>NC_091206.1:19966995-20044495 GCF_040958095.1 Procambarus clarkii
GATGCTGAGGATCATATGGACGAGCTGTGAGCACACACACTAATGGGGTAATGATCTGCCAGCAGCATCATCATCATTTGTTCAACACGTTCATTAAATGCTAGACAAACCAAAATTTGCAATAAAGCTCGGGTTGAGTACTCGAAGCCATCGTCAAAAGCTTGGTAAATATCATTAAAGAAGCAATAAGTAGCTAATAAAAAAAATGGGCCTGGTGTAGCACTATCTTCCTCCCCCGCGCATTAATATTGAAAGAGAAGCTTCAGCAATGATAAATAGACTAATTTGAAACTGCCAAGTTCAATGAATTAAGCTCAAGGGGAATCATTTGTTTTCTTCACAGTCTTATTACGTGGCTGGCCAAGCTAGGATTATTCCAAGCTGGGAATATTCCAAGCTGGGATTATTCCAAGCTGCGAACGCTCCTAGTTGTAACAACTCCAAACACAGAACATTCCAAGTTGGAAATACTCAAAGTTGGGAGTACTCCAAGCTGAGAACGCTCCAAGCTGGGAACACTCCAAGCTAGGAACGCTCCAAGCTGGGAACGCTCCAAGCTGGGAAAACTCCAAGCTGGGAACGCTCCAAGCTCGGAAAACTCCAAGCTGTGAACGCTCCAAGCTGGGAACACTCCAAGCTGGGAACGCCTCAAGCTTGGAATACTCGGCTCCTGCAGCATCTTGTGTGTGTGTGTGTGTGTGTGCGTGTGTGTGTGTGTGTGTGTGTAAAAGTATGAATTGGATAAGTTAAGATTTAGGAAAGACCTGGGTAAATAATAGTTTCAAAATAAGATTGTGAATTTATGGAACATATAACCGGTAACATTATTGACGCGAGATTGCTGGATTGTTTCAAGCGTAGGTTAAGCATATATATGAATGACTTTAGGGGGATAGGAATAGAAACACCCCTCCCCCCCCCCCCCCGTGTGGGGCCAATAGGTCCTCTCAAGTTCCCCTTTTTCTCATGTTCATAAGATAAACTACAAAAGGCTCATTGGATCATGCGTGGCATTACACACAGAAATCACAATAGCGTGATGCATCAAATGAACAAATCCAGAAGGGCCGTGACGAGGATTCGAACTTGCGTCCGAGAGCATTCCAGACGCTGCCTTAATCGACTGAGCTACTACCATGTCGTAGCTCAGTCGATGAAGGCAGCGTCTGGGATGCTCTCGGACGCAGGTTCGAATCCTCGTCACGGCTCTTGCTGATTTGATCCTGCGTGGCATCTCTTGTTTACATCCAACCAAACAACTGCACCTTAAACAATCCAGCGATCTCGCTCTTGTTATATTACCGGGTAATTTGTTCTATAAATCTACAATCCTATTATAAAAACCTGTATTTACCCAGGTCTTATGAATGTGAACCAAATTTCTGTTTTTTTGTGTGTGTGTTCAGAGGATTGAAGCCAGCGTTCCGAGGATGATTGCAATAAGCGGTTCAGGGGAGAGGTTTGCAATCATTGTTCAAGGGAAATTGTTGCAATCTTCGTTCAGAGGGAGTGTTGAAATAAATGTTTATTGGAGAAAATTGCAAAAAGCATTTAGTGAGGAGGACGACTCACGGTAAACTCTCACAAGCACACAAAAGGGAAATTGAGAGAAACAAAAGTGGGTGAGTTGAGATCACAGGTAAATGACAGTACGTCATTATTTATTTATTTATTTATTTATTTATTTTATTTATTTATTTATATACAGGAAGGTACATTGGGTTTGTGAGAATACATAGCATAGTATTTACAATCTTGTAAAGCCACTAGTACGCGCAGCGTTTCGGGCAGGTCCTTATAATCTCTCGAGATGAGAGATTATAATTGATCAACGTAACAAGATGGCTAAGTTTAGCAACTCTGAAGGGAAGAAGAAATAGACCAATATTTTCAATTTCTTTCTTTATTATGCACCCCCATACCCATACTGCAGGCGGTGGTGGAAAGAATTACAGAGGCATATAATGGGTTTAGGAACCGGTTCAGGAAGTAAGCGAGTCACAAACTGAAGTGAGTCACAAACTGAATAAGCGAGTCACAAACTGAAGTAAGCGAGTCACAAACTGAAGTAAGCGAGTCACAAACTGAAGTAAGCGAGTCACAAACTGAAGTAAGCGAGTCCCAAACAGAATTAAGCGAGTCGCAAACAGAATTAAGCGAGTCACAAACTGAAGTAAGCGAGTCACAAACTAAAGTAAGCGAGTCACAAACTAAAGTAAGCGAGTCACAAACTAAAGTAAGTGAGTCACAAACTAAAGTAAGTGAGTCACAAACTGAAGTAAGAGAGTCACAAACTGAAATAAGCGAGTCACAAACTGAAGCAAGCGAGTCACAAACTGAAGTAAGCGAGTCACAAACTGAAGTAAGCGAGTCTCAAACAGAATTAAGCGAGTCGCAAACTGAAATAAGCGAGTCACAAACTGAAGTAAGCGAGTCACAAACTGAAATAAGCGAGTCACAAACTGAAGTAAGCGAGTCGCAAACTGAAATAAGCGAGTCACAAACTGAAGTAAGCGAGTCACAAACTGAAATAAGCGAGTCACAAACTGTAGTAAGCGAGTCACAAACTGAAATAAGCGAGTCACAAACTGAAGTAAGCAAGTCGCAAACTGAAATAGGTGAGTCACAAACTGAAGTAAGCGAGTCACAAACTGAAATAAGCGAGTCACAAACTGAAGCAAGCGAGTCACAAACTGAAGTAAGCGAGTCACAAACTGAAGTAAGCGAGTCCGAAACTAAAGTAAGCAAGTCCCAAACTAAAGTAAGTGAGTCCCAAACAGAATTAAGCGAGTCGCAAACTGAAGTAAGCGAGTCTCAAAACAATCTTAAAATTTCTTGAGCCTCTGGTTAGGCAAAATTCCGTTTAACAAGCAATTACTGCCGACCTGTTTGTCTGCGACATTATTGAAGACACAAAGACCCGTATTGTAGCCTGCTCCTTTAGAGACCGGGTCTCCAAATTATGGAAAATATTTCCAAAGTTCTTTATTTGTGTTAATAATGAAAGTTTTTTTAGGTTGATTTAGCTTTATTGGAGACAATTTAAGATTTAAGGGTGCTACTACTGACGACTTTGTTGGAATTAAGCATTTAAGAAGGAGCAGGAATGGGTAGGTAGAGATAGGGAGGGTAGAAAGAAGGTAAGGAAGGGGGGAAAGGAAGGAAGGAAGGAACAGACGACAGAAGAAATGGAAAAGGGGTTAGAAGGAGAAGGAGAAATAAAGTGGTTAAAACTATAGAAGATGATAGGAAGAAGGGAAAGAGGGACACAAGAGACGAAAGAAAGAGAAGGGAAAGGTAGGAGGGGGAGGGAGGAAAGGGAAGGATAGAGAGAGAGAGAGAGAGAGAGAGGGGGGGAGGAAAGAAGAGTGCCATGAATCAGACATTGTTATTGCTAGCTGTTGCATTATATTTGTCCATATTGACATTCTGCTTTTCATTATAGACTTCATACTAATTAATATTATGCAAATACTGTTAATTATTGTCATCATACTGATCATTATAGCTTAATTATCTTCACTCATCACTGGCAGGATTACCTTAACATCAACCCTCAATAATTCCTGATAACCTCCAGGTGTGTGTGTGTGTGTGTGTGTGTGTGTGTGTCGTGTTAAACCACAGTTTCCAGACACCTTATTAACAACATTGCACAGTCAGAGCTCTCCGTTGTTAACTACATTAATGTTAATATTGACAGATTATCAACACCCCGTTTTCTTGAACATTAGAGCAGACCCGAAGACTCGGACGGGGCAGCTTAAGGTCGTTTCTACCCAGCGAGTTATCAGGAAAATCACCCATAATGATACGATTACTTTTATTCAAAGGGAATTTAAAGCGAAATTATATGCAGGTTGCCTGCCGTGATTAAATCATTAATACGACCATTTACATGTAATGAATAACGTGTTTAAGTTGGCATAAGGCTGTTGGAAATATTCTAAATGATAGATTGTAACGATAAAAAAAGCAGAGAGAAAAATAAAGGTAATTATAAGACGCTTTGAGAAGATTATTCAGAGATTTGTGAAAAGGCAAAAGTCTTTGAAATCTGGATAGAGAGAGAGAGAGAGAGAGAGAGAGAGAGAGAGAGAGAGAGAGAGAGAGAGAGAGAGAGAGAGAGAGAGAGGGAGAGAGAGAGAGGGAGAGAGAGAGAGGGAGAGAGAGAGAGAGAGAGGGGGAGAGAGAGAGAGAGAGGGAGAGGGAGAGAGAGAGAGAGAGAGAGAGAGAGAGAGAGAGAGAGAGAGAGAGAGAGAGAGAGAGAGAGAGAGAGAGAGAGAGAGAGAGAGAGAGAGAGGGCTGGAGAAATATTAATCCTATGATTAAATGGAAGCACGAGAAGATTATTATAATTGGAATATAAATGATTTAATCCCAAATTTCCGTCTCATCCCTTAGTTGATTATGTGGTCCAAAGGTTCAATAGTACCCACTCAGGAGATCCAAATGTACAATATTGAGCCTGGACGCGAATGTTGCAAGGGACCATATATATATATATATATATATATATATATATATATATATATATATATATATATATATATATATATATATATATATATATATATATATATATATATATATTGGCACCCTTTGGAAGATACCACACACCATTAAAGTTCACAACAAGAAGAGCTGTTCGTTGGTCATCATATATAACGAACTACT
The DNA here is from genome assembly GCF_040958095.1 of Procambarus clarkii. Taxonomy (NCBI): domain Eukaryota; kingdom Metazoa; phylum Arthropoda; class Malacostraca; order Decapoda; family Cambaridae; genus Procambarus; species Procambarus clarkii. The sequence continues at coordinate 19,971,673 of NC_091206.1, forward strand.
GTTCACTATTACTAACTACTGGCCAAACTATGTGGTTTTGTCAGTGGTTATTCTCGTCTATATAGAACCAGAATAGGCCGCTATGCTTCTGATACCTTGTGAACCTCTCCACTAAGTGTATCTATCTTTGAATAAATCCCCCACCAGGTACCTAAGTTGGAAGTACCTTTGGTTGGAGGTTTAGCTTAGTGGAGGTTAATTGGAGGTTTACTAAGCGTACCTTTGACTGTTGGAATGGCGAATTACTGACCAAGCTACAAGCACCAGGCTCTTCAGGATCAGTGCCTGAGCTTGATCATGACTTGTGTTCAATCCCCGATGCTCCACGTGATTAACAGCTCAGAAGATACAATATGAACAACTCGTAGATTGATGACTGTATTGTTGAGGATAACCAAAGTCATCAGTGTCCGGACACTTTCCTTCACCTGGAACTCTAGAGACAGTTGTTCCCCCCTCCCCTCGAATACCTTATTTTGTGTGGATACTTTGTGCAGCTTCCGGGGATCACCAGCCCTGCGGCCCGGTCTCCGACCAGGCCCGGTTGGTCGTCTAGTCAATCAGGCTGTTAGACGCGAATACTCGCAACCTGATGTATCAGGCTGATCAACCTGATCAACCTTCAGCCTGGTTGATCAGGTATTCTTTGGAGGTGTTTGTCGAGTTTTCTCTTGAACACTGTGAGAGGCCGGCCAGTTATGCCCCTTACGTGTAGCGGGAGAGTGTTGAAATATCTTGGGCCATGTTAATTGTTCTCCCTCAGCGTACCTATTGCACCTCTGCTCTTCACCGCGGGGTATTTTGCACATCCCACCATGCCTACTTGCCTCATGTGATGTTATTTCTGTGTTCAGATATGGAACCAGTCCCTCTAATATCTTCCACGTGTAGATTATAATATATATCTCTCGTTTGCGCTCTAGAGAATACAGATTTTGACATTTTAAACCGTCCCAATAATTAAGATGACTTATAGAGGGGATTCCAGCGGTAAGGGACATTTGCACGCTCTCTTGGTCAGCAATTTCTCCGGGTCAGAAAGGGGCTGTTAGAGTACAACAATATTCCACCCTAGAGAGCACTAGTGTCTTGAAAAGTATCATTATTGGTATTGCGTTCCTTATTTGGAGGGTTATTGTTATCCAAAAAAAAGGTCTTCTGACATGATTATTCCTAGATCCTTTACATTGCTTTTTCGTTCTATAGTGTGATTTGATTCCGTTTTATATATGGTTTCCGTTTTTAAATTTTATTTTTTTCCAGAGCGTAGGAGCTGGAACTTATTTTCATTAAACATCATATTATTATCTGTGACCCATTGAAAGACCCGACTTACATCCGATTGGAGGTTTGCTGTGTCCTTCACATTGTCTACTCGCTTGAAAATCCCAGTGTCATCATCAAATGATGATACAGTACCGTAGTTTGTATCCTTGTCTATGTCTGATATTAGGATGAGAAAAAGTACCAGAACAAGTACGGTACCTTTGGGAACTGAACTTTTCACAGTAGATGATCCGGATTTTATTGTGTTGAGTATTACACTCTGCATTATGTTCGTTAGGAAGTTGACGATCCATCTCCCTACTAAGCCAGTATTCCTTTGGCACGCATTTTGTGTGCAATAACACCATGATCACATATGTCGAAACCTTGTGCAAAGCTGTTCTGCTTGTCTTCCATGTAGGCCATGACATAGTGATCTAGCAACTGAGAGAGGCAGGAGCGTTCTGTTTTGAACCCGTGGTGTCCAGGGTTATGTAGATGCTGTTATTCCATGTGATTTGTAATCCTACTTCTTAGCACTCATTCAAAGACTTTTATGATGTGTGAGTTTAGTTTAGTTAATTTATTATGCACCCCATACCCATCTTGTTTTTTGCATCTGCTTTGCTACCTCCTTTGTAAAGGGGTGTGATTTCCGCTGTTTTAATTATGTTAGGGATCACGCCAGTATCTAAGCTCCGCCTCCAAAAGATGTTTAGGGCCTGTGATAGTGGTGTTTTGCACTTCTTGATTAATATAGAATTCCACGAATCTGGGCCTGGTGCAGAGTGCATGGGCATTGCCTTTTTACAATTGCTGTAAGAACTTCCACAACAGGAAGTACCAGTACTGTCACTCAGAAGTAATACCTGGGCTTCAGTGCGAGCTGTTCAGGGTAAACTCACTATAGTGTACTCTTGGCTTCCATTATTTATAACTCCATCAATATTAACGCTGATTTGCCTCGTTATTAAATTCAAACATAATCCTAATTATATAAAAATTTCCAATGCGCCGTTACTACAAATCATCTGATATTTCTTTGACACTGTAAACCGTCTGCAGAACGCATCTTACTGCAGCTACTTCTGGTCCACAAGACAGGAATCTTTGGTCTCAGTGTCTTCCATCGTCCAAGAAAGTAATCTGAGACGGGACACAGATAACACAATCTTCACAAAGCGAGGATAGTGGATTCCTTCTCTGTCTCTGATGCTCCACTGCATGAAGAAAACACAAAGCAATTTCGAGAATAATAGAAGTCTGTGCCCAGAGTCATAAACTTTACACAGATAGTTATTTTCATGGCCTTTGATGCCCAGCTATACAAGGAAAAAGGAGAGAGCGGTATTGATAATAATTTAAGATGGGCGACGGAGTGCCGTCATCTTTGCACAGAGAGCTAAGCAAAAGTGCATTGTTTTCCCCGTTGAAACTCAACGTCATTTTGCTTGAGACGCATCAAAGGACCCGAGAGGAATATTTCAAGACGGTCTCAATCTTTACGAGATCAAACGTTCCCTTCTCTCATGTTTGTACAGACGCCGTCTTGAGGGACTCCCCTTGGACTTGACTTGCCCTCTGAGCTATATTGTAGATTGAAATTGTCGCAAAAATACGGCATGGCCTTCTCCGTCTCGCTCACTTTCCGGAGTTTAAGAAGAATGAAAAAGACAGTTCGAGGAACTTTAGCAGTAGACATTAATATTGTTATTCCATAAAAAAAAAAATACACGAATTCTTTTATTCGTGACAAAAGGAATTTCCAAAATGGTCTTTTTCGACGTTACTAACTCAAGGTCTTAACAAATATTAGAGTCCTAATCAGTACTTATTTTAATTCACTTTGGGTTCTTCCAGATTTATTAGTCTTTGAAAATAATTCAGATGGAACCACTCTTGTGTATTAATATATAAGAAGATTTTTGGCATATAATTTTCGGAAAGTTGTGTGAGACTTTTTGATGATGGAGAGTTACTGTGTGAGCACCAACGCTCTCTAGGGATATATGGATCTTTTTTCATTTCTTTTTTTGACTAGAAATACTATCATCTTCAACTTCGATTTTTCCTTTTTCTTTTCCTCTTGCACCTCTTCCTTCATATACTTTTTTTCGTTCGTTAAAAAACTTTCTATTTTACCATCTCTCTCTCTCTCTCTCTCTCTCTCTCTCTCTCTCTCTCTCTCTCTCTCTCTCTCTCTCTCTCTCTCTCTCTCTCTCTCTCTCTCTCTCTCTCTCTCTCTCCTTCCCATTTCTTCCTTCCTTTCTCCTTCCTTCCTTCCTTCCTTCCTTCCTTCCTTCCTTCCTTCCTTCCTTCCTTCCTTCCTTCCTTCCTTCCTTCCTTCCTTCCTTCCTTCCTTTCCCAGTCATCCTTCCACCTACATGCTAGAACACACTATGATGTTTTTCGTCATTCGGACACACACGTTTGTTGAACTGCTTCGTTAAATATATCGGGAGCGTCTTTCGTCGAAAACCATTTTTCCTGCATTTTCTTTGCTGTGATAATTCTCTGTATTGTTTACAGGATTTTTTTTTTACGCAATTCATCAAATGATCTTTGAAACGATTATTCTCAAGTTTTTCTGACGATGTTTTTGCAATTCTCACGAAGTTTTTCCTTTGAATCTTGTGTCTTGTTATTGTTGTAACCTGTTATTTATTTCCTGCGTTGTGGTGAAACCCATTTCCGCGTGTGTATTCACTTAGTTGTATTCACCTAGTTGCGCTTGCGTGGATTGAGCTCTGCTCTTTAGGCCCGCCTCACAACTATCAATCAACTGTAACTAATTTTTTTCACTCTGCCACACACGCACACACACCTAGGAAGCACCTCCGTAACAGCTGTCTAACTCCCAGGTACCTACCTGATGCCCCTGTTACCTGCTAGGTAACAGGGGCATCAGGGGAGAAAGACAGGTAACAGGGGCATCAGGGGAGAAAGAAACGTTGCCCATTTGTTTCTGCCTGGTCCGGGAATCGAACCCGGGCCACAGAATTACGAGTCCTGCGCGCTGTCCGCTGTGTGTGTGTGTGTGTGTGTGTGTGTGTGTGTGTGTGTGTGTGTGTGTGTGTGTGTGTGTGTGTGCGTGTGTGTGTGTGTGTTTAGACACCTAGATGAACCCACCTAGCTGTGCTTGAAAAGACGAGCTCGCTCCTAGCACCACCTTCAGAACGTTTTTATGTTAACGTTTTGTTAATTCTCCCCCCACCCTTCTTTCCCCCCCCCCCTTCTCCCCTCCCCCCCCCCCCCACGCTCTTACCATGTTTACAATTAACATTTTGTCTTGGGTATTAGACATTCTCGTTTACCATATCCCGCTTATTGATAACTTGAATATTGAAAAAGTTCTTTCTAACATCTCTATGACTCGTTTCTGTCTCTAGATTCAACTATGCTCCTCGTTCTGTTGTTCTTAACTTCGCACAAAGCTGCCTTTGTATACTTGAGATAATTTCCTTTAGAATATTCTGTGTCAACATATATCCTCTATCTCTCCTCTCTTGCAGGGTGGCGAGGTGCAGTTCCCTTACAGTCTTTCTTCGTAGCTCATGACCGTCCTCTCAGGAACGAGCCACGTTGCATGTTTTTGCACCTTTCTTGCATATCCTCCGGGCTCTGGCCTAAGATACGTTCACATGGGAAGTAGATGAATTTCCGAGTACTTACTCACTACACCTGAATCATACTAATTCATCCAAACACCTTCTACCCGCCTCATCGATCTCCCTCATCCCAGTACAGGAGGGTACAATCCCCCCTCCCCTCTCAAAGCACAAAAGGACACACCTCACCCCCCAGGATTGGAGGCTATACGCTATTCAACCCTCTCCCCTCCCTCCCAACCCCACCACAGAAGCACCCCATGTCCCTAGGGGCTTAGCCTCCCTCCATTCTCTCTTTTCCCCTCTGAAATCCCCGCTCCCTCCTCCACCCCCTCTGACATGTACCATGCCAAGCGTGATTACTCTAATCATTGTCATGGGAAAGTGGGGTGGAATATGGGAAGCAGGAGGGATGAAAGATGGGAAAGGGAGGAAAAGGATGTGGTAGAGACATAAGGGAAAGAAAAACAGCTGAACGGATATCTGGTTTCATTTTTTTTTTTAAGGAAAGCGAATCTTTGCATAATTTTTAGGGCAGTTATCCCACAGTATTTTTCTTATTATGTATATCTTAATCTCCCTTCTCTCTGTGTATCTAAGTCCATTCACCTCTGTGTTTATATATATATATATATATATATATATATATATATATATATATATATATATATATATATATATATATATATATATATATATGTATATATATATATATATATATATATATATATATATATATATATATATATATGTCGTACCTAATAGCCAGAACGCACTTCTCAGCCTACTATTCAAGGCCCGATTTGCCTAATAAGCCAAGTTTTCATGAATTAATGTTTTTTCGTCTACCTAACCTACCTAACCTAACCTAACCTAGCTTTTTTGGGCTACCTAACCTAACCTTACCTATAAATATAGGTTAGGTTAGGTTAGGTAGGGTTGGTTAGGTTCGGTCATATATCTACGTTAATTTTAACTCCAATAAAAAAAAATTGACCTCATACATAGAGAAAAGGGTTGCTTTATCATTTCATAAGAAAAAAATTATAGTAAATATATTAATTCAGGAAAACTTGGCTTATTAGGCAAATCGGGCCCTGAATAGTAGGCTGAGAAGTGAGTTCTGGCTACTAGGTACGACATATATATATATATATATATATGTGTCGTACCTAATAGCCAGAACGCACTTCTCAGCCTACTATTCAAGGCCCGATTTGCCTAATAAGCCAAGTTTTCATGAATTAATGTTTTTTCGTCTACCTAACCTACCTAACCTAACCTAACCTAGCTTTTTTTGGCTACCTAACCTAACCTTACCTATAAATATAGGTTAGGTTAGGTTAGGTAGGGTTGGTTAGGTTCGGTCATATATCTACATTAATTTTAACTCCAATAAAAAAAAATTGACCTCATACATAGAGAAAAGGGTTGCTTTATCATTTCATAAGAAAAAAATTATAGTAAATATATTAATTCAGGAAAACTTGGCTTATTAGGCAAATCGGGCCTTGAATAGTAGGCTGAGAAGTGCGTTCTGGCTACTAGGTACGACATATGTATATATATATGTATATATATATATATATATATATATATATATATATATATATATATATATATATATAGGAAGGGAGTACCACCTCTAGCTGGAAGAAGGGGGACCCATAGCCTCGGAGGAAACCACGCATAACGCATTAGAGGGAATGTTTAGATCCCCTCCAATACAGTTTCTGTGTGCTTTTCTCCTACCACCCCCTTCCTTGAATATTTTTTGTGCTTTATTATGCATTTGATGGTTACAAGATATACATGGGTTGATACAAAAATAACTATATATATATATATATATATATATATATATATATATATATATATATATATATATATATTATACCAATTGTAGACATTTTGAAAGGAGATCGTATTAGTATAAAGGTTATGAAGGGAGTGGGTAGCCCCAGAGAAGGTCGCACTAATGTCTGCTTCCGTCTTTATATCTGACATTTTAAAAATACGCTGTGCAAGAGGTCCTTTGTAGATGAAAATTGTCCTGACTCACGCACGTGTTCGTGCACGTACAGGTACACGTGCACGCGCGAGCACTCGCCTGAAAAAAAAAAGATATAGCTGCGTTGCAAAGACTAAAAATGCGAAGTTAACATAAGGGGAAAGATATCATTTGAACTGTTATCGCATTAATATAACGAGTGAGTGTTGGGAGGCTGAGGCCACCTGTATTCACCTAGTTGTATTCACCAAGTTGTGCTTGCGGGGGTTGAGCTTTGCTCTTTCGGCTCGCCTCTCAACTGTCAATCAACTGTTTACTAACTACTTTTTTTTTCCCCCACACCACACACAAACGCACACCCCAGGAAGCAGCCCGTGACAGCTCACTAGCTCCCAGGTACCTATTTACTGCTAGGTAACAGGGGCATTCAGGGTGAAAGAAACTTTGCCCATTTGTTTCTACCTCGTGCGGGAATCGAACCCGCGCCATAGAATTAAGAGTCCTGCGCGCTATCCACCGGGCTACGAGGCCCCTGTGAGTAGCTGTGTACTCACCTAGTTGTACTCGCCTAGATGTACTTGCCTAGATGTACTCGCCTAGATGTACTCGTCTATATGTAGGGAGGGAATTATCAAGGAAAGCGCCAAGCCATCACGACTGTATAGCCCTTGGAAGTGTTTAATAATAGGATTTAATAAGGATTTGGGATGGAACGGGTAGAAAGAATGGCGATCAACCACTTGGACGGTCGGGGATTGAACGCCGACCTGCATAGAGCGAGACCGTCGCTCTACCGTCCAGCCCAAGTGGTTGAACGATAGGGGCGGGGAGTGTTCAGGAACTTAGACAAAGAATGCTTATTAAAGCTAAGTGCAGCCTACTTAACTCTAGAAAGTGCAGCCCTCAGCACTTAAGAAAAAACCGAATATTGTAACGACCTTCAAAATTCTACTAGAAAATGAAGAGTTACACAATGAATCAGCAGAAAGAGTGAACATGCACAAAACTAGGAACACCCACAACAATTTTAAACACCGGGAAAACATTTAAAACAAAATAAAATGCTGAAAACAAACAAAAAACACATCATAGTAAACTGCAAATCACGAGCCAAGAACTAAACACCAAGTATTACATACAAATAAAAATCACATATCAAAAATTAACTTACGTCTTTGTTAATGGATTTTTGAGATTCAGTAAGATGATTCACGTTTCTACTGGGTCAGAATCACCTTGTTCCTTGTAACTACTGAGTCAGAAACACCTTGTTCCTTGTAACTACTGAGTCAGAAACACCTTGCTCCTTGTAACTACTGAGTCAGAAACACCTTGTTCCTTGTAACTACTGAGTCAGAATCACCTTGTTCCTTGTAACTACTGAGTCAGAATCACCTTGTTCCTTGTAACTACTGAGTCAGAAACACCTTGTTCCTTGTAACTACTGAGTCAGAATCACTTTGTTCCTTGTAACTACTGAGTCAGAATCACCTTGTTCCTTGTAACTACGTTGTAAACATACCAGACGACTCTTAATTATTAATTATTATTTTAATTATTATTATGAGAAAATTATTATTATAATTATTTATTTTATTATTATTATTATTATTATTATTATTATTATCATTATTGTTTTTATTATTGTTTTTACTGTTATTATTAGTGTTATTATTTTTACTCTTATTATTAATTACTATTATTATCACTCATATCAATAATGTTAGATAAAAAAAGATAGAGTGAGCGAGGAAAAAAATGCAGAGAGAGAGAGAGAGAGAGAGAGAGAAAGGGTGGGGAGGAAGATGGGGGAGATTAAGTGTACAGGGAGAGAGAATTCTAAAAATATTTATCACCAGAGGAAATTAGAGAAATTGAGAAGGTGTAGGTAGCCGCGAGTATGTAGGAGGGGTGAGGAGGTAGCAGCTAGGGTGTAGGAGGGGTGAGGAGGTAGCAGCTAGGGTGTAGGAGGGGCGAGGGTGTAGGAGGGGCGAGAAAAGACAAGGAAGCAACAAACAGGACCTCCACGGTTCCACCATCAGTCTCCAAGGCGGTTGGGAGGGCGAGGGTAAGTACGGATCAGTGTAGGAAATCAATTACCAAGAGCTGGGAGAGAAGAAATGTGTAGATCTGGTCATGTGAGGTGGATACACATGAGTGACGGCGACAGTTTCCCTTCCAGTGGTGTAGACTACTGTAGACTGTTGTTGTTGTTTAAGATTCGCTAATTGGAACAAAAAGTTCCAAGTAGCACGGGCTATGGCGAGCCCGTTGGAGACTTACATGGCACAGGAGCGGGGCTGTAACTTGCTACTGTAGAGAAAACAGAAGTAGAGATAGAGAACGAGGCTGGGAAGAAGGGAAGAGAGGAGGAAAAGGAGGGGATGGTGGGAGGGAATGGTTGAAATGAAAAAAATTTGGTAGTGGATAAAGACCCCATTAGTTGAAGGCTGCTGGGAAATGAGAGGTCATCTCCTATCTGTCGTATATTTAATTTGCAGGTCCCAGTTAATATGTCAAGCTTATTCTTGCACTTTCTTGAAGTAGTGTACACAGTCCACGAGGATAACTGTCACTTTACACTCTCTATATTTTATCTCAAGCTTTATTAGCTCTAAGAGCCTTTTTGACACTGACGATGACACTTTACTTTCACATGGGATCACTATTTCCTCAACAAAGCAGAGGATAAGTCACAATAACGTGTCTGAAGACTAATAATCCGACCCATACACATGTGATATGAATTTTTTTTTTTATTATTATTATTTTCTACCACAGACGTGGCCACACATTTACAATGCTAATCAGCATATATACATTTTCTTCCGTCCTCCATGGACAGGGTTAGAAATCAGTTAAACATATAGTTCAGGGATTTATTGAACAATCAAACACAGAATGTGATTCTGTACTTTTAAAATGCTAAGCTAACCTACATACGTAAATACATAGATACACAGATTTACGTATGCCCTACATAAAGTGTTCGAAGTGTCATTAATGTGCATTTACAAAGGTGAAATGCAATTATGATCAGCTTCCATATGTACTTTATACACATCACATACATATACATACACACACACACATATACGTACATATACATATATACATGCATATACACGCACACATGCATTCACATACATTTGTCTCTTTTACTCTGACAGGGTGAGATAGCTGACAGAGAAACTAGTGTGCAATTAAACACTTAATCACTGAAGTGGATTAAGGTGCTTTTACAAGCTCAGGTTATATAGTTACATCACATACATACATTGTATAATTGATACATTACATGGTCAATCTTGGGTACAAGTCCAATATATCATCAAGTGTTCCAGTACTCATATAGTAATTACACAGTTCAGCATACCTTAGCCCAGGGGGGCGAAAGTCAGTCAATATGGGAAATTCTACAATATAATGTTCAAGAGAGTGCATGTTTTCTCTTTCACAAAGTTGACACATTGTGTACTCGACATTTGGGTTTTGAGAAAGCTGCCTGATACGTCTATATCCCAGGCGTATTCTGGCCACTATAACATCACATTGCCGGGTTCTTGTTCTATTAGTCCCATATGTGAATGTCTCCTCACGATATCTATCATAATATTTAATGCTACAACTTTCAGGTCTTTGAGAATTTGTTAGGTCGGTGAAATCTTCATTAGATATTTGTTTAAGTATTCTCTTTGTCACTGCTAATAAAACACCCATATCAATTTCTACCACTGGTTTTCTACAGGCTGTCTTTGCAAGCATATCAACAGTGTCATGCCTTGAGATGCCAACATGTGATGGTATCCATAGGAATTTAATTTCAAATCTGTTTTCTTTAGCAGCTAAAATATTCATTCGAATATCACTGACTATTTTATGGGTGTCACTACTATGTGCGTTCAATGCCAGGAGTGCACTCTGCGAGTCACAGTATATAAGTCCACTGCCTTTGTCTTTTAAAAATTCAGTGGCAAGGTATATGACATTTCGGTCGATTATCGCCTTAGGACTTGACAGGGATCTCGGATGGACCGAAACGTCCTCTCTCTCTATTTCATATATGTTCTTCGGGTTAATTCCTCAACTGTGTTTTCACTGAGGAGTTGAATGCAGGTTAAGTAGCTTGAGACTTCGATTCTTCTGATAAACATCACCTTTGTCATCGTACTGTATTGTTGTCAAAGTGTGTACTTATGACATCGAAGAATGGAATGGCAATTCTTTCAACTTCTCCCTTACATCACACTAGAAAATACCCATCTGTGCCCGGGTCTCTCTCTCTCTCTCTCTCTCTCTCTCTCTCTCTCTCTCTCTCTCTCTCTCTCTCTCTCTCTCTCCCCCTTCCTCTGTGTCTCCCAATCTCACCGTCTCTTTCCCTCCCCCCCCTCTCCCCCACTCCACCGTTCTCCTCAACATCACCCAACTGGTTTTGTGTGGTTTATACGCGTCTCTCAACTTTGTTTTAACTTAATTATTATAATGATTGATGTTGACGTGTGGGGGGGCCATAGGCCTCTACGTCCCGTGAGAGAGACCTGTGTAACTTGGTAACATTTGTGTCTTTGTTCACGTTACAACCATCCTCCTCCGTCACCACTACCATTTAAATACGATCTTTGAATAATGTATTGTGTATTGTATAATATATACTGAAATGTATAATGAAATGTATTGTGTATTGTATAATGTATAATGTATTGTGCCTAGGCTGAGGAAACATGTTGGTGGAATAATGTGGTGTCGCCGAATGTTTCTGCCAACCTACTCTTATAACCCACACTGCATACAACATTCTTTCCCTTTCTCTTTATCTGCCTGATCCTCTTTACTCTTCTTCCTTGTACCTCTTCCTCCCTTAACCCCGGAGGTACTTGCCTTATTGTGCTTCCCGGGGATGAGCTTCGGCTCTTGAGTTCTGCCTCTCAGCTGTCAATAAAAAAGGAGATTGTGTATCTAATCCATGACAAAATTACTAATAAAATGATAGGTAAACTGATCGGCAAAAGGGTAAAACTAATGAGAATGACAGAGAAGAGAAAAATAACATACAATCTGAAATAGGGATAATCAGGTCACAGTTTACGGGCTCGCCATAGCCCGTGCTACTGGAACTTCCTGTTCTGAGTAGCTGAATCTAAAACAACAACAACAAGAGGTCACAGTTAGCAGGAGGAGTGAACTCGGAGCCGGGATCACTGTTAAGGCTGATGGTGATTAATTGTGATAATGAGTAATAGTTAAGATAGTTGTAATTATGATAACGATTTTTTTTATCTTTATTTAAGAAAATATAATATAAATCACATATACATAAGTTTTACAAGGCTAATGTCACATGCAGAGGTAGTCAGCCACTGAGCACAGTTCACGACCTGAGGACCAAAGACCAGATTGATTGATTGAAGAAGATTAAGCCACCCAAGCGGTGGCACGGGCATGAATAGCCCGTAAGTGGTAAATATTTGGAGTGCATGTGATCTTTGGTCGTGAATCAAGCAAAGCGTAAGAAATTGTCTGCACGAGGGACGATAGTCATAATTGGGAGAGCAGAGGGGAAGGAGGGAAGATAGCAGGCAAGCAGGAAGGAAGGCAGAAGAGAAACCAAGATAGCAACAATGCCCGTGGCCAGTTAGAGCAAGCAGGAACCAAATGGCAAGGAAGGAGAACACTTTAACTGGCAGGCATGCAGCCGGACTAAAAGGTAAACAGTCTACCAGGTGTCCAGGTAGGCAGTACTATAGTAAAACAGGCAGTCAGGTAGGCAGGCAGCTGAAGAGACATCCAGCTTAACGAGCAGCATAGAGACCAGTACCAGGTAGCCACTGAGCCAGCAGGCATCAACGTAAACCTCTCACAACAGGCGACAGAGAGCTGTGGGCAGCGGTTTGTTTATGAAGTAGCCGGCAGGCAGACAACAGAGAGACATTATATATAAGCCAGTCGTAGATCAACGGGAAGCACGTCAACCCGGTACCTGCGAGGCGCGAAAGATAGGTATGAACAGAAATCAGGCATTCAGGACAGGCCAGGCAGGCAGACAAACAGGAAAGGTAGGCCGTCAGTGGGCAGGGGAAAAGGGACGGGGGCATAAGGAAAGGCAGACAGTATAGGCAGTCAGCTAGGATGGGCCGGGTAGGTTGTTTGTGTCGGCCATCTGCCGTCCTGCCGCGTTGCCTTCGACTCCTCTTAAAATCATAATTCAGCGTGTCATTATCTCCTTCCATTCTGTAGCTGTGAACGGCGCCCGAGACCACGAATGGCGGAGACAGATAATTAAATGGCAAAAAAGAAATTTCCAATATATGAAGTTTAGTGATTAGACTGCAAATTCAGTGAAGAAATCAGGCTACAGAGGCGCTTATTATCGAGTGATCTGTCTGGTCCTCAGAATCAGTGCACAGATGAACGGTCAGCTTGCGTGAACCATTGATAAGTAGCGCCCCCTAGAGGAATAGGTTTAAGGGAGAAGGTTAGAGCCTAATAGGAGAAACTTGGAATGCGTTTAAGCGATGTTATGGGGGAGTCAGGGGGGGGGAAGGGGGTTGGATCCCTCATTTATACCTTGTGAACCTCACACCCCGGCCAGGCCAGCCCCGGCTCGGCCCGCCCCGGCCCGGACAGGCCCTATCCCCCACATGTGCCCTGTACCTCTGTGCTTCGTCGTGTTCTCTCTGGTTTACGTCGCTTCGCTTCTGTATTTCGTCACGTTCTCTCTGGTTCTCGTCGTTTTCTCTGTGTATATCGTCACGTTCCCTTCGGTCTTCGTCGTTTTCCCTGTGTATATCGTCTCGTTTTCTCTACTTCTCGTCGTTTTCTCTGTGTATATCGTCTCGTTCTCTCTAGCTCTCGATGTTTTCCCTGTGTACATCGTCTCGTTTTCTCTACTTCTCGTCGTTTTCTCTGTGTATATCGTCTCGTGACAGTCTTACCTGGGACGCGGTCGGGTCAAGATACCTGCTCCGCACCTTCCCCCCCCCCCCCTCCCCCCATGCTGGGTACTGAGATGGAGACTCAGTCACCAGAAGACATGGCTCCTTCTCACGGCGTTATTAACATGGACCCTGAAAGCAGCCAGTCAGACGAGGAGGGCGAGTATCTAGAAGTTCTGACAAGGAATAAGAAGAAACGAAGAAGACAGGAGGCAAGGCGTAGTGTGGACAGTAATACACTTAACGGAAACGATAAAAGAATGAAGAACGACGCCGAGACTGATGCAGACAAACGGACGGAACGATGTCAGGAAGGTGAGGATCAGCGGAGATGGAGGCTTCTCTTCCCTGCCTCATGCACGTTGGCCTATCATCAGAAGCTGCTGTGGACCGTCAAACTCGGAAGAGAACACCGCAAGTTCGAGCCCCTGCTGAAGGAAGGTGTAAACAGACCTTACTTAACGGTAGGTTCTAGGGAGGCAGTGACGTTTCTTAGCCAGCAAGGATATGATGGAATTCTTATGGAAATACCGGAGGGGAACGAGAAGCTGACGAAGGTAATTATCTATAAATACCCTCAGATTCTGGACCCCGAGTTTATACTCGACGACCAACGATTTGTGTGGGCCAAGCGTCACCTTATTAAAGGTGAAGCTAGGAGTCAGGTGGTGGCTCTAGTGAGAGGTGACGTACCCGAAAAAGTGTTCATCACCGGGGCTGGCTACAGGCATGTAGCAAAGTATGTGGAAGAGCCCATAATATGCCTGAAATGCTGCAGATGGGGGCATAAATCCTGGAGCTGTCAAAATGATCCACGATGTCGTTTCTGCGGAAAGTCTCACCTCTCTACTGTGTGTAGAAACAGACTGAATCTGGGTGAGAAAATAGTTCCCAGATGCTGCAACTGTGGAGGTGTTCACAATGCGAGCTCGGCTGTGTGTAGCAAGAGGCCGAGTATGGCTGTTCTCCGGCCGGTGAATGTTACAGAGCAAGCAAGAGCTCTTACCCAGACACCGGGAGCACAGCAAAACAGTCTGCCCCAAACAGTGCCAGTGAACCGGACGAATGCGTGGGTAAAGGAGTCACCTTTACTTAGGCAGGCTCCAGCAACAAGCAGCCACGCCACCACTCAGGACTCCGGCAGTGACAGTGTAACGGTGAGTGAAGTGGCTACTGTGGCTCAGAGAGAGGGTCATAATAATATGGTCAAGGAAGTGTGGGCTGAACTTAAAAAAGTTGGTGAGTTCCTCCAAAATCTGGGGCAGAGAATCGAGTCCATCGAGGCTAAATTAAACGTTCAGGAGGTCAAGGAAAATCACAAAACGGTGAAGGATAGTCAGGATATAGTGGTTGAGGACAAAAATGAAATATTGAGTGATGAAATGAAGGAAAGTGAAGTGTGTGTGAATGATGGTAGTCGTAGTGAAAGGAAGAACCCTATAATTACACATAAAATGAAGGAATCATTTGGGCCAACAATGGACATCTCAGGGCTGAAAAAATCTCTTGAGAATCGCAATGTCGCTTTTACTGGTGAACTTGGGAGGAGGTGGGAGATGTTATACAAGGTATGGCTATCATTTAGTGAACTTATTGGGGATGACTTAGGCAATGAATTGATTAATAATGGATCACCCTAGACTGAAAGTGTTGTCATGGAATGTTAATGGTTTGAGAAACAGGGTTACAGATGTTCATTGTTATGTGATGGGAAATGATATTGATGTTGTGGCTCTCCAGGAGACAGGGGATAGGAATGAAGGATTATTGAAATTAAATGGTTATAAAGGGTTTCACCTCTTCGCTGCAAATAACATCAGAGGCACGTCGATTTATGTTAAGAACTCCATACCAGCAGAGTTAGTAGAACCGCCATCAAAAACGCAAGGTATAGAGAGTGTCTGTGTTAAATTATCATTAAGGGAAGGGGAATTTATTGTAGTTAATTTGTATGTATCCAGGAACTGCTTCGACGCTAACTATTTACCTGACTGCATTTATACTAATCCTTCACTGGTCATTGGGGACCTTAATGCTCGGCACACAAGCCTTGGGACAGTGGGTAGTATTAATGCTAATGGGGTCAAGTGGTTACAGTTTCTACAAGATCATCCAGATACCTGTCTCTTGGGAAACAATGAACCAACTCACATCAGGGGAGGACGGCTTGACTATGCCTGCGTTTTAAACTCTCAGGGGATTATGGGGGAGGCTCGGGTTGTTCGGGAACTACTTAGTGACCACTTTGCCTTGAACGTTGAATTACCACTGGGGAAAAAAAAAAACAAGTCCACTTTCAAAGGAAAAGGCTAAATATTAAGAAAGATATGAAAAATTATTTTATTCAAAATATGGGAGATTGGTATCAACATTACACGCCGCTCTGCGTTGATAGTTTTTACGAGGACATGGTCGAGAACATAGAGAAATTAGTACAGAGGGAAAATAACGGGGGCAGGGGAAGCAAGACGCACGGACCTAAGAAATTTAAATATTCCAATGATCAGCAAGTCAAGGGATGGGAGAGAATGCTACGGGGTGCGCATAAAGCATGGTTAAAAAATGGAATGAGGGATGAAGAGAAAAATACAATGTTGGAAGTGGCTAGGGAATGCAGTCAGGTGAGGAAGGAGGCGCGGGACAGATACTGGCAAGACTTTGCTCAGGCCATTGGTAATACTAAGAACCTTAAAGACATATGGAGAGCAGTAAATAAAGTCAGGGGTTGTAAGACCAAATTCATTGCTCACTCAGATCCAGGGAAAGTTGCTAATGAGTTAGTAGATAAATGGGCAAGTGCTGCTGGTATGGAGTCCTTACCTGCAGACACGAGAGTCACCATTGAGTCATGGGAAAATATTAGAAATGGAGTAACTTTATGTGCCTTAAATACAAGATCTATAGCATGCACTGAGATAACCCACGATGAGCTACTGGATGCTATAAAAAGTGGCAGCTCCACTGCTCCGGGAAAAGATGGAGTAACGTATGACATACTTAATTATTTAGCCGGTATGAAACCTAATCCCTTACTTGATTTGTTTAATATGAGTTATAGAGAGGGAAAGTTACCAAGAAAATGGAAAGAGGCTGTCATCATTCCTATCCCTAAGTCAAACGGAGGCTACAGACCTGTCTCCTTAATATCCTGCTTTTGTAAAATGATGGAAAGGATTTTGTTAAATAGGCTACTCTACCTTGTAGGTGATAACATGTCCAATAATCTCTTTGGTTTTATCAAAGGCAAAAGTACTGCGGATTGTCTCTTAAAGTGTTTGTCTAATGTGGATGACAATTGTAGAGTTTTTGTTGATCTACAAGGAGCGTTTGATAAAGCCAATGGGGAAGTAATCTTATACGAATTAGCCAATCTGGGAATAACAGGGAGATTGCTACACTGGATAAGGGATTACCTGCAAGGCAGAAAAGGTCAGGTGTATTACCAGGGATACATGTCTGAGGAACGGAGGTTTCAGTTAGGTACCCCACAAGGGGGAGTATTAAGTCCCACCTTATTCAATGTATTAATGAACAGATTAGCATCAGAGATGTATCCTCCAGGGGTCACGACGATCATATATGCTGATGACATTCTTATACAAGGCACTTCTGGGAACAAAATTCAAGATGCTCTTAACATACTTGGTACAACCTGTCACAAGTTAGGCTTAGTTATAAATGCAGATAAAACCAAATACGAGTATAGGAAACGAAGAAATATAACACTTACTCTAAATGGTGTGGAACTGAGCCGTGTACAGAAGTACAAGTATCTGGGCATGTATGTTGGATACACATGTGAGAGTAAAAATGCTGAAATAAATCATATCAGCACCTTATGTAAAGCCCGTCTGCATCCTCTAAAAGCACTGGCTTTTTCTGGTAAAGGTGTTGGGGTACCTATCTTGCGGATGTTATACATAAGCACTGTTCGCTCCCTGATAGACTACGCAGCACCCGTATTGTCTTACACAGGCCAAGGCAGAATTCAAAAAATAGAGCTGATACAGAACGAGGCTATGAGGATTATTCTTGGATGTCAAAGAAATGCAATGATTGAAATAATGAGAATGGAATTAAATTTACAGAGTGTGTGTGATAGAGTCCGTGACATTAACACTAGAGTATCTATTCGTTTCATGCGGAGAAAAGGAGGGGATAAGCTGTTTGAGAGCGTTCAGACCTGCTTGAGTGACGTACACACTTCCAGGAAACTGAGGGAGACACGCTATACGAGAGGATTAGCTCATGACCTCAGGGAATACGACGTACTTGACTGCTGTAAACCCTCTCGAAAGTGTAATATGTCTGCTCCCTGGAAAGTACAGAAAATAGACGTCGAAATTGTACCCCTCAAGGTGAAAAAGATTCATCATGAACCGGGACAATTACGGTGTTTGTATGGAAGCATGATATCTCGGTTACCAAGAGGCAACAGTTTACATGTATATTGCGACGGGTCGGTGGCGGAGGATGGCAGGGCAGGGTGTGGTGTCCTAATAAGGGATTATACGGAGTTTGGGACTGTGGACAGGATAATTGAACTCCGGCTTAGTAATTATATATCATCCACACAAGCTGAACTGCAGGCCATTCTGGCGTGTTTGGAGGAAGTACGTCATGACGACAAAAATGTTTTTGTATTTGTCGATAGCCGAGGAGCACTGGAGTCCTTAAACAGTCGAAACCCAGTCTTCATGTCTATAGTGGAGGACTGTAAGAGAAGAATAACTGAGATACAGCTGAAAGGTTATAGTGTGAAATTCATGTGGATTCCATCTCACGTTGGAATAGTGCTCAACGAGGTGGCGGATGACTTGGCCAAACGTGCCACATCAAAACCACAAGTTGACATTGAATGTGAATTCACAATGAGACAAATAAGAAGCAAAATCAGAAATATTCAGGCACAGGCGGGAGTGGAGAGGAGAGAGATAATGTATGAGAGTAGTCAAACCATGCAACACTACATGTATGTGAGTCAAAACACCCATTTCACTTATGGTAAAAGGAGAAATGCTTGGAGTGACTCTGTGTACATGCGGCTCAGGCTTGGGTACAAATATTACTGGGAATATGGGATAGATGTTCATGGTAATGACACGAAGTGTAAACTATGTGGTATGTTAAGGTCTCACACCCTTGCCCATTATATTCTTGATTGTCCGTTGATTAGTGTATATAGAAACACTGAGATAAGGACTGTTCCTGAACAAATAGCCTGGATGTGTCACAACGGAAAGGTTGATGATATTCTTGAGAGATATAAGAATTTTGCACCAAGATTGTAATATTTTGTTGAATTATCTGCAGGTGTCTTGCAATTTGTCTATACAGTATACCTAGGTCATAAAAGTATTTGTGTGTACGTCTGATACCATACTACTTGTGAGGGAGGAAATGTATATTTTTACCTCTCAGAATGTTTGGTAATGTGTTTATTTGTGATGTGTGTCTATGTATATATTAACACGTTGTACTGAATGGGGTGAGAATAGCTTGAGCTACCTCATCCCTTTGTGTGTATTTTACCTCAATAAACTTATTTCAATTTCAATTTCAATATCGTCTCGTTCTCTCTAGCTCTCGATGTTTTCCCTGTGTACATCGTCTCGTTCTCTCTAGCTCTCGATGTTTTCCCTGTGTACATCGTCTCGTTCTCTCTAGCTCTCGATGTTTTCTCTGTGTACATCGTCTCGTTCTCTCTAGCTCTCCTCGTGTTTCTTCTGCGTTTCGTCGTTTTCAATCAATAGGGATATTAAAAAATAGCTGAATATTAACAATGTATAACAGGCAAAAGATTTATACGTTTTGAAGGGAAACAAAAGTTATTAAAGGCATAATTAAAAATCCCTCAACACCTCATCAATTACATTGTTTCCCCTCATCTGTGGATGTGAAGCGATCTGGGTTGGTCTTGAGCCTTGGTGACTATGTCGTTCTCATATGTGTTGTTCAACGTAGGTGAAGAAATATTTGTTTTCAACTTCCCTACACTGATACTTAAACCATTATTATTATTAACATCTTTATTGACAAAATTAATTACAATTTTGCCTAATCTGAGGATTTCGATTAAGTCTTAAGTGAGGATAATGCTGGTATTCACTGCCACGCAGGACAGAGGGTCATACATAAGACAATAGGTCTAAACTGCAGGCGGAAGTACATATATATCATGGTTACAATCAATGTTTTAATGTATGGATATGTGAAAACAACTTTCTATTCTGCACTACCACACAAGGGCGGGGATGGGTTCATAAGTGATGCAGCTTAGAAGTAATATAAATAAAAATTGTTCTTCATTCTTTAAAATGGACAAGCAAATTTTGGATAAATTGTTAGGATGTCGTCCAGAACACCTGAGTCAATAAAATAGTTACACAGTTGGTGGTACAAGAGGCCAGGAGGTCTAAAGTCCTTTACGGTTTCACATTCAACAATATAGTGTTCTAGTGAATACATTAAAGGTTTATCACAGAGTTTACAATCTGAGTATTCTGGTAGTGGCTCAGCCTCACTAACCTGCCAGATGTGCCTATAGCCAAGGCGAATTCGTGCAATGAATACATCACATTGCCTGGTCATGGGCATTCCTGCTATCCTGGGATTCTATCTTAACTCCTCTCTCTCTAAACGTGTACATTGACTGTGGTTGACGATATCAAACAACCCGAGAAGATAACCAGTTTTTTGGGACGATATCAAGCAACCTGTGTCGATTTCCAGTTGGTTGACGATATCAAACAACTGGTAACAATTACCAGTCGAGTCTGTTTTAACACGATAAATTATACTATTTGTAGTAGAAAAGAATCAGGAGAGCAGAGCAGGTACTGAACACAGGGATCAGATTATGTTTAGGAAGGGCAATAAGGAAACATGCAGCCTTGGCCTGAAAATATTGTTTGACCAGGGAAATGACAAGGTCGGGTTTATGAGAGCTTCGGAAAATGGGAATGTCGGCCTGCAATGATATTGTCCAAGGTCCTGAACCTCTTGTCTGTCTCTCTTGCAGCCGACTCTGTCTGTCTGTGTCTGGTTGTCTCTCAATCTGTCGGTTGGTCTGTCTGTGTGTTTTACTGACTGTCTACTCTCTCTCTCTCTCTCTCTCCTCCCCTCATCGCCCAGTACTCACATTTCCTTTCAAAGCTGGTGAAATATCCTAACAAGAAAATGTTCGAAGATCATTTACCGTCGACTCAGCCAGACATTCCAACTGATGGATCCGCCTTAAAAAGTGCCAGGGTTATATTCCTTGAAGCGCGGACCAGGGAGATACATCGAAGGCTTATGTCAGTAACATAAAATGTAAGACATTCTTAAATCATCCGCAGTTTGAAAAATCCTCCAGCCACTGTCTCTTGACTCGAACAAATCTTCTGCCATAATATATATATATATATATATATATATATATATATATATATATATATATATATATATATATATATATATATATATATATATATATATATATATAAAGTATGGTATTAGCAGGAACGGTGTGAATCTGGTAACAGGAATGATGTTAGTGTATTGAGTAAGTGGGTTGCGCTTCATTGGGTTGCAATGAGGTGCAACCTATTTTCAAGATAGCCAGGTAATGTTCCCACACGGTCATCTGCTCACCTGTATCGTGAATAATAATAATAACAATGAGGTAGCTACTCCTTAGCACCATCTTAAAGTGAACTATGCTTGTAAGTGCATCAATATAAATCCTTCTTCAAGATGTACAGGCAAAGCTCCAGTGTGGCATCAGCACTCAAGATTCTCCAGTGTGGCATCAGCACTCAAGATTCTCCTATTTTGATCACTCAACTAATGGCTTTAGGAAGACTGGTATGGCAGTGTATTCACTCGACGGACCTAAATAATCGAGTTCTCCTTTACATGGCTCACCTGAAAGACCACGATAAGGCCGCGACACTCCCGGCACTCCTCACCAACCTGGCACTCCTCACCAACCTGGCACTCCTCACCAACCTGGCACTCCTCACCAACCTGGCACTCCTCACCAACCTGGCACTCCTCACCAACCTGGCACTCCTCACCAACCTGGCACTCCTCACCAACCTGGCACTCCTCACCAACCTGGCACTCCTCACCAACCTGGCACTCCTCACCAACCTGGCACTCCTCACCAACCTGGCTATAATATAACTATACAAGGTGCCCACAAGACCTGATCCCTGCACAATTTACTGCAATTCTCCTGCTGATGTCAACATCATACCGAGTTGTCCTGAATTACAGCTAAATACACTCGGTGAGAATTCCGTACCGGTGTCCCAACCGTACACTTTCTGCAAGCGGCAGGTAGCGGGGGACAGACAGACGCTGTGTAAGCGCGCCTCCATCTGCACACTCTCCAAGCATGTGCGGGGAGTCAACAATAGGGACTTAGGAAGTGTGGAAGCATCGAATGAAGCATCAAACAATCCTAAGTGTCTGCGAATTGTTTGTAAACAAAAACAACAGAGAAAAAAAGACGGAAGTGTTCTTCCTGGTGTTGTGTTCAGGAGCCATAGACAGTGAGGAGTAAGTCATCAGCTCACATAACTCTAGTGGGCTGTAGTTAGGCTATATGGAGTGGACTAGGCTATATGAAGGTGTAGTACAGTGTATGTCAAGAACTAGCTACGTGATGGTAAAAATCCCCATCACACAGGATGGCTAGTCATACAGAACCATGTAATCAGCAGTCTGCACTGTCAAATTTGATGATATGATGACGATCATAAACAATATGATGACATCATCAACTAAGACTGCATACGATGAATGGAAGCCTACGGTAGAGGTCAGACCAACATTCTGTACTCTGAGAGCTGCACTGGAGATCTTATAAAACTGGTTGAAACAGCCGGAACGCTGAGAGTGGCCGTACCAGCAGCCGCGAGTGTGTGCAAACCGAATTCGCATAGAGAGATCTTCACTCTGAAAGGTAGTGAACTTGATGGGCCTTCCCACGACAAAGGCAGCAATCATCCTGGACAACAAAGAGGGGCTTCGTACCAGGCTGGTCGCTTTTGGCTCCAGGCTGCTGGCGAATGCTGGTCACTGTTGGTCACTGTACCAAATGATGATTGTTGCTCCTGTGCTTCAAATGCCAAGTGAGGAGGTGGAGGGGGGGGGCAGAAACAGGTGAGCATAACAATGAAAAAAGGAGGCAAATGTGGCAGGGAAATATGAGTCACAACTCTTCCAGAATCTATGAAAGGTTGCAATGCAATTGGCGAAGGGAAGCAGAGGACAGTGCACCGGCTTACGTCACTGAAGAGGAGAACACCCTCCTCCCTAACTTGTGTGCTATGAAAGCACTTACATATTTAATAGTTTGCTGTAATAATGTAACTATCATGAATGCACAATGTTTTCTTCAAGAAATTATATTTAATATATTTGTCTCAAAATATATAATATCAATTATATAATCTCAGTGATCTTTTCACAATTAATTTAAGTGTGGATATAATTTAAATAATGCAATCTAGATAAGCTTGCAGCCCCCCCAAGTGAATCTAGAATACCAAATACAGGAAAAACTGGCATATAGTATAGTGGCTACCATTTCAGGCTCAGGAAAATTTGGCTGAATTTAAGGTTTAAGCCTCTAAAGGTTCCCCCGAGCTGTGCGACATAACTGATGCCTTTATCACACAACTCTCCTTTTATTCAAGTATCTGCTGAAATAACAAGAGAGGTGCTGGGAACAAGAGAAATGTGGAATGGGAATAAAGTAGGTTGAATGAATTGAAACTTACCTGGTAGGGGGGGGGGGGTAGAAATAGCCTAAGCTACTCTATTCCTTTGAGATGTATTTCTTTCTTGTCTCAATAAACATACTTGAACTTGTAAGTTTTTTTCTACAAGACGACGCTGAACTCGACCAATCATGGACGGTAGAGCGACGGTCTCGTTTCATGCAGGTCGGCGTTCAATCCTCGACCGTCCAAGGGGTTGGGCACCATTCCTCTATCCACCCGTCCCATCCCAAATCCATATCCTGACCCCTACCAAAGTGCTATATTGTCGTAATGACTTGGTGCTTTCCCCTTCATAGTTCCCTTCCCTTCACTTATGCCTACCACAAACAACTAACGTCCGCCTCAGCCCACCACCCACCACAGCCCACGGCGACCCACCCCGGTCCACCACAGCCACCGGCAACCCACCCCGGCCCACCACAGCCAACAGCTACCCACCCAGGCCCACCACAGCCCACAGCGACCCACCCCGGCCCACCACAGCCAACTCTGGAATTTTCACGCCTTAATCACCCAGTTTCCTTTGTCATGGCATTTGGTTGTGTTGCAATTTCAGTTTGCGTTGGATTCAAGTATTATTTTTATAGAATTTGAACTTTTTGAACTTTAGAAGAATTTTCAACAAGCTCATCACGGAAGCTCGAATTTTATATTACATGTTTTCCTCGTTGTACAGTTTGCTTATTTTTTATTTTTTTGGTAAAATATGTTATTTTATTATTTATTACACATTCTGATTACAGTAAAGTGCTCGTGTTTACGAGGGCTGTTGTGTGTTCCCTACACGCACACACACACACACCACACACACACACACACCACACCACACACACACACACACCACACCACACACACACACACACACACACACACACACACACACACACACACACACACACACACACACACACACACACAACGGTCTGTAACCTCAATATCCCCCAGCTTCCACCCACCCCCAACCACTGCCAGTCTGGGGGAGTATAGTGCGAACCATTCTCCTTACTGCTGTCGTCGACGCTCACTATGCAGTTTCACACATGGGTCGTCCATAATGCGCCCCGGGGGCAGCTCCAGCACGCTCACACCAATGATAAGGATGAAGAGGAACTGAATTATTCCCAGGACAACTGAGCGCTAAGCCACACTCTCCATTACAGCGTGATTTTCTGTTGGGTGATATTGTGGGGGGAAGCTGAAGATGCTGTGGGGAAGATGATGGTGGTGATGGTGGTGATGATGGTGGTGGTGGTGGTGATGGTGGTGGTGATGGTGGTGGTGATTGTTGGTCAGCAACATCAACATCATCCCCACTTCACCAGCCACAGACAACCAGGAGATGTTAAACTTTCTTTTACCCTGAATTGTTCTTCACGTGGTTATTCTTTACTTATAATTGTCTTCTCCAGACACCGGTGTTAGTGGCCTTCAAACACCGGTGTTAGTGGCCCCCAGACACCGGTGTTAGAGGACCCCAGAGACCGGTGTTAGTGGCCCCCCAAATACCCGTGTTAGGGGGTCATGAATGCCTTTGACTACCTCATCTCAGTTATATATCACAAATCTTTGTGGTTGAGTAGAGTCAGTTATGGGTCCTTCACAATGGTCTACAATTCCTCACTGGTTACAGTATATGGAAGACAACCAATGTGAGCTCTATAATACAGGAGCCACTTAACCAGTGGTCAGAGTCATTAGGAAGAATGTCCCTCCAGAATATCAAGTCTGGTGAAGAGATTACTAGTGTAGAGAGAGAGAGAGAGAGAGAGAGAGAGAGAGAGAGAGAGAGAGAGAGAGAGAGAGAGAGAGAGAGAGAGAGAGAGAGAGAGAGAGAGAGAGAGAGAGAGAGGGATAGAGATACTCAGACGGATAGATAGACAGAGGTTGGGAAACGGTAGAGACAGAGTTTAGAAACGACTGAATATTAGTTGGGGGAGACGGCTAGCGCCCAATTCTGTACGTTAATAAAGCCTAAAATACCATAGCGCAAAGCTGAATCTATGATCCTTATGACTGCCCGTCACATGACGCCATTTATTGTGTTCGCCCCTTTCAATGCAGTGCAGGACACCATCCGGCAGTATCCTTCCGGCACCTCAACCCCTTCCTACCACGGCAACCCCTAGGCAAACCTCACCCCTTCAGCTCCCCACCCCGGCAACCCCCACCCCTGCAGCTTCCCACCCCGGCAACCCTCACCCCTGTACCTCCCCACCCCGGCAACCCCTACTCCGGCAACCTCTACCCTTGCAACCCCCCACCCCGGCATCTCCTACCCGTGCAACCCTCCACCCCCCTGCAAGGTTGACGGGGTGGCTGGCCAGTTAGTCTGGTTTGCCGCGTTTACACTCGGTGTCGTCCGCCTCACGATCCTCAGGACTGTTATTGGGCGTCTGTTTTCCCCGACCAGATCACCATTTCCAAGTTTATTTACGCCGGACCTCCTGTACCCTTCTGTGGGAGCCAGCCGTTGGTGGGAATTATTAATATTGAAGCCGAGTACCGGTTGTGAAGGAGGTTATTACCGGACGTTATGTGTGTGTTTCAGACCTCACTACATCAAGGGGAATAGAAGGTTATATGTTCCCTCCTGAAGTAAGATATCATAGGCTCTGTACAGTGTGTGGGGGACTTACGGAGACAACAAATTAAGTGAAATTATACCTAATTGTTGTCATGGTGAGTCCCATGACGTATTTTGTTTCACAATGAGAACTTGTGAAAATGTGAAAAATTTGCAAATTTCCATAACTTTGTTATGGAAATTTCCCCGACAACGTTCAGGAAAGCGCAGACGTTTACACTCAGTGTATCTGTATATATATATATATATATATATACATATATATATATATATATATATATATATATATATATATATATATATATACACACATATATATATATATATACACACATATATATATATATATATATATATATATATATATATATATATATATATATATATATATATATAAGGTCAAATATATAATATCTACTTTCGCTACCAAAACACAAGTAATATTTATGCTATTCGTTACTTTAAGTAACCACAATTACCACGTCACTCCTTATACAAGACCCAGACACTCAACAATAACAGGAGTGCCCAGACACTCCTTCACAACACTACTACTGGTGGGAAGCACTCTTCCTGCCTGCCCACCTCTTCTTCTACATTAAGAACCCAGCGTGGCCCTTCAGTCCCAACTATAAGTAGACTACTATGTAGTGATGTAGACTACTCAGTGATGTAGACTACTGTATGTAGTCTACATCACTGAGTCATGCTCCTGTCCCCTCGATCTAGCGTTATAAAACAGCAAACCAGATCATTAATTTGTCTTCTAAAATTTTGCCTAACTACCCTCTGACACCAAATGACAGGAGGGGTTGTTCAGCGTCCTGAACACTCCCAGGCTGGAGAGGTTGTTCAGCGTCCTGTACACTCCCAGGCAGGAGGGGTTGTTCAGCGTCCTGTACACTCCCAGGCAGGAAGGGTTGTTCAGCGTCCTGTACACTCCCAGGCTGGAGGGGTTGTTCAGCGTCCTGAACACTCCCAGGCTGGAGGGACCTAGTAAAAAGTGATGACAACATCGACCGCTCCCTAAAAGCGCAGACTGCTGTTATGGGGAGCGCAAATATGTTATGTTATGCAAATTACCGAGGGCACGCCACAGCGCCGGTGCCCTGCACAGCAAGAGAATACAATTACGTGTTTTTTTTTGTAAATCAATAGCGTTTTCAGAATGAGAATACAGCTGTTTGAAGAATTATTGACTTCGTAATGTTCAAATAGATTAGAAAAATTGCAGGAAAAGATGTTAGCTCACACGGTCTGGGTACTGATTTTATTTAGGGGAATAGGGAATGGGCTTCGTTTGTTCTATCTACGTAATGTTATTGGAACTTCAAGTTATTAATACACAGTGTCTGGGGACGACTATGAGTGAGAAGTAAATGAGGTGTAAATAGGTAGACAGAAAATGGGAGAGAGAGAGAGAGAGAGAGAGAGAGAGAGAGAGAGAGAGAGAGAGAGAGAGAGAGAGAGAGAGAGAGGAAGGTTCGCAACACAGCCACCAAAGACCACCAAGGCCCTATGGACCACCAAGGACCCCCAAGGACCCCCAAGGACCCCCCAAGGACCCCCAAGGACCCACACGGACTACCAAGGACCCACACGGACCACCAAGGACCCCCAAGGACCCACACGGACCACCAAGGACCACCAAGGACCCCCAAGGACCCACACGGACTACCCAGGACCCACACGGACCACCAAGGACCACCAAGGACCCACACGGACCACCAAGGACCACCAAGGACCCACACGGACCACCAAGGACCCTCAAGGACCCCCATGGACCCCCAAGGACCCTCCCAAGGACCACCAAGGACCCCCAAGAACCCCCAAGGACCACCAAGGACACCCAAGGACCACCAAGGACTCCCAAGGACCCACACGTACCACCAAGGACCTCCAAGGACCACCAAGGACCACCAAGGACCCCCAAGGACTACCAAGGACTACCAAGAACCACGACACCACCAACAAGATAACTGGGTCTCCTACCCACGATAAATACCCTTCTCGAAGCTTATTATAATCTATTCACAAGACTTGAAGACGTAAATCTTAAATAATCACCATTAATTGGTCAGTATCACACCTGTAGGTTACCTGGACCTACCTGGTGGTACCTGGTGGTACCTGGTGGTACCTGGTGGTACTTGGTGGTACCTGGTAGTGCCTGGTGGTACCTGGTGGTACCTGGTGGTACTTGGTGGTACCTGGTAGTGCCTGGTAGTGCCTGGTGGTACCTGGTGGTACCTGGTGGTACCTGGTGGTACCTGGTAGTGCCTGGTGGTACCTGGTGGTACCTGGTAGTGCCTGGTGGTACCTGGTGGTACCTGGTGGTACCTGGTGATACCTGGGAAGAGAGGGGGAGAAGATCAGGTGGGGAAGAAGGGGAGGAGAGGAGGCTAGGGAAAGAGAGTGAAGAGAAAAAATGGGAGAGAAGGAATGCAAGAAGAGGAGGGAGGGAGGGAAGACGACGAGGGGGATGGAGGAGAGGGAAAAACAGAATGGGACGGAGGAGGTGATTTGGGACAAGGGTATTTAGGTGGCGAGATATGAGAGGGAGAATGTCCTTAGGAGTACATGCGTATACATGAGTGTACATGGGTGTACATGGGTGTACATGGGTGTACGTGGGAGTACACGAGAGGTCATGGGGACAACATATGACACAAAGACATACTTTATTACGAGGTGTTCAACTGGCAACACTGAACTATTCCTCCGCCACCTTTAGTACTAAACTACTTGCTCAATTGGAATTGGATCATCTTGTGATGTAATTTCACTAGACAGGAGAGAGAGAGAGAGAGAGAGAGAGAGAGAGAGAGAGAGAGAGAGAGAGAGAGAGAGAGAGAGAGAGAGAGAGAGAGAGAGAGAGAGACAGACAGAGAGAGAGAGAGAGAGAGATTAAGGATGGGGGAGGGGAGGTGAAAAGTATTTTTCATCTTCCTTTTTTATTTCATAAAGGAAATCTATATTTAAATATATACTATAAGCAAATTAAATATATTAATGGACATCATATGGGTATCAACAACTTCAGGTATTGTGTCTATATGAAAGGTTAGAAAGCTAGTTATGTTCACCTAACAGCCCCATCTCGCAGGGTGATTGGTCGAGGCTACATGTAGCGTGCGTCGAGGCTACATGTAGCAAAGGTCGAGGCTACAGTAGTAAGGGTCGAGGCTACATGCAGCAAAGGTCGAGGCTACAGTAGTAAAGGTCGAGGCTACATGTAGCGAGGGTCGAGGCTACTCGGAAAAGGTTTTAATATCCACAAGTAAATAAATAGTTGAGAAGCTTCAAGCATTTGGTCTAAAATCATTAATAACTGGTCACATACTATTATAATGTTGAAGAGTGTGTCCCAACACTATATTACAGCATCATACTGGGCAATACCTGTGTATCAAGTAGATATTAAAACGAAAGAAGTTTCCAGGTTTGGTATCTCCGCGCAATAAAGATTCTAAAGCGTCATGTACTCCAAAATTACTATCAATTCCTGCAAATTGAAACAGTGAAATGTGGTAATTGGGATAATGAAGGTGCAACCATGACCCCACGTTCAGGGTTGGGTTTCCTGATCTCCCCGAATGGGCTGCCGATCAGACATACTACTCCTGTCTCGGCTTAAAGCCGTGCTTGTCTGATTTCCCACATGTGCGAGGGATTTGGGATGCTACGCTTTTGGGAGACAAGCCATTACGACTATATAGCACTGGGAAGGGGGGGGGTCAGGATAAGGATTTGGGATATGACGGGGGGAAAACGAATGGTGCCTAACCACTTGGACGGTCGGGGATTGAACGCCGACCTGCCTGAAGCGAAACCGCCGCTCTACCGTCCAGCCCAAGCGGTTGGAGGTTATCTTGAGATGATTTCGGGGCATTTTAGTGTCCCCGCGGCCCGGTCCTCGACCAGGCCTCCACCCCCAGGAAGCAGCCTGTGACAGCTGACTAACACCCAGGTACCTATTTAATGCTAGGTAACAGGGGCATCAGGGTGAAAGAAATTCTGCCCATTGTTTCCCACCGGCGCTTGGGATCGAATCCGGGACCACAGGATCACAAGACCAGCGTTCTGTCCGCTCGGCCGACCGGCTCCCCAAAACAAAATCCGGGGTAATGTTGTGTCAGACATTGTGGCGAGGAGATAAAGGCCTCGTCGAATCGGGTGGTCATTGACGGTCTTGCTGGGGACGTCCCGGGTGCTGAAGGCTTAAGACTTGGTCTGAACGCAAGACATAGTTTACAACCTGGTGGCGATATGGGCATTAAACAGAAAACACTTGGAAGAGGACAGAAAACACTTGGAAAAGGACAGAAAACACTTGGAAGAGGACAGAAAACACTTGGAAAAGGACAGAAAACACTTGGAAGAGGACAGAAAACACTTGGACGAGGACAGAAAACACTTGGACGAGGACAGAAAACACTTGGAAAAGGACAGAAAACACTTGGAAGAGGACAGAAAACACTTGGAAAAGGACAGAAAACACTTGGAAGAGGACAGAAAACACTTGGAAGAGGACAGAAAACACTCGGACGAGGACAGAAACCCCGGATAAGAAGGCTTCACTAAGCGTCCCATACTGAGGGAGCTTACGGGTCTGGCAGATCCACATTCCTTCCATTACAGGAAAAAAGACCTAATATTAATAACCTTAAGTAATCTAACCTCACTTCAAACTTGAACATAACTTAACCTAACTTAACATTACCTAGTCAAAGTCAACGTAACATCACATAACTTAGGTGACCTGAATTCAGGTGATGTCATAATATTGAGGTCACCTGTCATAATACATCTCATCTAGCCTAACCTAACCTCACAAATACCAACCTCTCACCTAATCTAACCTAACTTGACCTGAACTCCCCTCACCTCACTCTGTCTAACCTATTTTAATTTTTTTTTTTAATTTTGCCCCGAGGGGCGAGTTTATTGGGCAGCGCCACTCATCTTGTGAGTGGACACACCGCCATAACAGCATATACAACACTCCCCAATAGGAAGAAAACCCGCTGGGTTGTTCATCCTGTCACTTCTACCCAGACACAGCTGGGACTTGCTTAACTGTCTCAAGTGAACAGCTTCTCAAACAAGAATGCCTAACCTATTGTAACTAATCACTGTGCATTATAACGAGAAAAAGGTATAAAAAAGACCTTGACAGCAGTGTCAGCATGTTGTTGTTGTTATAGATTCAGCTACTCGGAACAAGTTCCAAGTAGCACGGGCTATGGTGAGCCCCCGTAGAGTGTCAGCAGCTACGATCACCGCCCGGTGGTCGTATAGTCACCCGGAGCACACCCTTTTCCCCCTTTTGACCTCCCCCCATTATGACCTCTCCCCCCTTGACCTCTCCCCTCCCGGCAAGCATCTCTCATTCTATATGACCTTTACCCCCCCCCCCCATTCCGCGCCACACACAAGCATAAATATGTAACAAACTCTCACAGGCCGCCAGAAAATAGTAATAAAATTATTTCGTGGGCGACAGACAGCGTGGGAAGAGAGCAGCCGGCGAACTTTATATGATTTTGGGAGAGGAATTGGGGAGAGACGGAGGGGAAGGACGATGGAGGGTGAGAAGATAAATAGAGGTTAAAAGGAGGGGTAGAGAAAAGAAAAACCAATATATATATATATATATATATATATATATATATATATATATATATATATATATATATATATATATATATATATATATATATATATTGGTAGCAGTCTTTCCTGTAGACATATAATATTAAATATGACCGAAAAAGTAAGATTAATAATTCTAACACGAATTTTCTCAATATTTCTTGTGGTTCTTTTCACTGTTGATGGTAATTGAAAAATCAATTCTCCAAAATTAATTTATATTTCTAGTCTGACGCGATGCATAAGCAACAGGGCTCCATTAAGGAACATATAATCTCTTCCCACAACCAGACCGTCACCAGAGAAGTCTTAACAAAAAACACGGAAATCATCGATAGATACAGCGATAGCAGGCGGCTTGATATCTGCGAGGCACTACACATTAAGAAGTCGACACCAGCAATCAACAACCAATTACTTTTTCGGTCATATATATATATATATATATATATATATAGTGTCAGTTTGTCCTAGGATGGAGGCCAGATGCTTGGGGCCTCACCCTACTTTGCATTATGATTACTGTGGGTTACAAGTCGAACATTGGATGATCAGAGGCAGTGTGACCCCCAGATGTCAGTATTATGGTAAGAAGCATGACTCGCGACAGTGTAGAGACAGGATTGACAAAGGAGAGCAATTATTGCCATCTTGCTGCAATTGTTGAGGCATCCACAATGCTGGTTCCTCTCTATGTCCCATGAAGCCCCGCGTGAGAGATTCCCTGATGGCACCCATATGCAGTGTAAACAAAGATCCGAAGGAAGGAAAGATCGCACAGCAGGAACAAGGAAGAAATAGTGGAAAGACAACGATAACCTCTGTAACGAACGTCTGGGAGAAAGGCAAGGCGACGATTAGGGATAGCCTAGTGGCTATCGAAGCCACTAGGGAAGCTACTTTTCTAGCGGGAAACGAAGCCGAAAAAGTGTACCCTAGTGGTGATGAAGTGCAGGGTAGCTTTGTGGATTCTGGGGTCGGTACACAGACCTTGGATTACCTCAAAAAGTTGAACAGGAGGATTGAAGTTCTAGAAAAATTTACTATGGCAAACAGATGGGGTATAGTGGGAGGGAGTGAAGTGGGGAATGAAACGGAGGGAGAAAGTAAGTAAAGAAGAGGATGGCGTATCACGGATGGAAGAGTCTCAAGAAAATTAACTATCCACTAACGATGGCAGTGTTCAACCCAGTGAGGTGGAAAATGTTGACGAAGAAGCTCAGGAAAAATGGTATACAACAATACAATTTCAAGAGATGATGTCGCTTATCAAAAACATAAATAACCGCAGCAAAGATAAGAGTCTGAAAACATAGAGGGAAAAATGACAGCATCTGCGTTGTGTCCCTCCCATGTTGGTGTTAATTATTTCTTTTGGCAATGAATTACATTCTTGAAGGACATCATGTTTTGTAGCATTAGAACACAAGGATCATATTATAGTTTCACATGCATTATTAATTTCTTTCCACCATTTGAAGCGAGAAGATTAATTCATTAGCTCCCTCGCATCTCATTAATCTAATCGCCGAAGCTTCATTTATCTCTGAAATTCTATCCCCAATACTCTGTATGTTTAATCATATCATCATTATCTCTGTATTAGTATTTCTTGGACCATGAGAATTATCTTGGGATTATTCTCATGGCTTCTCTTTGTACGTTCTTCAACTTGTTTATTCTGTCTTTACCCAACCAAGACGTGACAGGAGCAGCATAATCAATAAGAGATCTCACAGCATGCCATGTGATTACCATTGGAATGTGAAATGTAAATTATGATTAATAATTGTGTACTGTATGGGTTTGTGAGCTCTTGAGGGACTTTATACAGACGAGGGTAGAAATAGTCTAAGCTACACTATCCTTTTGAGAGTACTTCCTTTTTCTCAATAAGCTTACTTGAAGTTGGGATGGTCAGAGTGAGCAGAATTCAAGAGGAAACAGCGTTCCAAGGTTACATAATGACTTCCACGACCAATTTTGGCACCAGCCATTGCTTGCTAAATATTTTTGAAAAACAAAAAATAAAAAAATAAAAATTTTTGTTCTTATAGCAATATGAAACATTATGCACCGATCTCTGGAAAATTATCAAAAAGTTTCTAAACATCATACTTTGCCCATAGTAGAATAAAACACACGATACTCCCCACAGCTCCAAAGGCAACATAAGAACATAAGAACATAAGAACAAAGGTAACTGCAGAAGGCCTATTGGCCCATACGAGGCAGCTCCTATTCTATAACCACCCAATCCCACTCATATACTTGTCCAACCCGTGCTTGAAACAATCGAGGGACCCCACCTCCACAATGTTACGCGGCAATTGGTTCCACAAATCAACAACCCTGTTACTGAACCAGTATTTACCCAAGTCTTTCCTAAATCTAAACTTATCCAATTTATATCCATTGTTTCGTGTTCTGTCCTGTGTTGATACTTTTAATACCCTATTAATATCCCCCCGGTTATGTCCATTCATCCACTTGTAAACCTCTATCATGTCACCCCTAACTCTTCGCCTTTCCAGTGAATGCAACTTAAGCTTTGTTAATCTTTCTTCATATGAAAGATTTCTAATTTGGGGAATTAACTTAGTCATCCTACGCTGGACACGTTCAAGTGAATTTCAATGGGGAACTATTTCATTATTAAACAAATCCACAAGGGCCGTAACAAGGATTCGAGCCTACGTCCGAGAGCATCCCAGACGCTGCCTTAATCGACTCAGCTACGACATGGTCAAAAGAGTTGAAGCCAGAAGTTCTATTGACCTTTCGGCCCTTGTGGATTTGTTCATTTGATGCATTACGCTATTGTGATTTCTGTGTGTATTGTATTATTGGTATATTTCATTAATTGCAAAGACATTTAATGAATGAGAGAGAGAGAGTAAGAGAGAGATAAATGCGAGAAAATAAAGAAATAGAGACTGAGGAAAGCCACAGGAAGAAAGGGGGAGGGATGGGGGGCTAGGGAAAGGGGATAGGAGGTTGGAGGGGGGGGATGGGGGACTGGGGAAAGAGGATAGGGGGTAGTGGGGAGGGAATGATGAACCACAAGCAACCTTTTACTTCCTCTCTCAAATGTCACACACAGCTCACTTCTCCCCGCTGTTCTCAAAACAGATACGGCCATACAACATTACCATGAACTTGTAACATACACACATGGGCCAACATGTGTGGCCCATGTGCACAATATACACGTACACAACAACATACAACATGCTTATACGAACATGACCCCTGAAACATGCGGAAATGAGTCTGCAACATAATATTATGTGCTCCGAGAAGAGCTGCCAGGGTTGTGTTAGGTTGTGGCGTTGATCACAACAGCAAAAATTTTTGCCTATAATTCACGCCCAAACATTCACTTTATATCGTTTTATAGTTACCGTATAAATAGGCTATACCGGGTTAGTATGAACCCATATTGTATGGGTTCACACAACCACACCACAACCACACACACAACCACACACATAGCCACACACCACAACCACATACCACAAACACACACCACAACCACACACACAACCACACACACAACCACACACCACACACCACACACCACAACCACAACCACACACCACAAACACACACCACAAACACAACCACACACCACAACCACACACCACAACCACACACCACAACCACACACCACAACCACACACCACACAACCACACACCACAACCACACACCACAACCACACACCACAACCACACACCACAACCACACACCACACAACCACACACCACACAACCACACACCACACAACCACACACCACACAACCACACACCACACAACCACACACCACACAACCACACACCACAACCACACACCACAACCACACACCACAACCACACACCACAACCACACACCACAACCACACACCACAACCATACACCACAACCACACACCACAACCACACACCACAACCACACACCACACAACCACACACCACAACCACACACCACAACCACACACCACAACCACACACCACAACCACACACCACAACCACACACCACAACCACACACCACAACCACACACCACAACCACACACCACAACCACACACCACAACCACACACCACACAACCACACACCACAACCACACACCACAACCACACACCACAACCACACACCACAACCACACACCACAACCACACACCACACACCACAACCACACACCACACAACCACACACCACAACCACACACCACAACCACACACCACAACCACACACCACAACCACACACCACAACCACACACCACAACCACACATCACAACCACACACCACAACCACACACCACAACCACACACCACAACCACACACCACAACCACACACCACAACCACACACCACAACCACACACCACAACCACACACCACAACCACACACCACACAACCACACACCACAACCACACACCACAACCACACACCACAACCACACACCACACAACCACACACCACAACCACACACCACAACCACACACCACAACCACACACCACAACCACACACCACAACCACACACCACAAACAAATAACAAAGCCGGAAAAATCTAAATTCGTGAAATAATTCTGATAAATCGTACAAAATTATTCATAACAAGTGAATTAAAAGCAAAATTTTATTCTCTCATTGTATTAATTATGTTTATATACTTGTTCCCATTCTCTCCTGCCTCTCTCAGCTGCCTCCCTCTCCTGGCTCTCTCAGCTGCCTCCCTCTCCTGGCTCTCTCAGCTGCCTCCCTCTCCTACCTCTCTCAGCTGCCTCCCTCTCCTGCCTCTCTCAGCTGCCTCCCTCTCCTACCTCTCTCAGCTGCCTCCCTCTCCTGGCTCTCTCAGCTGCCTCCCTCTCCTACCTCTCTCAGCTGCCTCCCTCTCCTACCTCTCTCAGCTGCCTCCCTCTCCTGCCTCTCTCAGCTGCCTCCTTCTCCTGCCTCTCTCAGCTGCCTCCCTCTCCTGCCTCTCTCAGCTGCCTCCCACTCCTGCCTCTTCCCCTTGCTTTCATTACTCCTCTCTCCGGAACACTCAATGCACCCCTCCCTTACCTTCTCTCAGTTTTCCCCTCGCATCTCTACCTTGTCTTCCCCTCTTTTAGTTTTCTCCTCATGCCTCTCATCCAATCCCATTCTTCCCCTCTGTCAGTGCTTCCCCCATATCTTTCAGCCATTCTCTCTCTTCCCCTCTTCTATTTTTCCTTTCATAACCAACACCACCCTCTCTCCCTGTTCCCCTCATCCATGCTTCCTATTCTTCCCCTCTTCTCTCCCTTCAGTCTGTTTCCCTTCCACGTTTCCTCTTATCTTCCGCTTACAGACGTACTTCCCCTCTAAGCAAAGGCTCGACAAATGTCTCTCCCCTCACCCCCAGCTGTGGACCTCCCCTCACCCCAGCTGTGGACCTCCCCTCACCCCAGCTGTGGACTTCCCCTCACCCCCAGCTGTGGACCTCCCCTCACCCCCAGCTGTGGACCTCCCCTCGCCCCCAGCTGTGGACCTCCCCTCACCCCCAGCTGTGGACCTCCCCTCACCCCCAGCTGTGGACTTCCCCTCACCCCCAGCTGTGGACTTCCCCTCACCCCAGCTGTGGACCTCCCCTCACCCCCAGCTGTGGACCTCCCCTCACCCCAGCTGTGGACCTCCCCTCACCCCCAGCTGTGGACCTCCCCTCACCCCCAGCTGTGGACCTCCCCTCACCCCAGCTGTGGACTTCCCGTCACCCCCAGCTGTGGACTTCCCCTCACCCCCAGCTGTGGACCTCCCCTCACCCCCAGCTGTGGACCACCCCTCACCCCCAGCTGTGGACCTCCCCTCACCCCCAGCTGTGGACTTCCCCTCACCCCCAGCTGTGGACTTCCCCTCACCCCCAGCTGTGATACTCCCTACATTTTGCAAAGTTTTGTGAAGGGGGGATACGAGGGAATCAGGAATCCCCTTCTGCTTCACTCCCCTCTGGCGTCACCAACGTCATCGATTTTTTTTTTACATTTTGCCCCGAGGGGCGAGTTTATTGGGCAGCGCCACTCATCCTGTGAGTGGACACACCGCCATAGTGACAGTATTGGGCAGCGCCACTCATCCTGTGAGTGGACACACCGCCATAGTGACAGTATTGGGCAGCGCCACTCATCCTGTGAGTGGACACACCGCCATAGTGACAGTATTGGGCAGCGCCACTCATCCTGTGAGTGGACATACCGCCATAGTGACAGTATTGGGCAGCGCCACTCATCCTGTGAGTGGACACACCGCCATAGTGACAGTATTGGGCAGCGCCACTCATCCTGTGAGTGGACACACCGCCATAGTGACAGTATTGGGCAGCGCCACTCATCCTGTGAGTGGACACACCGCCATAGTGACAGTATTGGGCAGCGCCACTCATCCTGTGAGTGGACACACCGCCATAGTGACAGTATTGGGCAGCGCCACTCATCCTGTGAGTGAACATACCGCCATAGTGACAGTATTGGGCAGCGCCACTCATCCTGTGAGTGAACACACCGCCATAGTGACAGTATTGGGCAGCGCCACTCATCCTGTGAGTGGACACACCGCCATAGTGACAGTATTGGGCAGCGCCACTCATCCTGTGAGTGAACATACCGCCATAGTGACAGTATTGGGCAGCGCCACTCATCCTGTGAGTGAACATACCGCCATAGTGACAGTATTGGGCAGCGCCACTCATCCTGTGAGTGAACATACCGCCATAGTGACAGTATTGGGCAGCGCCACTCATCCTGTGAGTGAACATACCGCCATAGTGACAGTATTGGGCAGCGCCACTCATCCTGTGAGTGAACATACCGCCATAGTGACAGTACTGGGCAGCGCCACTCATCCTGTGAGTGGACACACCGCCATAGCAGCATGTACAACACTCCCCAATAGGAAGAAAACCCACTGGGTTGTTCATCCTGTCACTTGTACCCAGACACAGCTGGGACTTGCTTAACGGTCTCAAGTGAATAGCTTCTCAAACAAGAAGATTAACATTTGTCAACCCTTAAAATCTTACGTTATCTTGCGGGTACAAAATGGGGAAATCTCTTAAGAACAGTATCTATATTTGTCAAATAGTGTTTTCCTAACTCATACAATGTGGGGTTTGTTATTCTACGCATATTTCTAATGAGTTTTAGGTGTTCACATTCAGGTATAGTGGTCAAGGCGGTGTCCGTCACTCTCACCACAGACTCTCCAACTCCTCTGTTTAACTGTTGTTTCCATTCCGAATCTCCATAGATATTTGTATCCAAGACGAATTCTTGCCATTACTGATTCTCTCTCGCGGCCACCTCCTCTTCTTCGTCCATAATGATTGGGATTGCCAGCTGCAACCACATTATACCATCGTACAGATTCACTGGTTTGTGCTTCTATCCTCCTTTCCTCAGTAACCATGTCACGGTGTTGTTGCCTGATAATACCTCTAATTTGTAGAAGAGTCTTGGGAATGAAGTATTCAATGTGGTCTCCTTAAGCACATCTGCTCGCTCACTTCCACATATTCCAACATGGGAGGGGATCCACAAGAATTTCACGTCTCATCCCTGACTGGTCAGCACTCTCACAGCTCTCTTGATCTCAGCGACTATCGCAGGATTTTCTGCCCGATTTTTACTAAGGCTTTGTAGCGCTGCTTTAGAATCAGTACAGATCACTGCACTGATCATCTTGATCATGATCAAGTCATCGACTGCTGTTGAAACTCTCATTATCCTCTGCGTCACCTCCTTCTTTTCTCTAGTTCCTTTCTTTTGGCTTTTGGTAATTCTGGTAACCTGTAAAAAACCAAGTGTTCTGTGAGGCGTTTTTGATTGACAGTTGAGAGGCGAGACCAAAGAGTCCAAGATCAACCCCTCGCAAGTACTGATAGGTAAGTACATGTACACACGTGTTTCCCAGCGACAACTGGGGGTTACAATTGGTTGTGTTTGATGTGACGCAACACTGAGTGGTGCTCGCGGCCCTTACTGCTTATGGATCCCATATGACTTGCCGTGAACCACCAGCCAGGGACGCTAACCTGGTGAGTCTGGCACTGAAAAGGTTAGCGAGACCCTCCAAGTCTCGCTACTCTGCTTCGTTATCACCCCTTCTGCTTGATTTTGGCGCCCGTTGAACTGTTTATTGCTCTTTCTATCATTTTGTTTTGTATTACACGAATTCTCTCTCTCTCTCTCTCTCTCTCTCTCTCTCTCTCTCTCTCTCTCTCTCTCTCTCTCTCTCTCTCTCTCTCTCTCTCTCTCTCTCTCTCTCTCTCTCTCTCTCTCTCCCCTTCACTCCCGCAGGGTATTAAATGCTACGGCAAGATGAAAATTACAACGCGATAAGTGTAGACATTCGTGTCGTTCTCTCACTGTATATCACAGGTTACTGCCTCTGCCCACATGAGGCAATGGGTGGGAATTCTTTTCCCCTCAACCTCTTCTCAACTCTCTCGTCATCTCATCTACCTTCCCCTCACCTGCCTCACTTCTCTTGTTGTTATTTATAACTTAGTGCTTATCACGCCCACGGGAGAGCAGCGAGGGGCCATGCAAGAGAGGAAGGGAGGGCGAGGGAAAAGGGAGTCAGCGAGAGAGAGAGAATGAAAGAGAAGGAAGAAA
Source organism: Procambarus clarkii (assembly GCF_040958095.1). Lineage (NCBI taxonomy): Eukaryota > Metazoa > Arthropoda > Malacostraca > Decapoda > Cambaridae > Procambarus > Procambarus clarkii. Next base: position 20,012,139 of record NC_091206.1, read on the forward strand.
CGGATAAGTAGGCAAGGGAGAAAATGCGAAGGAGTGGGAGAGGTAGAGGGGAACAGAGGAAAAAGAGAGGAATGGAGAGAGGTTAAGATAAAGGTAATGTGGGTGGGAGGGAATTGAATAAAGAATGTATAGAGAAGATTCTGGTTTGTGAGATGATTAAAAATGTAAGCAGTAGAAAAAGGAACAAGTGATACGTGGAGAGCCAATTATCTGTCCACCTTCCTCTCCTTTTACCTTCACTTGATCAAGTAATGCTCAAAACGTTTGACTTTCAGACTCTAAAGCTTAAATCTATGTTAGTCATTAAAATATAAACTAATTAACATGTGCTCGTGTCTGAAAATTAAAGTATTTGAACGACACGCGTCGCTGAGGCTGACCTACTAACTATGACCTACTAACGATGACCTACTAACGATGACCTACTAACGATGACCTACTAACCCACTTTTACTAGTGATCACTTAGGAACGATATGTGTCTTAAGTGATCTTGTAAATGTGATGTATGCTACAGATCCTGACTTGCGAAGGGCGCATGCTTCAGGTATTGGTATAACAACTGACCTGCCGACAAAGCCTGCAGCTGGTGCTGACTTAAGTACGAGGTGTGCAAAATAATTCTGAAAACATGTCACACAGAAACACAACACATAAAGCAAGGGAGCATTGGGATCTGTGCATCTGGTGTTAAGTGACACAGAAACTCTAACACAGGACGCAAGGGAGCATTGGGATCTGTGCATCTGGTGTTAAGTGACACAGAAACTCTACACAGGACGCAAGGGAGCATGAGGATCTATGCATCTGGTGTTAAGTGACACAGAAACTCTACACAGGACCCAAGAGAGCATGAGGAACTATGCATCTGGTGTTAAGTGACACAGAAACTCTACACAGGACCCAAGAGAGCATGAGGAACTATGCATCTGGTGTTAAGTGACACAGAAACTCATCACAGGACGCAAGGGAGCATGAGGAACTATGCATCTGGTGTTAAGTGACACAGAAACTCATCACAGGACGCAAGGGAGCATGAGGATCTATGTATCTGGTGTTGACACAGAAACTCAACACAAAACGCAAGGAAAACACAGAAACGAGAATATTTGTCATTAAAGATACTATAGCGAGCAATGAACGAGATCATTTGGGTAGATATATGTGAACGAACCTAATATTAGCAATAATATTAGAAGTGGTTTATAATCAAAATTTGACGGGGTTGAAGGGAAATTGATTTGGGAAGAAACATCAAAGGGTTCAAGATGTAATATTCTCGTCGACGTATTTGTTAACTTCGAAACTGATGAAATCAAAATACCGAGATTTTGTTTGTCTTGAATGTTACCGCAGGAGTAGTGATATGACTGATAGTAGATGTTGTTGTAGGTCTAGTAGATGTAGTAGTATTAATACTAGTAGTAGTAATAATAGTAGTAGTAGTACTAGTAGCTACTGCAACATTAATTCTTTAGGAAAATGGCGTTGTAAGTAGGTAGGTAGTAGTGATATGACTAGCAAATTTGTAGACAAATATCGAAACATATAATTTTATGTTATGTACATAAACTATTAACATTAATACTTTACGTATATATGAATAACATAATATATATGTATGTTAATGATAATAGTTATTAACATCCATAAGTCTATGGATTGCATCGCTCTCACGCAAGGCTCGTTCATGGATCAACCTCTCTTTGATGAGAAATCCCCCGTAACACAGCCAGCTTCCACAGAGCCTCTGTGGCCGTAATTCCTTACTGATGTCAAGTATCTAACTGGGATTATCCGTGGGGTTCCCCCATGCTGTTATATATCTTCTCCGAAAACTTCCGACAACATTAAATAATGTTGTATACACACATAACTCAATATGAGGTTCTGATTCTTCATAATCGTGTTGATATCAACAACAGGCCTGAGTTGCTTTGATGAGCGAATGCTTGATATATTATCATATGTTTCCCGGATGGATGATTATTTTAGGAGAGGATATTATTCGGGTGTGGACATGTGGCCAGGCAAGGTAGGTGTGTGGACATGTGGCCATGCAGGGTAGGTGTGGATATGTGGCTAGGCAGGGTAGGTGTGTGGACATGTGGCCAGGCAGGGTAGGTGTGTGGACATGTGGCCAGGCAGGGTAGGTGAGGACATCAGGTGAATCAGAAATAAAAACAGCCACATTAACACCCGGTCATCAGGTAGGCTCTAAGAGGCTAAGGAAAAAATGATTTACATGTTCAGCAAATTAACAAAAAAAAATGTAATTGCTAAATTGTGTTGGATCCTGTTCAGACACAGGATCAGCCCGGAGATAAACTTACAATTCTAAACTGGATAAATTTATAGTAACCACATTAACAATTACGAGGAATAATTTAAACTGTTAGAATTATAGCGAAATAGTGAAATCAATAATGACAATAATAATAAACATGAAACTAAAACAAAGAGCAATAAAGGCACTGTATACACAAACATATATTTATATATATACGTCTCATCCTCATACTCCAGTCTAAGGACGGTATATACCCACACACACACAGGTCAATCTCCAGTTTTTTCTGAAGCTCAAAAGTACTTTAATATTTCATTTTGAGCCCCATCGACCTCGGGGATATACCGAGGCGCTGGGTATACCTGCCCCAGCCGCCTGCCAGACAGGAAGCACCTGAGCAGCACCGGGATATACGCTGTCAATAAAGTAATTATTCCAGTGTTTTATGAACGCCATATAAACCGGATGGGGGTAAGACATGAGAAATTCTCCCACCACCGTGTTCGGGTGTTCTGGTGGGGAGGGAAGGGAAGGGAAGGGAAGGGAAGGGAAGGGAAGGGAAGGGAAGGGAAGGGAAGGGAAGGGAAGGGAAGGGAAGGGGCTGTTAAGGAAGGGAAGAAAGCGAGGGATGATGAAGGGAGTCCAGGTTGGCGGTGTGTATAAGCAAGACAGAATGGGAAGACACGAAAGTAATTTGTGGTATTAAAATTGTGAAATATTTATATGAGCGTGTACGAGAGAGACAGAGAGAGAGAGAGAGAGAGAGAGAGAGAGAGAGAGAGAGAGAGAGAGAGAGAGAGAGAGAGAGAGAGAGAGAGAGAAACAAGTACTAAGAACGATGTACATCTTCAAAACACGACAAGGAAAACCCCGTCTACGGGGGAAAAAAATACAGGTGACAGAGGAGCAGAACTAAATAGCATGTTCCTGCCCCCATATATTGAACCTTAGGGAGAGGACGCACAGGGGTAAATATCTGGCACAGAGGTCCGTAGCCTCCCCCTACTCACCTTTCATGACCTCACTTCCACTAAACCCGCCCTTATTGACCCCCTGACCTTAAGGGCGCGTCTCGCTTGCTGTCTCACAGTCCCGTACTCGGTGGCAACAGGTCAACCAACTGGGAGCCACAGCGGCACAAAGACCCCCCCACCTTTGTCAACGAGGGAAAATGAGCTGTATTCTCATGCAGTGTATATTCGAGACCTCGATGCTGAAGGGTAGGTTTTGGCTTTGGGCCATTCTTTGCCGGACCAGGAGGTCAAGTCAGCAACAAGAGGAACATTTAAAGTGACCTGTCTGGAGGCATCCTTATTGTGAGGGTGGTGGGGGAGGTGGGGAGGAGACCGGGTGGTTAGTGGGGAGGGATGGGGCAGGACAGAGGTGAGGGAGAAGGGATAAAGGGAGAAGGGGCTTGTAGGGTGATGAGACTTGTAATAAGGGTAATATAGAGGAAGAGGAGGTAGGTTTAGTATGGAGGAGAGAGGTTTAGTATGAGAGAGAGAGAGAGAGAGAGAGAGAGAGAGAGAGAGAGAGAGAGAGAGAGAGAGAGAGAGAGAGAGAGAGGTTTAGTGTGAGGTAGGAAGGTTCAGTATAGGAGAGAGAGAGAGAGAGAGAGAGAGAGAGAGAGAGAGAGAGAGAGAGAGAGAGAGAGAGAGAGAGAGAGAGAGAGAGAGAGAGAGAGAGAGAGAGAGGTTTAGTGTGAGGGAGGAAGGTTCAGTATAGGAGAGAGAGAGAGAGAGAGAGAGAGAGAGAGAGAGAGAGAGAGAGAGAGAGAGAGAGAGAGATAGGTTTAGTGTGAGGGAGGAAGGTTCAGTATAGGAGAGAGAGAGAGAGAGAGAGAGAGAGAGAGAGAGAGAGAGAGAGAGAGAGAGAGAGAGAGAGAGAGAGAGAGAGAGAGAGAGGTTTAGTATGGGAGTGAGAGTCTTGGTATAGAAGTGAGAGGTTCAGTATGGGAGAGGATGGTGAAGTGGAGTTTCATATTCCAAAACTTGTTTTTCACTCTTTTTATTTCTTTACAAATAAGCTTACAAAAGAAATGAGGTTCAAGTTCAAGAAACTTTACTGAGATAATAAATTCCATCCCAGAAGTATAGAGTAGCTTATGTAATTTCTACGCTCCTCTACTACAGCTCTTTCAAAGAGCTCTCAAACCAAGACAAAATAATAACCAAATATTACACTACAAATACATTTATAGTAATTCAATAATCATCACATTGTACATATTACAAAATATATTCAAACTATTTTAGTTTTACACTCTTGAGGCAAAATGTTTGAATCTCTTAAGAATTGTCTCATAATCACACCATTATCACACATCCAGACAATTTAATGAGGTACACTACTAATCTCTTTATTTCTATATTGTTCAAGCAATTTACAGTCCAATACGTATTGATGTAGTGTTTCCAGGTCTTCACCTTAGAGCAAGGAGAAATTCCAGAGATAAGAGAGGGAATAGCTAACCAGGAACCACTGGAAGAGTTTGAGATTACCAGCGGGTGTGTGTGAGAGTGCGTGCGGCATGCTACATAACTTGCATTCCTTATTGTGTTTTTTCACAGACTTCAGCACCGTATTGGCAGTAATATTTATAACTTTATCAAAGTTAGCTTTATCAAAGGCTCCTTGGTAGTCAGTATGCACTTTATAGTTATCATTGTCATTTGATATACATTTAATAATACAGTTTGGGGTACTTTTGCCTCTGAGGAATCCGAACATATTATCTGACAGCTGATCTGCCGAGTATAGAAGTCTATATAACGTTATTCTCCCCATCATTTTACAGAAACACGAGGTAAAGGACACAGTGCAAACAGAGACGGTTAGAACATGCTAAGTGAGAAGGTGGTGAAGGCCTAAACCGTCAGTAGTTTCAAAGCGTTATACCACAAAGAGTGCTGGGAAGACGGGACAATACAAGCGTAGCTCTCATCCTGGAACTACACGTAGGTAATTACACACACACACACACACACACACTCACGCACAGACACACACAATAGACAGGATGTCAGAGTCAAGTGAGGGGAGTAAAAGTCAGCCTGGCATAGAGTGAAAAACGGAGTACCTCAGGGATCAGTGCTCGCCTGTACTATTTATCATTGATGTTAATGACTTCACCACTGGAATGAAATCCTACATGTTGGGGTTTGCGGACGATGTGAAGTTGAAGAGAAGAGTCGAGGCAGATAAAAACTGTAAGATATTTCAAGATGACTTGGACAAGTTGTAGAGTTGGTCTGAGAAATGGCTATTAGAGTTCAGCAGGAGCAAGTGTAAGATGATGGAAATGGGAACACGTGCCTGGAGACCTGAAGGACGGTACACAACGAGGGAAAACCACGGAAAAAAACTCTCGTCGATGTTGTATGTCAGAAAACTTTGTAACAAATAAAGACAAGAATCAAGATGATCCAAGAGCATGAAGAAAAGTTAAGAGAATGGCAATGGTGGACAGCAGTAACACACTTAAGCATTATGAAATAACAAACACAAATTCGTCCTTCATTTATGGTAGAGGAAAGTCTACTTGGAAGGATTCAATTTACATGAGATTAAGATTAGGATACAAATATATCTGGCAATACGGTGTTTATGTCAGTAAACAATGTAAGGAGTGTAAATTATGTAGTATGCCGCACGCCCACACCTTAGAACATAATGTATTAGAGTGTCAACTTATTGATAACTATAGAAATAAGGAAATAAGTAGTGTACCACATCAAATTGTTTGGATGTGTTGTAATGGTATGACAAACAGAATACTTACGAGCTACAGCACTTTGCCCCAAGAGTGTAACACTTATATGCTGTACTTACTATATTAGCCTGCAATGTAAAATGTGATTCTTGTACTGTGTCTTGTGGATTTGTACTCACTGGGTTTGTGCGCCCTTTGAGGGACTTGAAGAAGAAGAGGGTAGAAATAGCCTAAGATACTCTATCCCTTTGAGATGTATTTTATTGTCTCAATAAACGTTCATGAACTTGAACTTGTTCGTGATGTTCAAAATCCCCATCACACAGGATGGTTAGTCATACAGGGCCGTATGTTCAGTAGCCAGCACTGGCAAATTTTTGGTGCTATATGAGGATATCTTGAAGAACACGAGAGTGATGTAAGAAACCTTTGACGTAACCTTAGACTTAAGAGGAAATGTACTGAGCTGGAAGCGGATGAAGTTATGGCTAACACCTCACATGGATTTAGTTTAAGATGTGTTGGAAAATGAGTGTGTCGGTAGCCAATGCGTTACCAGATCAATAAATGAAATGGCTGGGCTCAAGAAAAAGTCACTCGATTCTACAAGCACAATCAGATGAGTACAATCAGGTGAATACACACTGTCGCACAGCCAGCCCTGAGAGACTGTCTTTTTTTTTGTACTGCCGCCATGTAAATCAGATTTCTTTGTTGTAAACACCACTTAACAAACTGATTTAACATGCGAGAGGTGAAGGTGGCCCGGGTACAGCCCTTAACTACGACATCTAAGTCGTCCACGCCCCTAAAACGGCGCCAGGGAGCCCTAATTATATGCATGAGAGCTAATTCTTTGTCAGCCAGGGTCAAGCAGGAGCCAGACTTCAGACAGAAAAAAAACTCTGGAGAAACTAAAATGCACCTGGCCTAACCTAACCTAACCTGGCCTAACCTCACCTAACCAAGCCATACCTACGATTCCTGTATACTGATATGGTTTATATTTGTGAGCTGTGATGGCTCTGCTCGATTAGCTGGGCTTATTTGGTATCTCTCCCTTAGGCTTACTCTGGCGAAATTGTCTGTCCCCTTTAGCGTTCATTTTTTTAAGCACTTTCTCATACTTTTCACCTTGTGGGTGACCTATTCATATGTGTGGGAAGTCTGGTCTAGCTCAAGGTTCTCGCTTCAAGCAGTCAGTTATATATACTAACTTTATAAATATAAACTATATATAAAGCTTCTGTGTATGCTTTTAGGTTGGAACATCAGTTTCAAAGGCCCGCCTTGCAAGCTAATGGTAATTGATTGCAATGATTCTCTTTCTCACGCTTTTGATATTATTTGACGTTTAAGCTGTACTGCTATAGGCTATGGTGATGTTTAAGCTGTACTGCTATAGGCTATGGTGATGTTTAAGCTGTACTGCTATAGGCTATGGTGATGTTTAATCTGTACTGCTATAGGCTATGGTGATGTTTAAGCTGTACTGCTATAGACTATGGTGATGTTTAAGCTGTACTGCTATAGACTATGGTGATGTTTAAGCTGTACTGCTATAGACTATACTGCTATAAATTATGCTATAAGCTTCACTAATTTATCTTCTAAACTGTTCCATTTGTTTATCGCTGACATCTGTGTTGTTCATTTGCGCCTTTATCTACCATCTGTGTCTTCTTGACACACAGTTCCCAGTGTTAACAACTGTATCATTATATAATCTGTCATTTCCCACTACAATATTATAAGTCGCTCTCATTTCTACTTTCGTTATTATTTCCTCCTGCGTGGAGAAGCTCTTCTCACAGTTCGGTCTCCTATACAAGGCACTTTACATCTTTATGTGCCTCTCTAACTCTTTCCACCACCCTCCACGGGATGGGCATGGGGTGCATAATAAAGAAAGAAATTGAAAAAATCTTTAGTCTTCTTAGGTTTGGTTTGATGGGTTAATTAAGGGTCATCATCCTCTGGAGGGTTATTAAGACCACCACAATAGCAAGTCTGCTGTTGTCCTTTAGTTATTTAGACTACAGGAAGTTTGTTGTAGTCCTTGAAGATTGTCCAGGATCAAAATAAACTCTGTGCTCATACACTGAGGTAAGGAATACACCTCTCGGTGTACATATATATATATATATATATATATATATATATATATATATATATATATATATATATATATATATATATATATATATATATTTATTCCCTGTGTACTCCCCTTACGTGGTAGCTGTGTATGTGTGCTCAATTACACTCACCAAATTATGCCTCTTGTCCGTTTTTGTGACCACACTTTAAGATATTGATTCAGAACATTCAAAGCTCTGAATCGACAGCATCATCCTTTACATCTACATATTATATCCGCTTCGACGACCTCCTCTTCCTCCTCCTCCTTAAGGTCATTCCACTCGCTGCACTAAATAAATGTTCTCTCATATCCCCATGTTCTCATCAACGCGTTCCCTGAATACTAATCCAACTCCTCCCAAGCTGTGATGGGCGCCACAGTCTTATCTCTCCATTTAAGAGCCGAGGACCAGAAAGAAGCGAGGAGCTTACCAACTCCAAACTCGCCTCTTAAAACAGACGATTTTGGATCATAGTCTGGTCATTAGGCCGTTTGGGATGACATGTGTATGACTGCTGTCGGGAGCCCAGTCGAACGACAGCAGAAACTATTGTCAAATGTTAATTTTTGGGGCTTGTTTTGTTATGTCAATATTGCTGGCTGAAGTGTTTGGGTGTCGCTTTCAGACGACGCTCTCTCACTCTCATGTTGTATTTTATCATAGTGTGTCCTCATTGTACCTCCTCATTGTTTTGTTTTATTATTGTGTTTTCTCATTGTATATCACTGTACCTCTTCATGTTACGCCATCATTGTACCTCTTCATATTACATCATCATTGTACCTATTTCATAGTACACCATCATTGTACCTCTTCATTGTTTCTTCTCTTTTTCTCTCATTGAGTGTCTTCATTTATCTCCTCATAGGAGATGTTCATTGTACTTCCTCAAGAACATCATCTTTGTATCTCCTTGTACTTGCTTGTACAGCCTTATTGTACATCATTGTATCCCCTCATTGTGTCACAACGAACATCCCCATCCTCATTGTATAACATTATACATCCTCATGTATCTGTAAGACAACTCTCTTGTTTTCTTCTGCACTTGACTACATCTCCGAAGCTACGTCAATGGTAGCAAAATTATCTCTGGCATCTCACAGAGCTGCACTTTCAAACTGAAATTGAAACTGAAACAAGTTTATTGAAGTATATATTTATATATTCACACATCACAATCAATAAGCATATTACCGAACATTCTGAGTGATAAATATACATATACATTTCTTCCTTTACACATGCAGTATGTTACCAGACGTACACACAAATACTTTAATGACTCGGTACATAGACAATTTGCAGTAGACATTCAGACAATTGAACAAAAGGTTACAATCTTGGTGCATAATTCTTATATCTCGAAAGAATATCATCAATCTTACCGTTGTGACATCCAGGCTGTTTGTTCAGGAACAGTCCTTATCTCAGTGTTTCTATATACATTAATCAACGGGCAATCAAGAAAATAATGGTTGAGGGTGTGAGACCTTAACATACCTCATAGTTTACACTTCGTGTCATTCTCTTTAACATCTATTCCATATTCTCAGTAATATTTGTACCCAAGCCTGAGCCGCATGTGTACAGAGTCATTCCAAGCATTTCTCCTTTTACCATAAGTGAAATGTTGGTGTTTTGACTCACACACATGAAGTGTTACAAGGTCTGACTTCCCTCATACATTATTCCTCTCCTCGCCAATTCTACTTGTGCCTGAATATTTCTTATTTTGCTTCTTATTTGGCTCATTGTTAAAACACATTCAATGTCAACTTGTGGCGCGTTTGGCCAAGTCATCCGCCACCTCGTTGAGAACTATTACAACATGAGAATGAATCCACATAAATTTCACTTTGTGACCTTTCAGCTGTATCTCATTGATCCTTTTCTTACAATCCTCAACTATGGACTTGAAGATTGGATGTCGACTGTTTAAGGAATCAAGTGTTCTTCGGCTATCGACATATACAAAATCATCTCCCGAGCTGGACTGAAACAGTAGAAACAAGTGTTTTCTTTTCTGAAAAGTTTCTGTATGTTGAAACCAAATATTTGTTATTACTACTGGGTTTTATGTCGTTTTAGACCCGAAATCACCAAGAATTTAAATGGTTGTAGTAAGTTTTTAAAATGTTCATAATTAACATTTTGATACAATAAATGATACACCTCTCGGTGGATATGAACACCGACAGGTGTAATTTTATCTCTGTGTATATGCATTACACTGAGAGTATACTTCAGTCTTGGACTGTCCCCAGGCCTAAAAATAAATTATGAAGAAAATTTAAAGAGAGGAAGACATCAAAAGGCTACAAGATAATGTGGACAAACTAAAAGTTCTAGTAGTCAACAAATGGCTATTAGAGTTTAAATGAAATAAATGTAAAGTAATGAAACTTAGTGTAGGGAGACAAATAGAAGAGGAAATCCTTCGTGATCGAGGGGTTGAGTTCACACAGCAACTTTCTCCTGAAGACCACACCAAAAAGATCACATTAGCGGCCAATTCGAGGTTGGCGATCGTAAGAACTGCCCTCAGAATTTTTTAAGAAATCATACATCTTGTATATCACATACGTATGACCAATCCTGAAGTAGGCCGCCTAGGCATGAAGTCTATTAGTCTAATACAAGACGAAGATAAAGTTCAAAGGTATGCCACCAGACCAGTCCCGGAGCAGAGAGGTAAGAGCTACGAGAAAATGCTGAAATTAAACCTCAAAACACTGTGGCAAAAACAGTTCGTGAAGACATTATTTCCACCTACAGAATTCTCCGAACTGATAGGTTAAATAAAGCCAGACCATTTAGCACATGTGGTACACGATCAGGTGAAAACTTGGCACACATGAACCCCAGAGACACTAAGAAGAGGTTGTCCACTCGTCCAGTGTAATATTGAACAAGTGGAGCCTACTAGGGAGTGCTGAAGGCAGACTCCATACACTGTTTCAAACGAAGATATGATGGAGCCCAACAGGCTCAGGATCCTGTACAGACAGTCTGTATGTCTCTCTCGCTCTCTCTCTCTCTCTCTCTCTCTCTCTCTCTCTCTCTCTCTCTCTCTCTCTCTCTCTCTCTCTCTCTCTCTCTCTCTCTCTCTCTCTCTCTCTCGCTCTCTCCCCCAGGATTAATCCCGGCCATATATTTCACTCTCGAGGAATTGACCCAGGATTATAGGGGAAGGGTGAGGTGAGAGCTCTCACCGCCCCCCCCCCCCTCCCTCCCTCCCTCCCTACCCCTCGACCACATCCTTTCTAAAGGATGACCTGAGACTAATGGTTAGGGGGTGAGGGAGTGAGGCGTGTCCGCCTCGGTATGAGTCAATCAGCATCCCACTCATCCCTCCCCAGTCACTACCTATCCCCCCCTCCTCATATTTTACCATTGACAACTAATGTCTACTATCCACCTTTGACATCCTTCTTCTCTTTAATCATTAACAAACCCAAACTGGACCTTCAGTCCCAAGCCATCCTCAGCTCCCCTCTATTTCTCAACCCAACGATTTCAGATACATCTATTTCACATGCTTGTGTATGTTTCTGTATATTTCTGGTGTATGTTTGTGTCTCCCTTGTGTATGTTTGTGTCTCCCTGGTGTATGTTTGTGTCTCCCTGGTGTATGTTTGAGTGTTCACATAAGTCAGGCAGTGTTCACAGCAGTCTTTCAAAGTTCATACCAGTCTTGCAACGTTTACGTCAGCCTTAGAACGTTCACAACCATTATTGCAACGTTCATAACCAGTCTTGCAGCGTTCACACACCAGTCAGGCAGCGTTCACATCGTATATGACCACGATATCAATACCCCCACACCTTTCTCTCTCGATATCAGTAATGCATGGGCGGCGTAAAGCATCATAGAGACCCCCCCCCCCGCAAATATCTTACCGCCAATAATAAGCTACATATATATTTTCCTGATATATAAGCTCTCTCATCTGCCAACTTTTCAACAAGTTTTACGACTCCGATCCGTTACATTTGTTATTAAAAATGTCTTTTGGTTGATTTAAAAATGATTTCTCTCCAATGTAATTTTGATTTTAAATTGCAACTTTGACGGGAATGTTGATGGAGACGAGTTGGCGGTGATTACTCAGTTGCCCAATGTTGACGAGTTGGCGGTGATTACTCAGTTGCCCAATGTTGACGAGTTGGCGGTGATTACTCAGTTGCCCAATGTTGACGAGTTGGCGGTGATTACTCAGTTGCCCAATGTTGACGAGTTGGCGGTGATTACTCAGTTGCCCAATGTTGACGAGTTGGCGGTGATTACTCAGTTGCCCAATGTTGACATGTTTACGTGGCAAAGTCAATGGGGAAAATAGCAGATAAAGTGGTATATAAATATAGAGGGAAATGAGTAAATTGATAAATGTAAGAAATTGAACAAATTATTACAATTAGATGAAGATGAATAAATAAATAAATAGGTAAATATACGAATTAAAAAATGATAAATACGCAAATGGATAAATAGATACGAATTAAATTAATCTATTAATTTTCTAAGCAAATTAAAACATTTGCTTAGAAAATGTGCGCCTGTTTCCGGGTCATTTCACCGCTGTTATTGTCGTATTAGACTGGTCGTGTGGCACTGTAACAAGGCCCAGTAGGCACTCCTGGGAGGCCACGGCCCTGGCCCTCGGCCCTGGCCCTCAGAGCTTGCAAGACTTCGCCCTCCAGCGAGTTATGGAAATTGTCTCTAAAGAAGTAACTTAAAGATGTCTGTTGTAACTTGTGAGTAGAGGTACAGGCGAAGGGTGGATGGGGGGATAGGGGGATGGGGAGAGGGTGTCGGGGGTGGGGGTGGGGGTGAATGTCTGGTAGGGGAAAGTTGGGGGGGGGCGGTGAATGTCTGGTTGGATAAAGGTGATTGGGGGGGGGGAGGGGGGGGGGCAGGAAATCTGGTTGGACATGTACACGAGAGTGGGGGGGAGGGGAGGATAGGATCTTCCGAACCAGGATTTACATGGCGCTAGTCAATAGGCCTTCAGCAATTTATATTTCTTTTACATTCTGTTCCTATCCGAATTGATGTGACGTTCAACAGACATAAATGAATATGTATACATATATGTGTGTCTCTTGTATATATGAATATATACATTTATATACACCAACACGCGCGAGAGCACACAAACACTTCTGAAATTTCCCAACCAAGTCCGAAATCATTTCCCCGCGTTCACCCGCTTGACCCGTCAAGCTGTCATGGTCAGGGACTTGTGGTTCAGCTCGAATTAATCCGAGTACTGGCTGAGGTCAGCGGGCCAGAACCACCACTCACCACTGCCACCACCACCACCACCACCACCACCACCACCACCACCACCAACAACGTCTCCAGCACTACCACCACCACCACACAGTGTCGAAAAGCACTTGAGAGTGCTCCTCCCGCAAGATGCGTGAATGTGTGTGTTTGCGTGCAACCTGTACGAGGTAGTCACACACGCTTCTATTGCTTGATGCGGGATGTGTCCGGGGGTCTGTGTGCTGGGTGTTGGTGGTATCCGCTGGGTGCTACCGTACCAGAGGGCCGGGTAATACCTGCGCAGGCCTCGTCATTAGCTGCGCTTCCGTGCTATTCATTGTCATTCCAGTCAACATATATATATATATATATATATATATATATATATATATATATATATATATATATATATATATATATATATATATATATATATATATATATCATCACTACTACTAGCACCACTGCTACCATTTCTACGAACAACACTACCACCATCACTACCACCAACACAACCACCATCACTACCACCAACACAACCACCAACACTACCACCAACACTACCACCAACACTACCACCAACACTACCACCAACACTACCACCAACACTACCACCATCACTACCACCAACACTACCACCAACACTACCACCAACACTACCACCAACACTACCACCAACACTACCACCAACACTGCCACCAACACTACCACCAACACTGCCACCAACACTACCACCAACACTACCACCAACACTACCGCCAACACTACCACCAACACCATTATCACCATCGGCCACCTCTGCTTCCCACGCTGCCCACCCCATTCTCTTTCACTGCCTTTCCCCCTTCCCCCTTACTGAACCCCCCTTTCTCCTCACCCTTATTTCCACTCCCTTGCTCTACTACCTTCTATTCCCCTCCCTACCACCCTCTCTTACTCTCTCCTTTTCATCATTCCCTTTCTACCCCTCCTTTCTGCTCTGAACTTTTCTAACCTTCCGGGTCAGGAGATGCTGTCCTCCCACTAATAAACCTTCATTCCTGATGATGGGAGGACGGTCTCCTCTTCCCCCCCGTCCTCCAAGGCCTCCCACCATCCTGGGCGACCTTCACCGGGTCCCGTGGAGAGCTAATGAATAGCGTAGTTGCAGCATCAAAGTGGAGACCAATTTGGTAGCCATCATTGCAATTAGACCAGTCTTTACCCCCTGCACCCCTCCCCTCCCTCTCCCCCACTGAGTGCAACCCTGCCAGTTGCAACTCTTGGCCGAGTTCAACCGAACTGAAAAATTGCTTCTGATTCCCCACAAACTTTGACCAAGACTCGTTCTGGGAAACGAAATTCTCGGTGGACGATTTTCAGTGTTGCTTCTGGTGTGTGTGTGTGTGTGTGTGTGTGTGTGTGTGTGTGTGTGTGTGTGTGTGTGTGTGTGTGTGTGTGTGTGTGTGTGATGTGTGTGTGTGTGTGTGTGTGTGTGTGTGTGTGTGTGTGTGTGTGTGTGTGTGTGTGTGTGTGTGTGTGTGTGTGATGTGTGTGTGTGTGTGTGTGTGTGTGTGTGTGTGTGTGTGTGTGTGTGTGTGTGTGTGTGTGTAGAGATGCAGCGGGTCTACACTAGTGGTGTATAGGTCCTGGTCTGGTATGGTGAGGTGGGAGAGGGGTGAGGAATGAGGTAGGGGAGATCGGAGAGAAGGAGAGAGGGGGGAGGAGTGATTTATGTGAGAGGAGGGGGTGAGGAATGAGGTAAGTGTGAGTGTAAGAGGATGGGGGGGGTTGAGGGGGGGGGAGGGTAAAGAGAGGGGTGTAAAATATAGGGATGTATGGGACGCAGCAGTTCAAGGGTTAACTATTTTCCCACTAACAGCTTTGAAGTTGACGATCGCCAGCGATTACAAGTACAATTTTATTTTATTTAATCTTCTGCATTAATCCTTCACAGCGAATTTCTCCATCTATTTCCTCTGCTCCCGTGACTGTCAACTGTCTGGTGACTAAAGGATATCAAACACGAATTTCTATCTCGATGTTAAGGCGAACCTTTGACATTTTCGTCAGTTCTACACCTGGATTAGTTCCATTGAGCAGCTAAATCATTACCACTGTGCAGCTGGAAGACTTCCCACAGCCATCGGGATCATTTCCGCCGGGACAGCTGGATCATTTCCGCCGGGACAGCTGGATCATTTCCGCCGGAACAGCTGGATCATTTTATGGTCCGACCCTTCACAACTACCATCTGCTAAAACAAAACAAAAGAAACACCTTGAGTCAAGTAACCTCGTAAGACTGATATAAAACATTGAGTAACATCTCAAGCTTCACAAGTCCCACGGTGCTATATAAATAGCTCTGAGCTGCAGTCACTGAAATGACTCTCTATTCTCCCAAGTGACGCTCAGAAGCCTATCACTAAGAAACTTACCAGACTCTGTCGTAAATTATCTTGAAGGAGCACGCGTAGACACCTCCAGCTGAGTGGCTGACGCGAGGCAACCTGCTAATTGTTATATATATGTTAAAAAACACATTGGATGGGAGTGAGAAAGAAGAGACGAAGAGAATAATAACAGATAACAGTGACCAAGACGAGAAATAATAACATCGAATAACAGAGATAACAGAAGCAGCAACAGTGACAATTTTTAAATTTTGCCCCGAGGGACGAGTTTATTAGACAGCGCCACTCATCTTGTGAGTGGACACACCGCCATAGCAGCATGTTCAACACTCCCCAAAAGGAAGAAAACCCACTGGGTTGTTCACCCTGTCGTCAGCAGTGACAATGATAGCAGCATTAACAGATACGAACTGAACAGGAAGCCACATCAGTGCATCACGTGACCTTGGCCTTAGACTGGAGGCTCCATGTGCTGTCTCATTCTCGGACTCAACGTCGACCTTCCCAATGAAGCAACCCACAATAGTTACCTTGCTCCCGAGTACCTATCTAACCGGAAGTATAGGTTAAGTAATAATTGTAATTAAGAAGCAATAAGATGCTTATCTTAACATACTAAGAAGATTAGGTGAGGTCGGTGTTGTCTATGAAGCTTTTCAAGGTAAACTAAAATAATCACAATCAATTAGTATGTCACATATGCACTTATTAAATAAGCCAATATTGACTGTAAGCAAGTGCGAGAACGGGTTGCAGGAAGCACAATGGAAGAAGTAAGGCCTCCTTTAGGCCAACTTCTAACCATACCTAAGATACAACCCACAACAGTCGCCTGTCTCCCAAATACCTATTTACTGATAGATGAACATGGGGCATGATCGGAGGTAAGCAAAGGTGCCCCCATCGTCTCGCCCTGCCCGGGAATCGAACACTGGTCCCTTCAGTGGAGAGCAGACCACCTTACAAGTCACCAACCCCTGAGTCATCCCTTCTCCAGTCACGCCAATCTTCCAAGTTTATTATACCATCTTTCATCTTGTCCTTGAGCCAAGTTGCTCATTTTCAAGAGGGTTACTTAAAGGTAGATTATTCTTAATCTACCTTTAAGTAACCCTCTTATTCTTATTTGGAATAATATTTAATATTTCTTGAAAGTGTTAAAATCCCCAAATGATTGACAGAAAGACTTACGTATGGAGATGGAGTGATGACTCATATTCCTCTTTTGCTGCGTGAGAATAGTTATGAGGCCAGGAGAGAATAGTTATGAGGCCAGGAGAGAATAGTTATGAGGCCAGGAGAGAATAGTTATGAGACCAGGAGAGAATAGTTATGAGGCCAGGAGAGAATAGTTAAGAGGCCAGGAGAGAATAGTTATGAGGCCAGGAGAGAATAGTTATGAGGCCAGGAGAGAATAGTTATGAGTCCAGGAGAGAATAGTTATGAGGCCAGGAGAGAATAGTTATGAGGCCAGGAGAGAATAGTTATGAGGCCAGGAGAGAATAGTTATGAGTCCAGGAGAGAATAGTTATGAGGCCAGGAGAGAATAGTTATGAGGCCAGGAGAGAATAGTTATGAGGCCAGGAGAGAATAGTTATGAGGCCATGAGAGAATAGTTATGAGGCCATGAATGAGGTCATTAAGAGTATGAGATGGTAAGGTGGTTATGAAGGAGCGCTGAGCCCGTATGCCTGTATAATAATAACAATTAATAAAATATACTTTACAACATGTTTCTGTAGTTCCTGAACCCATTATGTGCCTCTGTAACCCTTTTCACCACCGCCCACGGGATGGGTATGGGGTGCATAATAAAGAAAGAAATTGAAATTGAATTAATTAGTATGTTGTTGTTTTAGATTCAGCTACTCGGAACAAGCGTCCCAAGTAGCACGGGCTATGGTGAGCCCGTAGTGGACTTACCAGGCACAGGAGCGGGACTATAACTTGATTAATTGGTAGATACGGCTGTACGGAATATCGAGGCTTTGCAGTGTGATGCAGACGGGGAAGCGATAAGCATCACTCACACTTAAAGTCTTCCCAAGTAAAGAGGAGGAGGTGGTGGTATACCCGAGTGTCCGCGCGATCCGTGCCCCAGAGGCAGTTAAAGCCCATATGTACCCCTCTCTTACAGGCGATACAATCAAACTCTTAAATTCATCCAGATTGTGGAGATGAGATAGATAGGCCGAGCCCAGCCAAGATGAGATAGGCGAGCCATGACCAGAGCTTGGCTAGCCTATCTCATCTTGGCTAGTCTGTCTCATCTTGGCTAGCCTGTCTCATCTTGGCTAGCCTATCTCATCTTGGCTAGTCTGTCTCATCTTGGCTAGCCTGTCTCATCTTGGCTAGCCTATCTCATCTTGGCTAGCCTATCTCATCTTGGCTAGCCTGTCTCATCTTGGCTAGCCTATCTCATCTTGGCTAGCCTATCTCATCTTGGCTAGCCTGTCTCATCTTGGCTAGCTATCTCATCGTGGCTGGCCTAGCACAGCTCCGGCCAGTCAAAGGTTCGAGGCCCTCTGGCAGCACCACCACAAATAACCTCACACGGGATGGGTAGAGGTTCATAATATACATAAACACAATCAAAATTTAAATAGAAGAAAGTCCTTCACCTCACTCCATTTCCTCCCTCATCTTCTCTCTCCCTTCTCCTCATACGCCCCCTTCCGACACCTTCCTCAGCACCTCTCCCTTATCTGCCAGACCTGGTCCGCCTTCCACAACACTTCAGTTCCTTAATGCTGCTTAAAAGTGACCTCTGACCTGACACAACAAACAGTCCACGAGACCTGACCATCGCAGGGTTGACCTGGCTCCCTCGGGGTCACACGGCCGCTCTCCATCTGGGAGACTTCCTGTGGGAGAGGGAATGTCTAGGTGCGGGATGGAGGGGGGGTGGACGGTGGGAGGGAATGGGGGACCGAAGAAGGAAGGGTGGGAGCAACGAGGATAAGTGCAGTTGGAGAAAGGGTGTAGTTAAAGAGCCAAATATAAGACACTGATAAGTAAGTATTGATAGGGGAAGGTATGCATAAGGAACAGGGATATGAGGATTGAATAAAGGAGGGAAGGGAATTTTCAAGGGAAAATGCCAAGCCATTACGACTATATAGCACTTGGAAGCGGTCAGGATAACGAGTTGAGATGGGACGGGTGGGTGGGGAGGAGCAAGGAATGGTTCCCAACCACTTGGACGGTCGGTGATTGAACACCGACCTGCATGAAGCGAGACCGTCGCTCTACCGAGCCATCAACCAGCAGCTTTACCTCGACGACCTACTTCAAGGTCGTCCTTGCTTGTTTAATGGTCGCACCTGGGCACCGGCCTACAGGCCGACCCTCACACCATGTTATTTGTGTGTATTTTAAATGATAATCTCGGTAGGTAAGCCCGGTAGGTAGGCCCGGTAGGTAAGCCCGGTAGGTAACGCCGGTAGGTAACCCCGGTAGGTAAGCCCGGTAGGTAACCCCGATAGGTAACCCCGGTCTGACACGCAGACAGAACACAGGGTAAAGAAAAAATCCGACGCCAGAGATCCCAACTTACAAATGTTCGCACGAGCGATAAAAATAGACTTGACAGAGCTTGGTTTCCGTGCATATCGTGATCGGGTCATTGTCGGGGCGGCGACGCGTGACCTCTGGTGAGTGTCCTTGGGTGGGGTGATGGGGTGGGAGTCCTTGGAGAAAGTGTGGGGGAGTGAGGGTGTGACGTAGTGGGACATTAATGGAGTGGTGTCGGGTCGTATTGAAGGGGTAGGTTGAGCAACCAGATTTTTTTCTGAGTTCTACCTCTTCTTCCACCACAACCAACCCCGTTTTCTTCTGCCCAGCGAGTCAATGATAACGTCACCGACCTTATATGCAGAGGTGATGCGAGACATTACTAGGGGAAGAGAGGACTGAAAGGTGGGGGAAAGGTGGGGGAAAGGTGGGGGAAAAAAAAGGGTGAAGGGGAAGGACGGGGGAGTACTTACCCATCAGCACTTACCTAACAGTGCCTATTGGGGAGTGAAGGGGTAATTTTGATGTTCTACTTACTAGCCTTGTTGCACCTGTTGTGTTGTAATTTAATCTCCGTTGGAGAAACAATATAACGTTGGAGAAAGAAGGGAAGCAACATCAGAGGAGATATGGCAACTGGAGCAGGTGAACAAGTGGCAAAAGTCTAGTTATCAGTTAAGCTGGAATCTATGGACGTAAGTGTTACTATTCAATACCATCAAAAGCCACCTGTTCAACCTTGTCAACAAAGTGGGAGAGAAACTTAAGCAAAGAGAAAGCAGGGATTGCAAAATCAATTGCAACAAAACTGCAAAATTAGGCAAACGTTTTCCTCATGTTGAGTATGCCATCTCCTGGTTGGCCTGGCTCCCCCCCCCCTCCCTCCCTATCATTTATTCTAATTCTAAACGAGATTGTGAATCTCTATACAACAAAACTCATCTGTAATTTTGACACTTGTGTTTGGACTGGTGTTATTTGGAATAAGAATAATTATATCTCTCTCATCAAATCTTTCAACACTATTGAGCTGTTGGCAACCACAACACAAGACGCTCTGCCATTAATGATCTCATGGTAGCTGTCCCATTCTCAATTGCATCACTCTATCAGCGATAACTCATCCATAGGATATCACGCATTTGCATCATGTTTGCTCAACACACCCATAAGAACATGTCTACGGACAATATGGAGACACAAAATCTAAACATTAAAAGTGCTGAGAAACTAAATCATAAATCCCTAAAGGAAAGAAACATGGGAGATATGATCACAACATAGACGATACTGACGGGGAATAGCCGAGGTGGAAAATTAAAAACTCTTTAAATTGAAGGAAAGCAGGGCAAGAATGCATGTGAAGTAATCGTTCAGAATAGATTTCTGTGTATGAAATTAGGTTAAAATATCATATTGGTATAAAGCTCCAGCAAAGGTCAGTACCATGCTCGAGGTCAAAGCGAAGACAACACAGAGTTCAAAGTGAGGCCAAAGCCGAGGTTAAAGGGAAGCCAAGATCGAGGTCAAAGAGAGGACCAAGCAGAGGTCAACGAACGGACACACCCGAGATTAATATAGGAACAAGATCGAAGTCAAAGAGAGGATAAATTCGTGGTCAATATGAAATCCAGGTAAGGCATTAACCCACTGACATTTAAACCTTATCCCAGCAACCCTTTGAACTATTGTTTTTGTTTGGGTTTATTCTGTTTCCGAGGATTAATGCCGGCTTCCTCCTCTGCTCGGTCCGGATGAGCGAGAGCTTCAGGCTGAAGGGTTAAAGTTCACGTGGCTGACCTTGACCCTCTGACTCCTGGATTCTGGTCACTATATAACGAGAACGATATAACAGTAGAACTGGTGTGGATATCATGACAACCAGTCTGTTGGAGGGACAGTGTGATATCACACTTCTTATCTACAATGTTCAGCAATATATATATATATATATATATATATATATATATATATATATATATGTGTGTATATCACGAAAATAAACACGTGATTAAGAATGTGACAATGTCAGACCACGGAGGAAAAATGAAACAGGAAATTTCCTTAAGTACTTTCGTATATTAAATACATCTTCAGAAGGTCTTCACCTTCATCTTCAGAAGGTCTTCACCTTCATCAGAATACATCTTCACCTTCTGAAGATGTATTTAATATACGAAAGTACTTAAGGAAATTTCCTGTTTCATTTTTCCTCCGTGGTCTGACATTGTCATATATATATATATATATATATATATATATATATATATATATATATATATATATATATATATATATATATATATAACAGTTCTTATAGTTATATTATAGACATCATATAATTTAAAGATATAAAAATTCTCCAACATAAGTAGTTATGTTAAAATTAATGTCAAAATGCTGCTCGTAGTCAAACCATCATAATTTTTGTCAAAACAGTATTTTCCGGAAATTAAAATATCATAATAACTGTAGCCAAAATATAATATTTCACGAAGCCAAAACATCATATCTACGCTCTTCAAAATACATTATATTGAACCAAAACTTTAATTACAAAATATTGCATAGTTCGTCTCGAGAAAATAATTCCTGCAACATAAACAAATTAACCATCTGTTACCTTTTTTTTTTTTTTGCCATTCTGTTCTACTATGTTGTTCTGGCATACTCTCCTGCTATATTGCTCTGCCTTACTGTTCTGTTATACTGTTCTGCCATATTGTGTTCAGCCATCTCTTCCAGTCAGTTCAGATTGGTTTCATATCATGTATCGCAATAACAAGAAGTATTGATAGTCATAGATTCCGTAATGGGGCGGACCTCAAATGCAAGCAGTGTTTTATACCCCCATGTTTCTCTGACCTGAGGCTCTGAAGTGATTATATCCTCCGGATGCGTGTTTTGATCGAGGTTAGTATGACGTGTGTAGTGTTATTGGGGAAGGCTGGAGGTGGGTGACTCCTCTGGACATCTCTGGATATTGGGCTTAAACTTTGTTTATACCCAGTTGGGTATATATTGCGTGGAGGTGCTGCCAACTGTGTGCCAGAACCTTGATGTTCTCTGCCTCTCTGTCTCTCTCTCTCTCTCTCTCTCTCTCTCTCTCTCTCTCTCTATCTATCTATCTCTCTCCCCCCATATCTCCTTGATTCCTCTTCTCCCCCTCACTCTCTCCCTCCTCGACTCAGTTCATTATTATCGTGACATTATCCACATTGACCTTGCTGGCAGGGGACCCATCAGGGAGGGGATCCATAGTTATGTGTTGGTCGTGTTCGTTATGACCTGTTTCCGCAAGTTTACCCAGGGCAGGTGTCACGCGACGGGTCTAGGGCAACCTCCTCTGTTTCCTGGTGTTCTTTCCGTCCTTCCTTCATCTTCCTTCAGCGGGGGTCTCCTTCATTTATCATCGTCTTTCCTTCTGTTGTCTTACTCTACTGACGTTGTCTCCACTCCAGCGTTTTTCGTCCCGAGGACATCATTAACTACGACGGTCTTCTGCGTTCCTTCATCTGTCCCCCACAATATTTTTTTTACTCTTGTAACTTCTTTTTCTTCTCAACTTCTGCATCCTCTCTTCTGTCCACTACATCCCCTCTTTTGTCCACTACGCCCCCTCTTCTGTCCACTACATCCCCTTTCCCCTCTTTTCTTTTTTTTCCATATTGATCTTCCGGGGTTTCCCCTTCCCTCTCTATTTTACCCTGTCTGCCTTCTCGACTACCTTCGACTTCTCAAACCCTTTTCTATCACCCCAGTTTATCCTGACGCCCCTCACATACCTTTCTACCTACCTACCTATCCTGCTTCTCTCTCCTCCTCTTCCCTTCTCCTTGACCTCTCTACCTCTTTTCATCAAACTCCTTTCCTACCAATGAACCAATCCCCCAAAGACCCTCCCCCATCCCACCACTACCTCTTCTCTCCCCCCCCCTCTCTCTCTCTCTCTCTCTCTTCTCGTGCCTACTTCTCTACCTGATCCTAATTGGTTCGTGGCCGCCACTAGGACCTTGGTTAATTGGGGCGGCCAATGGCAAATTGGAGACTAATTCCTTCTTCCTCTTTCATCTTCTTCTTCTTCCCTTCTGTCGCGTGATTTTTATGTCTGCTTCTTGATCCCTTAAATAGGCAAGATAGAGAGAGAGACTGAGTGATGTAATATATATATATATATATATATATATATATATATATATATATATATATATATATATATATATATATATCTTCCCAAAGCTAAGCAAAGTAGATATATAAGTATATATCTACCCAAAGCTTGACCTTCGCTTGAAACCCGCAATGAGATCACAGGAGCGCGATGTGTCTTTGATGGCTCAACCGGTAGTGTTTGTGCTAGAAAAGTTCCAGTGACGCAGGTTCGAGCCCATTGTACAGCCTCAATATTGTATCCGACTCGTGAACAAGTCCAGCAATCCCTGGCCTTTAATATCACCGGTAATCTCTGCCATAACCTAACAACCCTATTTCCAGACTGGTGAGGGAATTATCATGGGAAAGCGCCAAGTCATCACGACTATTAGCTCGAGTGCATGGTGGATAGTGAGTGCGTGGTGGATAGTGAGTGCATGGTGGATAGTGAGTGCATGGTGGATAATGAGTGCATGCTGGATAGTGAGTGCATGCTGGATAGTGAGTGCATGCTGGAAAGTGAGTGCATGGTGGATAGTGAGTGCATGGTGGATAGTGAGTGCATGGTGGATAGTGAGTGAATATAGGCTACACTCAGGGATGGATTCAGATTACATACAAAATATAGGTTAAAATAAAAAATTCGTTCATTACAACCAAACTCTAAGATTTAAACACCAAATAAACAAAATAATAATAATAATAATAACCTAGAGCAATAAGGATTTAACGACTAAAATGTTCACCCCGTATAAAGAAAAAAAATTTCTTTAGTAAACATTCGAAAGAAACCACGATTTTTCACGAAAAAAACACGAAATCCCACGACCACGAATAAAAAATTTTCTAAGCTTTGTAAAGCTTGCTGTTGCTACTGAAGTAAAGAGACAGTATGAGGAAACGTCGTCGTCCCTTCACCTTCTAATGTGTGGTCTGGTCAACTTACTTTAGCCACGTTATTGTGACTCATCGCCTGCAAACAGTATGAGGCTTAGAGATGAGGGAGGCATGCTAGAGGAGGCATGTGAGTGAGGGAGGGAGGAAAGTGAGGGAGGAAAGTGAGGGAGGTGAGGGAAGGTTGGGGTGAGGTAACGGAGGTATTTTCCCCGTCAGGGGCCGACGCATCGCTACTCATTTCCAAGATTGATGAGACTGACAAAGGTGAAGGGCCGGATGTAGAACACCTGAGACCCACAGGACTCTAGCTTGATTTAATTACCAAGACCCTTGTTCTCCTTTCTCATTTCTCCATTCCCGCCAATATTCCTTACCTTACCCTCTTCCCTTCTCCTTAGTTTTTTCCTCACCCTTTCCCCTCTGCCTCCTATTCATCACTACCCCGACAGTGCCCAAAGCTACGTCTCTCTAACACACTATTAGTAGTATTAAGCTTATCCTACATGACTCCAGGCAGGAAGAGGAGGAGGAGGAGATGAGGAGGAGGAGAAGGAGGAAGAGGAGGAGGAGGAGGAGGAGGAGGAGAGTAGAGATGACGAAGAAGCACGATAAGAAAATAAGGAGCAGAACTAATGATGGTACTTAATAGAATGGAAGACTTGGGTGATTGAGGCAGAAGAAAGTTTAGGTTCCCCTCTCATCACTTTCCCCTCTGCTCTCTCTCTCCCTCCCTCCCTCCTTACCCCTCTCCTCCCCTCCTCCCCTTCCTTCCCCCACCTTCCCTTCCCCAGCCTCCAGAAAGACCTTAAGGGTCAAGGGGGGCATCATTTAAGGACAGGAGCGCAGCGGGTGGTACTCTACTGTCACTCCTTCTGTCTCTTCTCTCTGTCTGAAGGACCACTGGTGAAGGCTGGTGGGGCGTAGTGGTGATGGTAGTGGATGGTGGTTGATGGTGGTGGTTGGTGGTGGTAGTGGTTGGTGGTGGTATTGGTTGGTGGTGGTAGTGGTTGGTGGTGATAGTGGATGGTGGTGGTAGTGGTTGGTGGTGATAGTTGATGGTGGTGGTAGTGGTTGGTGGTGGTATTGGTTGGTGGTGGTAGTGGTTGGTGATATTGGTTGGTGGGGGGTGGCAGCCTGACCCTATTAATATAACAAGGTGACTTCATATACACAGCTTCCCCCCCCTCCCCTCAGCAATAACCCACCTCACGCCCCCCCCCTCCCCCCCTCACCAAGGCTGTGTTTAAAGGTCACACGTGTTACTCCCCTGCCGACCTGACCTACATGGCTAGCTGACCCAGCTGGCTAACTAGGCCAAGTGAGGTCAATAAAATGTCCGCTTGTCTGACCAGCATAAATACACAGGTCAAGCTGAGGTCAAGCTGGGTCCATGCTGGGGTCAAGCTGGGTCCATGCTGGGGTCAAGCTGGGTCCATGCTGGGGTCAAGCTGAGGTCAAGCTGAGGTCAAGCTGGGTCCATGCTGGGGGTCACACTAAGGTTATAGTTCATTTAAATGATGTGATGTTTACGATTAATTTCTTGGGGGATGTCACTATCGTTCGTAAGGGGGGATGTCACTATCGTTCACAAGGGGGGATGTCACTATCGTTCACAAGGGGGATGTCACTATCGTTCACAAGGGGGGATGTCACTATCGTTCACAAGGGGGGATGTCACTGTCGTTCACAAGGGGGATATCACAATCGTTCACAAGGAAGATGTCACTATCGTTCACAAGGGGATGTCACTACCGTTCACAAGGGGGGATGTCACTACCGTTCACAAGGGGGGATGTCACTATCGTTCACAAGGGGGGATGTCACTACCGTTCACAAGGGAGATGTCACTACCGTTCACAAGGGGGGATGTCACTACCGTTCACAAGGGGGATGTCACTACCGTTCACAAGGGGGGATGTCACTACCGTTCACAAGGGAAATGTCACTACCGTTCACAAGGGGGGATGTCACTACCGTTCACAAGGGGGATGTCACTACCGTTCACAAGGGGGATGTCACTACCGTTCACAAGGGAGATGTCACTACCGTTCATAAGGGGGATGTCACTACCGTTCACAAGGGGGGATGTCACTACCGTTCACAAGGGAGATGTCACTACCGTTCACAAGGGGGATGTCACTACCGTTCACAAGGGGGGATGTCACTACCGTTCACAAGGGGGATGTCACTATCGTTCACAAGGGGGATGTCACTACCGTTCACAAGGGGGGATGTCACTACCGTTCACAAGAGGAGATGTCACTACCGTTCACAAGAGGAGATGTCACTACCGTTCACAAGAGGAGATGTCACTATCGTTCACAAGAGGGAAGTCACTACCGTCAATAAAGAAGGAGGTCGAGCAGAGGCGACAAAAGTGACAAAGGTAAAATCAAGATTGAAAACCATCTCCCACACTGTGTGGAGGAGGAGGAGGTGCGACACCGACGCTAGTAGCGGCGGCCAGTGGACCTGAGGAAGGTCGAGGAAGATGGAGGAGAGTCGTGCATGACAGGAGGAAGATCCTGAGGCATGAGAACCGCTTTGGTGGGAGGTGGCCAGTGAGGCAGGACGTTTCCCTCCCATGTTCCTCCTCCTCCTCCTCCTCCAGGGGAAGACGGAAGACAACACCGTGGGTGCCTCCACGCCATGCATCTACGACCTCCCAGAGAGCGACGCCCGTCACGTGAATAACGCGGTGGTGGAGGTCTCTATAACACCTCTATTGCCAGTACAAACTAAGACCTCAGAAGAGGTCTTAGTTTGTACTTAAGAGGTACATATACTCAGAAGAGTATATGTGTCCCTCTTACGTCATTGTTACTTTTGAGGTTATCTTGAGATGATTTCGGGGCTTAGCGGCCCCGCGGCCCGGTCCTCGACCAGGCCTCCTTTTTGTTACAGACCCCCCAGGAAGTAGCCCGTAGCAGCTGTCTAACTCCCAGGTACCTTTTTACTGCTAGGTAACAGGGGCATCAGGGTGAAAGAAACATTTTTGTCCATTTGTCTCCGCCTCCACCGGGGATCGAACCCGGAATCTCAGGACTTAGAATCCAAAGCGCTGTCCACCCAGCTGTCAAGGGGCTCTTTACTCTATAAACAAACCTAACTTAACTTTTCCTAATCTAACCCAATCCAACCTAGCCTAACCTATCCAATCCTAGCTCATCCAATCCAACCTAGCCTCAACTCACCTAATCTGTCGCCACAGAAATAAGGCATAAAATGTTGTGTTTTATGTATGGATCGCATGAGATGCGTGACGTCACTATGACGCCATAATGTTACTGCCGGAAAAGTTTTTTTTAGATCCAACTGGCTGTTGGTGTTGGGACGCAGTGTGTGTCGTGTTTGTTTTGGACGCACACTGTTGGCGGGCTGAGTCGCCGAGAGAAAATCCCCTGGCCGGTATTCCCGCTCCGAGCAGTCGCTTTGTTGAGTCAGAATAGTTTCCAACTGAATTAAATGCTTTCTGAGTTTTAATTATGTAAATCGTCCACGAGGACTGGTGCATTGTTAGAGGACAGTTTGACGACCTGCCGTCACCCATGCCAGATTATACAGCACATTTGTCTATGTCTATATAAGACAGAATGTCTGTCTGTCCGAGGCTGGAGGCTTGTGATTGCCTTCGAAATGTTGTATGGTGATTCGTGTATGTCATAGGGTGGTTGGGGTCGACCCCCGCTCCCTATCCCCATGCCTGTCCTTAATTAAGTAGTATTGGTTCCTGTTGCGACAACCAGCGACGCTTATAAAGTCTGAAGTGTGGGGTTGAGTTTCCATATAATCTTTGAATCCTCATAATGCACACAGAGTCTGCCAGTACAGACTACTTATCATATGCCTCTGCATGACTAACCATCCTGTGTGATGGGGATATTTAGCATCACGTAGCTAGCTTTTTGACACTGTACTCCCCTTCATATAGTCTAGGGTAGCTGCACAAATGCAGATGTAACTAATATATTAATAAAAAAATGCTAGTATTTGCATAACAGATGATGGCTTCTTCAGGTAGTGTGGGAATATCAATTGTTAATTTGTGCATCAGAACATTGAACAGTGTATTGCAGAAGATTTCTGTGATAGCAGTGATATCTCTGCTACCTACCTTGTTCACTCTTGCGTCATTGATGATATCCTCATAAGGCACCCAAAGTTTGCCAATACAAATTACTGATTACATGGCCGCATAAGACTAACCATCCTGTGTAATGGGAATTGTTAGCATCAAGTAGCTAGTTCTTGACTCACACTGTACTCCCCTTCATGTAGTTTAGGGCAACTGTACAAATGCACATGTACCAAAATATGTTAACAAACTGCAGGAGATGAGTCACAATAACGTGGCTGAAGTATGTTGACCAGACCACACACTAGAAGGTGAAGGGACGACGACGTTTCGGTCCGTCCTGGACCATTCTCAAGTCGATTGTGCCAGAATCGACTCACAATCGACTTGAGAATGGTCCAGGACGGACCGAAACGTCGTCTTCCCTTCACCTTCTAGTGTGTGGTCTGGTCAACATGTTAACAAAATGTGTTTTTCCTGTACAACGTAAAAAAAAATTGTTACAACATAGAATCAAAGTACAACAGTAAACGTAATATACAAAGACATCACATTAACGTGATATATATTCACCTTCATCTAGACTGCTGTTGAATTTGTTTACTGACATATGACGTTAATGTGATTTCTCAGTGCATTGAAGGATGTCTACCTCTGTGGTAGAGGTAGAATTACTGGTTGACAGAGCCCGAGTGCAAGGGGGAATTGTGTCAAACTCTGGTGAGGCTTCAGTGGAAGCCTCGAGACCTTTGTGGGTGCAGTAGTACTCCTGGTTGCAATTCTTTTAACCATGTCGTGGTGAAGTTGACTATAGCGCGCCTGGGAACACCCAGCGCATAGATTCGAACCCTCGTCAAGGCTCCTGTTGGATTTGGTTAGTAAAAGTTATGTTGTGATTACGTTGTGTGGACATATATATTGCAATGTGTGTGTGTGAGAGAGAGAGAGAGAGAGAGAGAGAGAGAGAGAGAGAGAGAGAGAGAGAGAGAGAGAGAGAGAGAGAGAGAGAGAGAGAGAGAGAGAGAGAAAGAGAGAGAGAGAGAGAGAGAGAGAGAGAGAGAGAGAGAGAGAGAGAGAGAGAAAGAGAGAGAGAGAGAGAGAGAAAGAGAGAGAGAGAGAGAATATCTTTATAATATTAAATGACATTTACATATAATATAATTGCTCCCTCTTTGGAATCTGTCAGAGTAGTTAATAAATAGAATGCATTAGGCAGTGATATGATGGAGGCTGACTTCATACACAGTTTCAAATGTAGATATGACAGAGCTCAGTAGGCTCAGGAATCTGTACACCAGTTGATTGACAGTTGAGAGACGGGACCAAAGAGCCTAAGCTCAACCCCCGCAAGCACAACTAGGTGGGTACATGCACAACGCAAGACAGAAGGGCTGATGTTTTCCTGCTCTCCGTCGCTCCTTCATAAAACACACGTGCCTCCACTCACATAAAAAAAACACATGCAAATAAAACAACAAATACGCCCCTTTATACGCACATTGCGGTCTGTAGTGCTGGGCCAGGGTGTGGGTGGGAGGGTGAGAGAGAGAGAGAGAGAGAGAGAGAGAGAGAGAGAGAGAGAGAGAGAGAGAGAGAGAGAGAGAGAGAGAGAGAGAGAGAGAGAGAGAGAGATAAGAGGGAACTCAATAGTGAGTGTATTATGTGTGAGAGACATTATATATATACATGCATTTAACTGCCACAACCACATCTGTAACCAACAAACTAAACCTGTCATTGACTGTGACTGTGACACAGTCCCCCTCGAGGTCATCGTCACATCTTCTCACTAGCAATTCCAAATGCTATCATTCCAAACTCTCACTCCTGGCCTAGCATGATGAGGCGTCCTAACAATGAGTTAAAGACGCCCCTACGAGCTTTACTACTAACATTTTATTGTAAAAAATTATTATACAATTCTACATAATCAGAGTAAGTCAAGCGAGGTCTTATGCAGTGAGGATTCTGTTCGGCTTCACTGCCACACAGGACATAAGATCATGCATAAGTCAATAAGTCTAAATTGTAAATATAATGGAATTTATGTATTGCATGACGTTACAATTATACATGTTTTAATGTACGACTTTGATTTTGCGTCTGTCTATTGCTCACTGTCACACAGGGCGTGGATGGACTCATAACTGATATAGTTTTACAAAATACATATTACAAAAAATAATGCCTAGCGCCTTCCTCTCTTTTCTTCTCCCTTTCTCCTTCTCTCTTCCTGTTAACAATTCTTCATTCTTAAATATGGCGAAGCAAATTTAGGATAAACGGTTAGGCAGTCTTCCAATATTCTAGGTTTAATGAAATATTTGCATAGTTCATTGTAGAATACAGCAGGTCTAAAATCTTTTACAGTTTCGCATTCAATAACGCAGTGTCAGCCACTCGCCATGGTGTATAACAAATCACTGGTGACAGGTGAACTGCCAAAAACTTGGAAGACGGCTAATGTAGTCCCGATATTGAAGAAGGGTGAGAGACAGAAGGCACTGAACTACATTCCAGTGTCACTAACTTGCATACCATGCAAAGTGACGGAGAAAATTGTGCTAGAAAAAACACTAGTGGAACAGTGTTCAATCGTTCAAAGGTTTATCACAGATTTTACAGGTTGAACATTCTGGTAGTGACTCAGCCTCACTAACATGCCAGGTGTGTATGTGGCAGATGTGTGCCCCTGAGCCAGTGTTGCTGTACTAGCCATGAGGTGGTGATGTGTACTTTTGTTGTCACGGGTATGTGGGTGTTAGAGCAGGTGTGTGGGTGTGAGAGCAGGTGTGTGGGTGTGAGAGCAGGTGTATGGGTGGGTGTGAGAGCAGATGTGTTGATGTGAGAGCAGGTGTAGCTGTCACTGGAGGGATACGACACAAACAAGCCGCTTGATCAATGCATCAAAGAGTACTCAATTATTATGAATCACCAATGAAATCGAGAGTGAATGGTACACAAGAGTTTTTCCCCCTGTTCCCTGTAATGCGTTTTAATTTATTCCTTCCCGTTTGCGTTCTTTTTTCTCGTGTGTGTGTGTGTTTGCAGACACCTTTCCCCCTTTCATCCTTGTGTTTATCTCTCTCTCTATATTGCTTCTCCTCTACTCTTGTGTGGTCTCCCTCTTTACTCCTCTGCTCTTTACTGTAAACTCTTGTAGGGTTCGTGATACTGTCGTGAGTGTTGTTCGTAATACCGAAGCTGTGAGCTGTATTCGTGTTACGGGATATACGGTGTGTTGGGTTCGTAATCCCGGGTGTACACGGTGTGTAGGGTTCGTAATCCCGGGTGTACATGGTGTGTAGGGTTCGTAATCCCGGGTGTACACGGTGTGTAGGGTTCGTAATCCCGAGTGTACACGGTGTGTAGGGTTCGTAATCCCGGGTGTACACGGTGTGTAGGGTTCGTAATCCCGGGTGTACACGGTGTGTAGGGTTCGTAATCCCGGGTGTACACGGTGTGTAGGGTTCGTAATCCCGGGTGTACACGGTGTGTAGGGTTCGTAATCCCGGGTGTACACGGTGTGTAGGGTTCGTAATCCCGGGTGTACACGGTGTGTAGGGTTCGTAATCCCGGGTGTACACGGTGTGTATGATTCGTAATCCCGGGTGTACACGGTGTGTAGGGTTCGTAATCCCGGGAGTACACGGTGTGTGGGGCTCGTAATCCCGGGTGTACACGGTGTGTAGGGTTCGTAATCCCGGGAGTACACGGTGTGTGGGGCTCGTAATCCCGGGTGAGCAGTGTTCGCAGTAGAGAGGTCACTGGCCCCCATAACACGTGTATAAATTGAACCTTTCGTTATCCGCCTGTGTAATCACTTCTTTACTGGTTTAATTGGAGACGCCTGGGCAGGACAGTGTTATGCAGACGGTGGCTGTAAGGGTGACTTTGGCTAGGTT
>NC_091206.1:20046995-20114495 GCF_040958095.1 Procambarus clarkii
AGCAGAAGGCGTGCAACTCTCACCCTTATAGCATGACCAGAGGTAGGTGTGTGTGTGTGTGTGTGTGTGTGTGTGTGTGTGTGTGTGTGTACTCACCTATTTGTGCTTGCAGGATCGAGCATTGGCTCTTGGATCCCGCCTTTCCAGCCATCGGTTGTTTACAGCAATGACTCCTGTCCCATTTCCCTATCATAACTAATTTTAAAATTATGAATAGAGTTTGTTTCCCAACCTGTTCCCGTGTGTGTGTGTGTGTGTGTGTGTGTGTGTGTGTGCGTGTGTGTGTACTCACCTAGTTGTAATCACCTAGTTGTGCAGTTGTGCTTGCGGGGGTTTGTCACATTCCTCTCCAACAGATTCCTTTTGACCTCATCACTAGTGAGGTCAAATTCCTCCAAGGTTCCTTGGTTTGCCACCTCCTCTCGCAGTGCAGAGACTTCTTCTTGCTCTATTGTGAAGACCTCCCGGAATCTCTAGCTGAGTTCTTCACACACACCTACTTGTCATTCTCTGTGTATCTGTTCTCCCCTTCTTTCAGTTTCATCACCTGTTCCTTCACTGCTGTTTTCATCCTGACGTGTTTGTGGAGCAGCTTTGGTTGGGTCTTGGTTTTACTCGAGATGTCGTTTCCATACTGTCTCTCAGCTTCTCTCCTCACTCTGAGGTACTCATTCCTGGCCCTCTGGTTTGTGTATGGCTGTGTGTGCATGCATATGAATGCGGCTGTACCAGTATGCATATGCGTATGATTGAGTGCGTTTAGTGTGTGTGACTACCTGTGTTGTGTGCGCATGACTGCGTGCGTTGTGTGTGTGTGAGAGAGAGTGCCTGTTCGAGCATGTACTAAACGGAAACCACTGTACAGAGCCTGAATGTGTACCAAAGTCCCCCTCAGTTGGTCTCAGGCCTCCTCTACCTTCCCCCCCCCCTCCCTTTCTCCCTGCTGCTGTGTTGCAGTCAGTCCCACCACCTCGTCAAGTCCATCGCAGACTCCAACAGCGCGTATAATGAGACTCTATGGCGCCAAATCTGGCTCTTCGGCCGTGAAATGAAGGATGATGAGCTGAGGAGACGACTGGATCTCCTTCACTGTGTGGTATTTTGCGTTCCTAACGCCACAAGGCGTCTGAAGGCCGTGGCAAATCGTGTTAAGCTTAAGGCGAGAGTTAGTTTTAGTAATTTATTGTGAGAGATGAGATTGGTCGTGCTCTCCCTCTAGCGTGGTGGAGGAGGCTTAGTCGACGACCGGGCCGCTGGGTCGCTAAGCCCCGGAATCACCTCAAGGTAAAGGTAGCCTCCTTCGGAGAGTTCGGTCAAATTATCTATTGCTTCTATCCTGAGCGGCTCAATAAAGTTCCAGAATTGAGCTTATTTATACTGTGTACAATATCCTGTTGTTTTTCTTGGCAAGAATTCTTAACTGCGTTTTTACACTCGACAGCCTTGCATACGCCGAGGGTGTTATCCTGTCCGTGTGTGTATTTTTTTATGACTTGTAGTGTTTTCAACTGCAGTGTATCTTCGTTGTACTCTTCTCGGCATTATCACCTTGCATTTGTTAATGTTGAACTCTAGTAACCATTTGTCAGGTCAGAATAGCTACTTGTACATGTCCTTCTGTAGTTTTTTGTAATCCTCTTCCATTCTGAAAGAACAATTTGGTTTTGCGTTACCTGTAAACATCGACATGGATGAATCAACCTCTCTTGGGAATGTGCTGTGTATCACGCAGAGTCACTGGGATCACTGGTCTGATCTCTTCTCTGTCATTATATGACTTGTGTTTGCCACGTGTGTGTGTGTGTATATGTGCGTGTACGTGTGTGTGTGTTTGTGTGTGTGTGTGTGTGTGTGTGTGTGTGTGTGTGTGTGTGTGTGTGTGTGTGTGTGTGTGTGTGTGTGTGTGTGTGTGCGTGTACGTTTGTGTGTGTGTGTGTGTGTGTGTGTGTGTGTGTGTGTGTGTGTGTGTGTGTGTGTGTGTGTGTGTGTGTGTGTATTCACCTGGTAATCACCTAGTTGTGCATGCCGGGGTTAAGCTCTGGCTCTTTCGGCCCGCCTCTCAACTGTTAATCAACTGATTTTTTTCACATACACACACACACACACACACACACACACACACACACACACACACACACACACACACACACACACACACACACACACACACACACACACACAGGAAGCAGCTCGTAACAGCTGCCAAACCATGAGGTACCTATTTACTGCTAGGTAACAGGCGCATCAGGGTGAAAGAAACTCGGCCCATTTTGTTTCTGCCATCACCGGAGATCGAACCCGGACCCTAGGATTACAAGTCCTGAGCGCTGTCCACTCAGCCACAGGCTACAGGCCGGTGTGTGCGTGGAGAGGAAGATGATGTAGATATGATGATCACCAGGAATGAACGACAGAGGTATTCTGAGAATCACGACGGAGAGGTCTTGTAGCATGCGGGTAGTCAGTCACGCTTCACTGTCACGTATAAGAGTGAGTGGTGTCAGAGCTGGTTGGTGTGCCCACATCAGCTGCCCCTTCCCCTCCCCTTTCCCTTGTAACCCCCGCAAACACCCTCCCTTAACCCCTCTCCACCACACACCAGCCTCCACCTTGCCCATTTTTCTCTACCTTGATCCTACTTGTAACCTGCACGGATGGTCAACAAGTGGAATGAGCTGAAAAAAGCCGTGGAAGCTGCCTCCATCCGCAACTTTTATTTTAAGAGCAGCTACAACACAGAACTCGAACGTCGAGGTGTGGAAAAAAAGGTCCACAGAACATAGATGCCACCTCGCTCTCTGCCTCTGTACATCTGACTACATCAGCAAGCCTTGCAGGGTGTGAAACACAATCCTAATCTACAAGGATTGTGTTGAGACGTCCAACAGTTGGTCGCCCAAGAGCCTGGACCTACTCGAGGACAATCAAGACCCACATAATATAATTCTGAAATATAATGCAGAACTGAAACCCTTCTCCTCCCCCCACCTTCCCACGCAACATTATCTCCTCAAATAATATGGCTGGAAAGAGGAGCAGCAAAATATGTATATAAGCATCTGAGTGTGTATATGTATATAAAAATTCTACGCAGCATTCATCTATGCGTTCCATTGAGTTGACCAGACCACACACTAGAAAGTGAAGGGACGACGACGTTTCGGTACATCCTGGACCATTCTCAAGTCGATATTTATATTTTGAACTATTTGATTCGACTTGAGAATGGTCCAGGACGGACCGAAACGTCGTCGTCCCTTCACCTTCTAGTGTGTGGTCTGGTCAACTTACTTTAGCCACGTTATTGTGACTCATCGCCTGCATATGTGTTCCATATATGTTGAAATACATGTGGGAGAACCTTATATACACACCCTCACCAGCCACCTCCCAAAAGGAGGGCAAGAATAGCTCAGCGGATAGTCTCCGCCTGCTGTCATAACTTACACAATGTTCCACAGTGCTACAACTTTCCACCTCACCCGTACTTCTCCATCGTCTTTACTACCATTAACCAAACATGTATACCAACAGTAACTAATTTAACCCAGCGTGAGTGACCGACTACCACACACAACCCTCCTGTTGCCTTCACTATCTCAAACCACATCCTCGCCTCTCTTCTCCACTCTATCCTTCACAAACGATAGTATTTATAGCAACCCTTTGATCAAACGTGCAGAAAAGGGCTGTTCGAATTAAACGTATATATATTTTGAACTATTTGGTTACGTAAAACTGGCACGCTTACAAATTTGAAAACATTTCATAATTTAATAAACTTCACCTAACCTCTCCAAGGCGTGAAATAACCAATCCTTGGCTCACACTCCCACTGATATACGCTGTCTTAAGGAACGAGACAAGATAATACTCACTCGGACCAGAAATAAGAAAAACATTGTAACGCAGGTTGAAAATAGGATCCAATTAGGTGTGTTGACAACGACTGATTGTATGAGGAACGGAAGGAAGGGGTCGGAGAGGGAAGAGGAGGAGTACAAGAGGGAAGGGTGGTTGAGGTAACCGGAAGGGAAGGAGAACGAGTGATGAAATGGACGAAAGAGAGGAAAGTATAATAGAATGAAGAGTTTTGAACAATCAAAAGAGAATGAGAAATCAAAGGAAAAGACTCGAGGAAGCGGAAGGGGATGAATAGAATAGAAGGACAGATAAAGATAACATGGGCAAAGGGAAAGGGGGAAAGTGACAGGAATAAGAGGGAATAAAGTGTTGAAATTGCAAGAGAAATGAATCCAACTGAGATCGAGAAAATATAGTTGGAAGAACAGAGATGTGGAGAGAGAGAGAGAGAGAGAGAGAGAGAGAGAGAGAGAGAGAGAGAGAGAGTAGAACACATTACAATACAGACATAAAACAGGTGATATCTACCAGACACGCACACACCAAGCCACATGGCTGAAGGATACACATCAGTGTCATAACAATTATCCCACCTGAGAGAGTCTCACTGGCAGGTGGTGCTGGCTCCAGCCATATGAGCGAGAGGAGCGACAGTTCTCTCTCCCCGTGAGACATGTGTTCCTCGCCAGTGACCTAACCTAAGGTAATCCCAATTCAATAAAAGTATAAAAGTATTGACATAAAGTTTTATTATAAGAACTTTTCCAGACAAAGAAAAATATAATGGAGTTTGGTACCTTGCTTTTACACTACACTACACTTTTGTTACTTGCTTTTGTTTACCTTAAAGTCTTACTTAACGTATTGTTTATATCTATAACAATCTTTAAACTAAAAGTTAAGTTTAACTCTTGTTTTCTTTGCCGAAGTGTCGCGTAACTATATTTTTGTTCACTGAAGTAAGAGACAGATTTTGCTTTATTTTCCGTTCATGTTGTGATTAACTTGGTGCCTTATCCCTCGAGCTGGTATATTATTATTATTATTATTATTATTATTATTATTATTATTATTGTTATTATTATTATTATTATTATTATTAATTTTATTATTATTATTATTATTATTATTATTATTATTATTATTATTATTATTATTATTATTGTTGTTATATCCCAGAACTTATTAATATTGCTATACCCTATAAGTTTTATTATTAAATTGCACTAATAAATAAAACAAAAAAAGATTAGAAGAAGACAATAAGAAAAAGTCATAATATTAATATTTGCAAGGAAAGGAATAGCAAAAAAAAAAAAAAAACATGAGCAGGAAGAGTAGAAAATAGGAGGAGGAGGAGAAGTAGTAGGAGGATAAAGAGGAGGAAGCGAAAGAGAAGCGTAAAGAGGAATAGGAGAAAGTTGGAGGAAGTGCAAGCGCAGAAATATCCTTTACCAGTACTACAGGTATGGTAATGAGGCACAAGAGATGTGTCTTCGTAAATTCACGTGGAAGAGAGGATGGGATGGGTGGGATAGGTGGGAGGGGAATGTTAATTACCACCGGAAAAGTGCTGAGATGGACAGGGAGGAGGACTCTAAAATTACGAAACACTGAGATAAAATTATCTGCCTAATAGTCTTCCCAGGAAAAGTTATTTCCAGTGTACCACTGTCTGGGGCGAGGGTGAGAGCTGGGTACCACGCTCCTGTTCCTCTGTGAGACTTCAACACACACTTGTAGCACTGCCTTGATGAAGCTTCAACAGACACCCTCAGCACTGCCTCAGGTTTCATCAGATATAACGCTAACTCTCTGACGTTTCAACAGATATAACGCCAACTCTCTGACGTTTCAACAGATATAACGCTAACTCTCTGACGTTTCAACAGATATAACGCTAACTGACGTTTCAACAGATATAACGCTAACTCTCTGACGTTTCAACAGATATAACGCTAACTCTCTGACGTTTCAACAGATATAACGCTAACTCTCTGACGTTTCAACAGATATAACGCTAACTCTCTGACGTTTCAACAGATATAACGCTAACTCTCTGACGTTTCAACAGATATATCACTAACTCTCTGACGTTTCAACAGATATATCACTAACTCTCTGACGTTTCAACAGATATAACGCTAACTCTCTGACGTTTCAACAGATATATCACTAACTCTGACGTTTCAACAGATATAACGCTAACTTTCTGACGTTTCAACAGATATACCGCTAACTCTCCGACGTTTCAACAGATATATCACTAACTCTCTGACGTTTCAACAGATATAACGCTAACTCTCTGAC
The DNA here is from genome assembly GCF_040958095.1 of Procambarus clarkii. NCBI lineage: Eukaryota > Metazoa > Arthropoda > Malacostraca > Decapoda > Cambaridae > Procambarus > Procambarus clarkii. Next base: position 20,053,170 of record NC_091206.1, read on the forward strand.
GTTTCAACAGATATAACGCTAACTCTCTGACGTTTCAACAGATATAACGCTAACTCTCCGACGTTTCAACAGATGTAACGCTAACTCTCTGACGTTTCAACAGATATACCGCTAACTCTCCGACGTTTCAACAGATACATCACTAACTCTCTGACGTTTCAACAGATATAACAGTAACTCTCCGACGTTTCAACAGATATAACGCTAACTCTCCGACGTTTCAACAGATACATTCTTAAAAAAAATAATCATCAGTCTGCCACTGCCATGTTCAACGCGTTTTCATGCTTCAAGCTTATACAAAAATCTCACAAAAAATGCTCAATAAAATTTCGACTATTCCGAGCTTTGCCAAATTCTCAAACATTTATAAATATTTCTACCTCGTCCGTGGAAAAATAACTTCTCAAAATATCCCTAACGTAAATATTTTGTTTATAAAATTTTTTACAGTCAGATTTTCTCTAAAATAAAATTAATTTTGCTTAATTGCAAGATCCTATTCATCTTGCATCAACTAATTTGGTAATTTTTTCTTTCACTTTATTTCAGTTTAACTTTTTAAGTGCGTGCTACAGTATCTGTGGATAGTAGGCCTCACGAGGTATTGTGTTACGCCAGTTGTTTAACATGTTTTATTCAAGCGGTTTTGTCCTTGCGAGGCAACATCGAATTTCGTCACGTGTGTAGCTCACTACCAGTGTTGGGTCGAGGGAGTGTTGTTTCTCACTACCAGTGTTGGTTCGAGGGAGTGTCGTTTCTCACTACCAGTGTTGGGTAGAGGGAGTGTCGTTTGTAGCACACACACACACACAAACCACTCCCCCACCACACACACACACAACCCTCCCCCCACACACACAACCCCCCCCCCCGCCACACACACACAACCCCCCCCCCCCCACACACACACATAACCCCCCCCACCACCACACACACACACACACACACACACAACCCCCCCCCCCCTCACACACACAACCCCCCCCCTCACACACACAACCCCCCCCCCCACACACACACACGTGTCAAGGAAATTTGAGAACACCTGCCATCAATCGATGAACAATAGATAAGAGTCTCGTCATCTCTGACTCTAATCCATAGAGTCTTTGTTCTTATGTGAATCAACTTCTTACTGTAACTCATTCTTCCAAACTTCTTATTCACTGCTCTTCCCCATTATGTGATTCACTCTAGTGCTTTAATTATCTTTTGTAAAACTTTCACTCGCAATTTTCAAGCCTCTCACTCCTTCGTTTGTTCAATAAATCCCTGAACTATTAGTTTAACATTCTTCTGTCCATGGAAGACAGAAGAATATATATATATATATACATATATATATATATATATATATATATATATATATATATATATATATATATACATATATATATATATATATATATATATATATATATATATATATATATATATATATATATATATATATATATGGTAGGAAAAAAAAGGTTCATTCAGCGGTTCATTATCACTCATTTTCTCTAACTCATCCATTCTAAACAATTCTGACTGTTCCCTCTATCCGCCGCAAAAAGTTCCTTACAGTGTGTGGCTCAGTTGTTGTGCCTATAATCTTCTGAAACTGAATGTGTCTCTTAACCCTGATAAAACTGTTCACTATATTCCTCCTTGGAAAGATGTTCAGGTTTCTTTACATTATACCCCCATCAGTGTCATACAAATTTATAACACTGAAACTATGAGATGTATAACATTACAAGCTATTGACTGTCGTCTTCAAAATCTCAAACCAACTGAATCCTATGTCTTTACTGATGGCTCTGTGCAATTAGGCACTGGTAGAACAGGTTGTGCATGTGCAGTATATAAAGGGAATGAAATGATCATGTCCAGTACACAGAGATTGAACAACTGGGCAAGCACGACACAGACTGAGCTATTGTGTATTTATCTAGCCACTGAGTACATTAAGCTCAATTTTGGTGGAGTGATATTCTGTGACTCTAAAAGTGCTCTGCAGTCCTTAAATAACTCATCACAATTTATGATTGAAGTAGCTTGTAATATTAAATGGAATGTAATTTTTGCCAATGATAATAACTATTATATAAAATTTGTGTGGATCCCATCCCATGTTGGAGTTGGAAAACATGACTTTGTAGATCAATTGGCCAATGAGGCTTGCAGGAAAGAAAACATTGATTATGACTTTAGACTATTTAATGCAATTATTAGAAACATACAAATTAAAGAAAGTAATTCAGATATAGAAGAACTAAGAAATGGCCAGGGACTTGAAATTGATTGTAACCATGATATATATATATGTGCTTCAGCCTACAGTTTAGACCTATTGCCTTGTGTATGACCCTCTGTCCTGTGTGACAGTGAATACCAGCATTATCCTCACTTTGATAAAACTTAATTGAAATCCTCAGACCAGGCATAACTGTAATTAAATTTTGTCAATAAAGATATTAACAATAATAATAACACATTCAATCACGCTTTAAGCCCTTTCACTCTCACTTTCTCTTTCACTCAGACTTTCACTCCGTCTGTTTTACGGTCACCTATCTATCTCATTCTGGCACTTTCACTAATTAGTGCTGAAAGCATATTTCAGGACATGGAAAGAGGCTTGAATACTTGTTTTAAAGAACTTGAGTTCTTTGTTCTTACGTTCCGCTTCAGAGTGTTTATACGTATTAAGGAACTGTTTCCACTCGGTGTTCTTGATGTGGCCTTCTTGGCATGTTCTTGTGTCTGTCGTGTATTCTTGTTTTAACTCTCGTACGATGTGTCCTTCTATTTCGTTGTATCTTCATCAGCTTCATGTTCTTAAATGTTCGCCCCTTTCTCTTGTACCCTCTTCCTTTCCACATCCCCCTTCCTTTTCGACCTCTTCCTTTCTTCGTTCCTTTGAACCCCTTCCCCCTCCTTTCCACCCCCTTCCGTTTCACATCTTCCATTCTACACTCTGCCTTTCTATTCCCTTATTTCTACTCTTCCCTTCTACCATTTCCCTTTACCCACATCATTACTACACTTTTCCCTTCATTTGTTATTGTCTTCTATCCGCATTTGCTAACTTCATTTTCCCTTCCTTTCTTGCATATTATTTATCTTCCCCCTCTCCCTCTCCCCTCATTTCTCGACCATTCTTTACCTTCTACATCCATCCCTTCCCTTGTCATTCCTTTTCCTTACCTTCCAGTCCGTTGAAATGACTTAACCTCCTCCGCAAGCACTAAGGTATATTTTTGGTTGCAACCTCACTTACCTGTTATCTCTCGCTGCAATATTCTGCAATGTTGATGCTCTTGTAATGAAAACAAACGAGGCAGTTAATAGGAGGGAATCACGCGCGCATGGCTGTCCATTCCGTATTCAAGACGGTGAGAGAAAAATGATAGTGAGGTATATTGGGGGTGGAGAGAGGAAGGGGGAGGTGGAGGGGGATGGAGAGGGGGATGGGTGTGTCGTTGGGGAGGGGTGGGACAGGTTGTGGGGGAGGGGTGGGGTTATCTGGGGAGGAGGAGGAGGAGGGGGGGAAGGGGTGTTGGTGGGGAAGGAGGGGGGGTAAAAGGTATATATGTAGTTAGCTGATAAAGGGAGGGTACGGGCTCACCATAGCCCGTGCTACATGGACACTTCGTCCTGAGTAGCTAAATCTTTAACAACAGAGGGAGGGGAGCTCAATGTTTGTTGCCTGTATGTGCTTGTAGGGTTCACTTCAACTCCTGAGCCCCGGCTTTCTTGTTTATCATATAACTGGTCTTGCAACTAAATATGAAATCAATCTCAACTAACTCGCTAAGTTGAGATTGCTTCAGGTCATTCCGCTCCTTCCATTTACCCGTAACTGTGTGTAGCGACAGGGTTTTGTGATTGCTCTTACGAGAATCAAGCTGTCTTGATTTCCTGCAGAAATTTTCAAGTGCTTGAGGAGCAAACTTTTAATCACGGAAAATGACTTCTCTTATGTATTTCAGTGTACTAATAGCTAGTTGGTGTGCAACTAGTTTACGATTGCCCTGAATAAGTAATCCAAACATGATGCACATGAGACAATTTTTTTTTTGGTATAGACAATTGCTTCAAGTGTAACTGCCTCTAGTAGGCCTAGACTGTCAATCACTTTCTTGATGACGATTGTTTACGATACCTGGGGCCAGATTCACGAAAGCACTTACGCAATCGACTTGAGAATGGTTCAGGACGGACCGAAACGTCGTCGTCCCTTCAACTTCTAGTGTGTGGTCTGGTCAACACTTACGCAAGCACTTACGAACGTGCCCATCTTTCCTCAATCTTTGACGGCTTTGGTTACATTTATTAAACAGTTTACAAGCATGAAAACTTCCCATTCTACTGTTGTTATTGTTATAAACAGCCTCCTGGTGCTTCGGAGCTCATTAACTGTTAATAATTGGAAACAAAGCCGCCAAAGATTGAGAAAAGATGTACAGGTTCGTAAGTGCATGCGTAAGTACTTTCGTGAATCTTAAACCCTGGATGCTGGGGTCCAGGTAAGTTAAGATCTCAGTTACAGGTTGTTTGTATTTTATAGATACGTTCAGTTTGATGACGTTGGAGACATTTTTACTCAATGTTTTTTTTCTCACACGAAGAGTAAGCTGATGGTTTAGCACCAATCTCTGGAGTATTGAGCGCCCAAACTAATTTGTCTCTGCGTAATGCTGGCAATGTTGATGCTTGTGTTGCCAACGGCATTCGAAGTATTGATTGTTGACTTTGAAATCTAAAGGGTCATTTAAATTTTTTAAATTTTGCCCCGAGGAGCGAGTTTATTAGGCAGCGCCACTCATCTTGTGAGTGGACATACCGCCAGGGTCATTTTGATCTCTAGAGAGCAAGAAGGGATGTAACTTTTCGTATGGAGATATTGAGAGCCTATTCAGCGCTCCCACAGACAGACCTAAACTAAACCACAGACTAGACCTAAACCCGTAGGCCTCCACAGATACAGATACCCCCAGAAAGACTTTGGTAGACATGAACACACTCACAGTCTGACCTAGGCAGATAGACAGATACTGATAGACACTTCTGTTTAAATAAACACCAGAGACTGACAAACACACCAGAGACTGACAAACACACCAGAGACTGACAAACACACCAGAGACTGACAAACACCACCAGAGACTGACAAACACACCAGAGACTGACAAACACACCATAGACTGACAAACACACCAGACTGACAAACACACCAGAGACTGACAAACACACCAGAGACTGACAAACACACCATAGACTGACAAACACCAGAGACGGACAAACACACCAGACTGACAAACACCAGAGACGGACAAACACCAGAGACGGACAAACACACCAGAGACTGACAAACACCAGAGACTGACAAACACCAGAGACTGACAAACACCAGAGACTGACAAACACACCATAGACTGACAAACACCAGAGACTGACAAACACCAGAGACTGACAAACACCAGAGACTGACAAACACCAGAGACTGACAAACACACCATAGACTGACAAACACCATAGACTGACAAACACACCAGACTGACAAACACACCAGACTGACAAACACACCAGAGACTGACAAACACACCAGAGACTGACAAACACACCAGAGACGGACAAACACACCAGACTGACAAACACACCAGAGACTGACAAACACACCAGAGACTGACAAACACCAGAGACGGACAAACACACCAGAGACTGACAAACACACCATAGACTGACAAACACCAGAGACGGACAAACACCACCAGAGACCGACACACACACCAGAGACTGACACACACACCAGAGACTGACACACACCAGCAGAGAAAGACAATCTAGAACACAAAGAGAGACGTTGACACATGCAGTCTGAGAAGGTACAATGGCGTGTCTGTTTAATGTTGGGGGAGATTTGCACGACATCTGCCAGAGAGAGAGAGAGAGAGAGAGAAAGAGAGAGAGAGAAAGAGAGAGAGAATACTGACAGGGAAAGGTGGAAAGATGAGTAAGATTGGGAGGAATGGGAGTAAGGGGGTTGAAGGGTTTGGAGGAAGGGGAGGAGGTGGATGAGTAGAGAGAAGAGGTAAACTGCCACTGCTTACATTTGTGGGAAAACCTAGGTAGGGGTCACAGGAAGATGAGATGGGGGGATGGGTTTAGGGGGGGGGTGAGGGGGTCGCATGAGGACGAGAGGTCAGAGGGGTCGCAGGACGAGATGAGGGGATGTCACTGTCCCTGATGGTGAGGTGGGTGTCGGGAACACAGCTGGCATGAGGCTCTGGGGTCCCTTCATGGCACCACTAGGCGCCCCCCCCCCATTCCCCACACCCCATGTCACTGTAAACACCATTCATGCACATTAGCCACAAAATCACAACATTTCTCCCTGTAACGACCCACTAGCCTGTAACAACCTTCCACTGTGAAACAACCATTCACTATGTAACGACCTCTCAATCTGTAACAACACCCCTCAACCACCAATGACCCTACAGTCTGAAACAATCCTAAGTCCCTAATGACTGATCAGCCTGTAACGACCCTCTGTATCAAATGACATTCGATTAATGCATTAAGACTCTTCTGCCAAGCAGTGAACACTACTGGAGACGAGGTCACGGAGTGAGGAGCATCAACACCTTCACTACACACCATGCAACAGGATCACCTCGGGGCCTCGACTCCAAGGCCAGCCATAAACACCGTGTAGAAAGGAGTAATAACTAGTCTTAAGCCTAGAAGGCGGCCCTGTAGACGACCCACGTAGTGATTATGCTGGAGCCGAGCGCCTCGAACCAGTGTGACACGGTCCGGCCTCCTTGACCCGTGCTTACCAACCTTAACCTCACAGACGACACCGGAGTACAAGAAGCATAGGTCAGGTGTTCGTCATCCCCCGTTCGTCATCCTCCCCGTTCGTCATCGTCATCTCAAGAGGTCCCTGGTGTGGGGTGAGGGCCCCCTGGAGAGGCAGGGAGGAGGGCTGGGGGTCCCCTAGGGTGCCAGTAACCGGGTCAGGGAGTGCCAAGGTCCCTGTTGATGCCAGGGTACGATGGCTCTGCTTTGATCCGTGTTCTGACACCCTCTCTCGCGCCGTGGCTTTGTTATATCTGTGAGGCGTTGTAGCTCTTATATTCGCTGGCTGCAATATTGCATGCAGGAGCAGTGTTGGTGATTGTCTTGTTAGTAAAGCAGCGCGATGATAAGCACTTTTATCTCTCCTGCACTAAGTGTAGCACGGGCACTTGTCATGTCATGTTCACGGCTTGTGGGGTGTCACTGTGAACACTGACATCATTATGAAAACCCTCGTCACTTTCCGGATGGCAGGCAGCCGAGCAGTCACCTTCACTGTTCACCACCACTACCGAGAGCTTCCTGGGACACTATTCTTATCTCTCTATAGGAAACTTCTCGTCTATGGCTCGTACTAGAGTCTCTGTAAGAATTTGAAAATGCTCACATAATGCTCACATTTTATGCAAAAGAAACAGGGCCCCATAGAGGAACATATAATCTCCTCTCACAACCAGACCATCACCAGAGAAGTCTTAACAAACAACACAGAAATCATCGATAGATATAGCGATAGCAGGCGGCTCGACATCTGCGAGGCACTACACATCAAAAAGTCAACACCAGCAATCAACAGCCAATTAATGCACAACTATATTCTACCCACTTCAACTTCAACGCTCCGTACCAATATAGAAGCATCAAGAGGAAGTATGGGCCAATAGGCCCTTTGCAGTTACTTCCATTCTTATGCTCTCATATCCAATTAATACCCATAGTTTCGTGTTCTGTCTTGTATTTGTCACAAGTTTGTATATATATATATATATATATATATATATATATATATATATATATATATATATATATATATATATATTAGTTTCACAAATCTATGAGTCTCTCACACAGGATAGCGCCTGGTGGAGTGGGTATTGTGCGTCTCTATCGGCCTGTCGTTAAATCCCAAGTGGTTCACAAATATGCAGAAAAATGGGGAATATAGACCTTTCTTCCCCAGCCCCCTGAATGGGTTGGCTCGTAAATACCTACGGTCTCTGCACCCTGAGTGGCCACCCTTGCTGCTGCTTGGGTCCTGGGGGCGCCCACCCCCTTCCCCCCATTAAAAAAAATCGTGTAATTTTTCGTTTCAATTTTAACAATGTGAATCTCCAAGTTGTCAAAAATATGTGCAAAGTTTATTATTCTCCTGTCCATGGGCCTGACGGCTGAGTGGATAGCGCTTCGGATTCGTAGTCCTGAGGTTCCGGGTTCAATCCCCGGTGGAGGCCTAAACAAATGGGCAAAAGTTTCTTTCACCTTGATGCCCTCTGTTCATCTAGCAGTAAATAGGTTCCTGGGAGTTAGACAGGTGCTACGGGCTGCTTCCTGGGGGTGTGTAACAAAAAGGAGGCTTGGTCGAGGACAGGGCCGCGGGGACGCTAAACCCCGAAATCATCTCAAGATAACCTTCTCTCTAGGTCTCCCGTTGTCCTCTCTAGGTGTCCCGTTGTCCTCTCTAATCTACCGTTAGGTCTTCCCTAACGGTAGATTAGGTCTAGATCTTCCATTCTCATATTTTAGTTCTCACCAACATGATCTATACCTGTGTCAGAGCCACTTCCATTTCAAGGATGACTTGGTCAGGTTGCTTATCCCAACGTGTAGCGGCTCCCAACAGCCTGTTTGACCAGATCCTCATGCAGGATGCCTGGTCATTGATCCTTAGAACCCTCCCTCCCCCCTCCTCCTCCCTCAAGGTAACCCTTCCCACTTTTGTGTTTGTCCCATGCATTTCCATGCCCGGTTCACTTTCCACGCCCACTAGCTATCCACACCTGCTCTCCACACCCGCTCTCCACACCTGCTCTCCACACCCGCGGTCATTAAGGTGCTATCCCCCCCAATGTTGAAGCCAAAGTCTCCAACAAACCTCTAGGTCATCCCAAGGTTCAGATCATCCCCCCTCTCCCGGAATCTACATGTAACTGAACTTTGCTCCTCAAAAAACCTAAATAACTTTGCGTACATTTGCATAATCGGGGCGACCGTGGTCTATACTCTCCGCTGTCCATTCTACAGTGATGTTCACGTCCTCGGACCACTCACTCCTCACCCAACGTTTCTCATGCCACATTAAAATAATGGAAAAATAAATAAATAATGAAAAAAATAATAAGTATAAAACTGTACCAAAAATATATGAAACGTAATTTTGTATTGAACAATTATTCTTGGGTTGCTGAATCAAAATATGCTGCTTGACAGCACAGTCACCTAGCAACACAGTCGCTTGACAACCCACTCACCCGTCATGCACAGTCAGCTGACAGCCCACTCACCTGTCATGCACAGTCAGCTGACAACCCACTCACCCGTCATGCACAGTCAGCTGACAGCCCACTCACCTGTCATGCACAGTCAGCTGACAGCCCACTCACCTGTCATGCACAGTCAGCTGACAGCCCACTCACCCGTCATGCACAGTCAGCTGACAGCCTCACAGCCCACTCTCCTGACTTAATAGTGCACAATTTTAAGTATAAAATATATTAGTGATTTTACAACCACAAGCACAGTCTAAAAGCCAGCCAGTAATACACCGTTTCTTAACCGGTGCGACAAACATGCGGAATTATTTACCGGCCTCCGCCCATTGGCGGTAATGACGTATAAATGCTAAAAATTAAATTGAACGAGTCCATCATGGTATCCGGACGCCAGGGGGACTACTACACATGGTATCCGGACGCCAGGGGGACATTGTATCCGGACGGGGGACTACTACACATGGTATCCGGACGCCAGGGGGACTACTACACACGGATACTACACATGGTATCCGGACTGGAGCTCCGGATTCCCCTGACTTGATTACGGGTGTCGCTGAACCCATCTGCAGCTTTTTTTTCTTTTTTATTCGGCGTGTGGTGAGTCTTGTCTTTTTGCCTCAATGTGAGTGTATCCGCGATTAGCGTTTTTGTTGAGCTATTGTTTGTTCTGCTGCTGCTGCTGCTGCTGTTGCTGTTGTTGCTGCTGTTGTTGCTGCTGTTGTTGTTGCTGTTGTTGTTGTTGCTGCTGTTGCTGTTGTTGCTGCTGCTGCTGCTATTGCTGCTGCTGTTACTGTTGCAACTATTAGTGTTGGTGCTGCTGTTGCTGCTGCTGTTACTGTTTCAACTATTAGTGTTGGTGTTGTTGCTGCTGCTGTTGCTGCTGCTACTGTTGGTGCTGCTGTTGCTGTTGCTACTGTTGTTGCTGCTCCTGCTGTTGCTGCTGCTGTTATTGCTGTACTACTGTTGGTGCTGCTGCTACTGTTGCTGCTGCTGTTGTTGCTGCTGTTGCTGCTGCTGCTGTTGTTGCTGTTGCTGCTACTGTTACTGTTGCAACTATTAGTGTTATTGCTGCTGTTTGCGTCTGCCGTTGGCGCGCTATTAGTAGTTATGCCAGACATGCGAGGTTAAGTCTCTTCTTAATTGCATATATCCACTATTACGTCTATCACAGCAGTGTCACTGTTATGTCTGTCTAATGCTTTAGACAGACCTGTCTAATACGTTAGAAATGAGTGCTTATGTCTGTATGAGATCCTGTATAATGTCCTTTCGTAACCGGTCTCACACGAGGGTTTATGAGGTTCTTTAAGAGGTCCTGTACGATAATCTTAATGGGATCTTGAATGAGGTCTTACTTCACGTCTTGTATAATGTCGTGTATGAGGTCCTGTATAATGCTCTGAATATGATCCCATATGAGGTCTTGCGTGAGGTCCTGTGTGGGGTCCAGTATAATGACCTGGTTACGGTCCTGTATAAGGGGTCTGTGTGATGTCCTGTGAACTGTCAAGTCCCCGTTTCCTGTCGCATTTTGATTCAGCTGCAAAGATTAGAGGATTGTGAATCACAGTCGTAAAACAACAGTATCGTTAGTTAGATTTTTTGTGTGTGTTTGTGAGAGCCACAAGAAAAGTGGACAAAAACCAGACATTGTGTTTATAGAGGATTCACTATTTTGGTTTTTATATAGATTGGTCTGTTATATTACCACTTCCGGTGGAGGGGGAAGGTATTTCCCCTGCACGGTCCGAGTGCATACTTCAGGTAAGTGAATTTGTGTAGACTTCAGCTATATGAATTACTGAAACTTCAGGTATATGAGTTCGTGGATACCGCGGATACAAGCTACATCGAATTATCTCAGGATCAAGATTCTTGATCAACTTGAAATAAAGAGATTGGGATCCTCTAGAACCACTTTACTTCTCAAAAAAAATAAAAACAAAACCCCCAAATAGCATTACAGATAATTATGTAACGAACAAACTCTGAATCTGTGCAATCTACTTTACGGGCAGCCATGTTAAAGCTACAACATAGGAACAAACCCACAAGGGCCGTGACGAGGATTCGAACCTGCGTCCGGGAGCATCCCAGACACTGCCTTAATCGACTGAGCTACGACAGCTTGTTCATTTGATGCATCACGTTATTGTGATCTCTGTGTGCTACAACATAGGCTTAAGCCTATGCTGACAGACAGCCATGTTGATAAAGAGAACTCGATCAACATCAAAGGTGCAAGACCGTTCAACACACTTTCACTACACATAAGGGACATCACCGGCCGACCCCTTGCAGAGTTCAAGAGAGAACTCGATAAGCATCTCCAAAGGATACCTGATCAACCAGACTGTGACTCATACGTCAGACTGCGAGCAGCCGCGTCTAACAGCCTGGTTGACAAGCCCAGCAAACAGGAGGCCTGGGGGGGGGAGGACCCAGAGTTCAGAAATCATCTGAAGGTAACCTCAAGGTAAGGTAAGCCAAGCAGCAAAACTATAATTTAAGATAAAGGAGGAAAACATATTAGGACAACCCACAGCATCACTTACTCACAAACCCTATTTTTTATTATTATTATTTTCTACCACAGACGTTGCCACACATTTACAATTCTAACCAGCATATATACATTTTCTTCTGTCCTCCATGGACAGGGTTAGAGATGTGTTAAACATATAGTTCAAGAGTTTATTGAACACTCAACCACAGAAGGTGATTCGGTGCTTTTAAAATGCTGAGCTGACCTACATACGTAAATACATAGATACACAGATTTACGTAAGCCCTACATAAAGTGTTTGATATGTCTTTTACATAGTGTCATTAATGTGCCTCACAAACCTTTAGTGGTGGGACCATTATATTCCCATCCTCTACGTCCTTCCTCACCCTGACCTTTGACAAATCCAGCCACTCCTCCTGGTCAATGCTATGGTAAAATATTCCACTCCACATTAGTGTTTCAGATTAGTTTTTAAGCAGCAAAAACTCAGTCGCGCCGGAACCGAATCCACCACTATCAACCTCGTTCCTTTCACTGTATTGATTGATTATCATGAATAATTATTCACTTATATCTTTAGTAAAAGTATCTTTATGTTGTGTTACAAAGTCTTGCTGTCACAACTTTTATTATTCCTTTCTTTACTACCGCATGTAAGAAACTGATCAACTGGATCATCCTCGTAATTGGTCGGGCGTTGTTAGGAAGAATACCTCTATTGTGCAGATACTTCATAGTAGTCAATGAAGCTTAGTTTACGACCATGAGTCTTAAACCCTAACCCAAATAGCAACAGAGCTTGGTAAACACAGCTTCTGCCGACCACGAAGGTCGTAGCCATCATATTATACCTTATGTCTAAATAAATTTACCAGCTAAAATGAGCTTGAAATTACTTAAACATATTTTAATATTGACCTTAATGATTTGTTCCCTCTTGTAAAATGTATGTTGAGTGGATATGAGGAGCTTGAGTTGAAGAACAGGGATCAGGATAGAACGGGCTCTTTAGTGCTTAATATTTCTGCGTTTTGTAAAACTCCAATTTTAAAGTGACTGAAGAATCTCCTGAAGCGGAATCTTAAAATTACTCCAAGTAATATAAATGTTTTTAAGATTGTTTAAGAACGCGTCATTAAATATTAAGTTATGTTTTACTATCGCGATGCAATATTGAGTCAACCTCTCATATACTTCAATATAAATTATAAGTGATATATATTCAATATAAATTGTAAGGGATATATATTCAATATAAATTATAAGGGATATATATTCAATATAAATTATAAGGGATTAAATTAAGTTTTTTACTCTTAAGTGCTAAGCAACATTTCTAATTTAACATAATCTCGGAACAACATCTCTAATTTACTATACCAATTTAACATAAAAAAGTTAACTATACTCATTCGTCACTCGACCTTTTGTTAGCAAGAAAATGTACCATTATGGTTGAATATATATATTCATGTACAATGTACAACGGTAAACACCAAACAAATTTGAATCAATAGATAAATATTTACACCGACAAGAAGTTAATCATCCAGGATGCCAATGGCAACAGGTAAAAATGTGTTTGTGTTTGTCTTGTGTTTTTATAGATTGCCAATACACGTCGACCAGGAAGCAGAGTGTGGGCGAAGGTGCTCAGTGGTCGGTCCAGCCTGAGTGTGGGATGGGAATGGGGTGGAAGGGAAGGGAAGGGATAGGAAGGAAAGGGCAAGAAAAGACATGAAGGGAGGAGGTGTAGTAGCAGTTTCATCGTCACCTTAAGACAAATCAAAATGTATATACGAAGTCTGTGTTTGTATTGACAAACGAAATATTGTTTTTCTCCAGCAAAAGCACCTCCAAAGGATACCTGATCAACTAGGCTTTGACTCATACGTCAGGCTGCGAGCAGCCGCGTCCAACAGCCTGGTTGATCAGTCCAGCAACCAGGAGGCCTGGTCGACGACCGGGCCGAGGGGACGCTAAGCCCCGGAAGCACCTCAAGGTAACCTCAAGGCATCATGTGCACACCTGATGATTGACTATCATGTGGCAGACCATAAGAACTGAAGCTCGACCCCCACAAGCTTAACCAGGTGAGTAAAATGCGGTGTACACACACACACACACACACACACACACACACACACACACACACACACACACACACACACACACACACACACACACACACACACACACACACACACACAGTACACTAACATGGAAGGCTATAGACAACTCTACGGACTCATTACGGTAATTGCAACTCTCTCTTCGTGCTGGGCTGAAACAGCACGCAGATTCGTACCATTAGAGTAATTGCGATGAATTCTTGATTATTTTTTTTAGGGGGTATTCTCAGAATTGTAAGAGGCAGATGTGAGGGGAATGGCAGCGTTGTATTGGAACGACGACAATGAAGTGAATGGGTGGATGAAGAGGGAAAAATAGAGAGGGAAAGAGGGGAAATTGAAGACTGGATAGGAAACAGGACAGGACTGGAACAAAAAGAATGTGAGGTATGAAAATGGAGGTAAGAGAAGGAGAGAGAGAGAGAGAGAGAGAGAGAGAGAGAGAGAGAGAGAGAGAGAGAGAGAGAGAGAGAGAGAGAGAGAGAGAGAGAGAGAGAGAGAAAGAGAGAGAGAGAGAGAGAGAGAGAGAGAGAGAGAGAGAGAGAGAGAGAGAGAGAGAGAGAGAGAGAGAGAGAGAGAGAGAGAGAGAGAGAGAGAGAACATATTAACACATATTACTTTGATTATGGATGGAAAATTGATAAGAATATAACTGTCCTCTCCCAGTACAAGAACACCACAAGGAAGCGACGCTTTGAGATCGTTGGTCACACCTCTCCCCCGTGAGAGAAGAGGAGTGTGACTATAGCCAAGGATGAGTGTGTGTGTGTCGGTGTGTCCCCTCTCCATCACGAAGATGACGCCGGTGGAGGAGTGGGTCTCTGTAAGAAGATGGGAAGAAGATCATGGAAAATGAACTCCTTCTTTAGGTTTAATTACTCTCTTCCGTCTGAGGCGAAGACAGGAGAACAGCGAGACAGTAGGAGAGTTCTCAGCATGATTTTATTGTGTGTGTGTCGATCTGTGCTGGTCGAGCTCTTCTCTCGGATCCCGCACCTCAACCTTTACTAATCTAGTGAACAATATTCCAAGGCCATAGAATTTTTTCTCATGTCTACATATTAAGGTGTATGTATGGAGTTGGTCCACGTCTCTTCTCTTTTCATGTCTCTCGCTTGTTTCTACCTATTTCCCCAACCACTTGGGCTGGACGGTAGAACGACGGTCTCGCTTCATGCAGGTCGGCGTTCAATCCCCGACCGTCCAAGTGGTTGGCCACCATTTCTTTCCCATCCCAAATGATTATATTAACCCCTTCCAAGTGCTATATAGTCGTAATGGCTTGGTGCTTTCCCCTCTGATAGTTCCCTTCCCCGTATCCCATGTTTATATGGCAAAAGTGACCAATATGCGTGTATGCGTGTGTTTGTAAGCGTGTGTTTAGGTGTGTGTTGGTGTGAGAGAGTGCGTGTTAATGTGTGTGTGTGCGTGTGATCATATCAGTGTGTGTGTGTGTTTAGATGTGTGCGTGTTAGCGTGAGCGTGGGTGTTCGTGTGTGCGTGAGTGCATATGCATGAGTATTCCTGTGAGTAATCCCGCACTCGATCAGAGATACATCCCAATATAGGAATTAGCTCACGAGAGGAGCCGGGATTTAGGGCGTAGTGAGCCAAGCATTTAGGTCAAAGGTCAGGGCGAAATGTTTTCTTCCGGGGTCTTGATTGGTCAGGAAACGTGCAGGGATCTGGCCGGAGTTGTTGTGGCCCTTCACAAGCGCTTGTTATGATACACACGCACGCACGCACGCAAGAACGCACGCACACACACACACACACGCACACACACGCACACACACACACACACACACACACACACACACACACACACACGCACACACACACACACACACACACACACACACACACACACACACACACACACACACACACACACACACACACACGCGCGTAATTCTGTGGCGCGGGTTCGATTCCCGCACGAGGCAGAAACAAACGTGAAAAGTTTCTTTCACCCTGAATGCCCCTGTTACCTAGCAGTAAATAGGTACCTGGGAGTTAGTCAGCTGTCACGGGCTGCTTCACCTAGTTGTATTCACCTAGTTGTATTCACCTAGTTGTGTTTGCGGGGGTTGAGCTTTGCTCTTTCGGCCCGCCTCTCAACTGTCAATCAACCGTTTGCTAACTACTTTTTTTTTCCTCACCACACACACACACACACACACACACACACACACACACACACACACACACACACACACACACACACACACACACACACACACACACACCCAGGAAGCAGCCCGTAACAGCTGACTAACTCCCAGGTACCTATTTACTGCTAGGTAATAGGGGCATTCAGGGTGAAAGAAACTATGCCCATTTGTTTCTGCCTCGTACGGGAATCGAACCCGCGCCACAGAATTACGAGTCCTGCGCGCTATCCACCAGGTTACGAGGCCCCAGTGTGTGTGTGTGTGTGTGTGTAATTAAGTGTAATTACCTAAGTGTAATTACCTAAGTGTAGTTACAGGATGAGAGCTACGCTCGTGGTGTCCCGTCTTCCCAGCACTCTTTGTCATATAACGCTTTAAAACTACTGACGGTCTTGGCCTCCACCACCTTCTCACTTAACTTGTTCCAACCGTCTACCACTCTATTTGCGAAGGTGAATTTTCTTATATTTCTTCGGCATCTGTGTTTAGCTAGTTTAAATCTATTACCTGTTGTTCTTGAAGTGTCAGGTCTCAGGAAATCCTCCCTGTCGATTTTATCAATCCCTGTTACTATTTTATATGTAGTGATCATATCACCTCTTTTTCTTCTGTCTTCTAGTTTTGGCATGTTTAATGCTTCCAACCTCTCCTCGTAGCTCTTGCCCTTGTGTGTGTGTGTGTGTGTGTGTGTGTGTGTGTGTGTGTGTGTGTGTGTGTGTGTGTGTGTGTGTGTGTGTGTGTGTGTGTGCGTGCGTGCCCAAACACGACTCACTATCTGCTCCCTTACTCCCAAATCCTACCATTACTCTTCCTTCACATACAATATATTCACACACATATATGTACGTATATATATATATATATATATATATATATATATATATATATATATATATATATATATATATATATATATATATATATATATACGCGAGGCAATATTCAACCAACTCGAACCATTGGACAGATCTTGTTGCACGACCAGGGTCGCCAATTAACGTTTAATTTCTGATATCACGCACAGTAATCACTTGGAAAATGGAATGTGTCGGGGATATTAGCGGTGAAAATGATCCAGATGAGAACTAATTGCAGGCGGGATTGGACCAATTTTTTAGTGCATGAAATTTGGAGGTTTTGCCATTTTTTTCAAAATTCAGAGAGAGAGAGAGAGAGAGAGAGAGAGAGAGAGAGAGAGAGGTGTTCTATATCCTTCTCTCTCTCTCTGACATATGTTAGTCCACGTCTTATAACATGTTAAAGAATGAGAAATACTACTTCTCAACTTAGTGTTATATTCGTACAGTGTGAGCCAGGATAACAGAACACAAGTCACTCTCCATACTAGGCAAATGCAAATAATAAAAATAACACAGTAAACTAAATGCTCACAATCACAGACTACTGATGTAAGAAACTTTTCATTGTTGTTAATTATAACAAGATACAGACATTTAAGACAGTTTTTTTAATAATTTGAAAATGTGAAAACTTCATAAAATATTAAAAACAAAACTTTAGTATATATCTCAAATTTGTGTCCACTTACGGTACTTTTTTCCGTTCCCATCCCCCTCTCTCCTTCTCTCTCTCTCTCTCTCTCTCTCTCTCTCTCTCTCTCTCTCTCTCTCTCTCTCTCTCTCTCTCTCTCTCTCTCTCTCTCTCTCTCTCTCTCTCTCTCTCTCTCCCTTGCCCTTAATTCCATTTGGGTTTGCAAGGCAGGACGTGAATGGAGAAGGCTAAGGGAGAAGGGAATGGAAGCAAGGGTAGGGAGGGAAATAACTGAGAGGGCGGAAGGAGAGGGCGTGTGAGGGAGAGAACCAGGGGCACGGAACTACTACTCATAATTACGGGCACTTGGGGCATTAGTGTACCCGGAGCGAAGAGCCGCACCTTCAGAATGGTAGCGGGGGGTCTGGGGCGTCTGGTAATTTGGGAGGCGAGGGTTGGTGTGTGGGGAAGACGAGGCATATGGTGTAGTTAAGGACGGTGGAAGATGCAGTCGGTGGCTTAGGGGCACAGAACAGCCAGGGTAATAAGTGGGAGTACACAGGTGGCCAGGGTTTGATTAAATGGAATATTTTATTCTCTGCAGGTATTGTTATACAGAGGTCAACTATCAATCGGTTTTGGTGTATAGAAGACCTTGACACTGATAAACTCCTCGGTGACACACTGAGTACAGTTAACATTGAAAGCATTAATTACAGCCTATAGCAGCCTTAGCATGTGATCACGTCTGGCTTTATTATATTCACAATATATAAAGCAATTATCATATCTGGTATTACCAATCTTATGCCAATATCTCGTGCACACTGTAACTCGAGGCCATGTTACAGTGTCACTGTAACATGGCACTGTAACTTACAGTTTACCGCGTCGGGAACTTTGTTAATGTTCATGCATTCTCTGTTATATCACCTGGGAACCTACTTATTTGTTCATATATTATGCATCCCATACCCACCCCGTGGGCGGCAGTGAGGCCCCATACCCACCCCGTGGGCGGCAGTGAGGCCCCATACCCACCCTATGGGTGGCAGTGGACCCCAATACCCATCTCGTGGGCAGCAGCGGAGAGGCTACAAGCACGTATAATGGGCCCAGGAGCTGAAGCCCAAAAACAGCTAAAGATGTCGTGTCCATTGATGACAATGAGGCTTTTGTTTGATTCACTTCCGTCATGATTTATTTGTTCATTGTTTTCCACTGGTTACGAAAGTTAAGGAGTATGGCGTTGTGTGGCCCAATCGTTCCAGTACCAGGTACGAGGTTCTAATACCCGGGGCTGAGTCCCAAACCCAAATATCAAGTTTAGAAGATATTTCCGTGACATAAAATAAGGCTTTATATAACGTTCAGATAACACGTCATCTCTTCTTCGCTATTCAAAATGTAAATATCTAATCGTAACTTAATATTATGGGAAGCAGAAAATTTTAAAGAAAAAAATATAACTGGCTTCTGGAGTCAACAAAGAAACTTTAAACTAATTCATATAATTCTGGAAATCAAACAATGTGTTACTAAGAAGAGATCATTCATGACTGAGAACGTTGACCCACCAACCATTGCTTAACGACCACCACAGCTCCGCGACTGCAGTAACCAGCTGCACACACACACACACACACACACACACACACACACACACACACACACACACACACACACACACACACACTGGCCGGGACACACTACCCGCTAGCCAACCCACACGCAAATTTTTGCCAAATTGCTATTGACTCTCCAGTATTGCAGGACATTTGATGTAAAAATAGACTTATTCCCACCTACCATTATGTCCAGACGACTTGTAACTCTTCACAGGATGTTACTGCCTCCGTCTTGTCTCTAAAAAATTAGATTCACAAATTTGCACTATTTATTTTGTCAATCTGTGCATGTACGGACAGTCGATAACCAATTACGTTACAGTGACTGTCGTGTTGGCTATCATAAACATTTTACAGAGCAATCTTGATATGAACAAATCCATCATCACGCAATTGTGATGTCTGTGTGTAATCTTGATATGTTTGTTGAACACGGGGTCAGGTATAGCTTATACATGGTGGCTGATCATACTGAAAGATACTAAGCTCCCATTACAACAGCGATTAAAGTCTTCGAAATTTACGAGAGATGAATAATTGAAGTGTCCACCCGCTCTTCCCTGTGTTATTGTTATGACCAGACATAACCCCTCTTCCGACTGGACACATTCTGGCCACATTTTAATTGTCCAATGTACCTTTATGCCCTTTATTTACCCCTTTACATTTTTGGCCGTTTATATTGTAATGTCATTATATAAAAGTGTATGCTGCTGTTTGTTATTCTTTTGTATATTATTATGTTATGTGGTGTTGTTAGAGTTTGTTAACTGCTAGTTACAGGCGTCGACTAGGCGCTTACACGGTCATTACCCCACCTCGTTCCTTGTCTGTGTTTCTGTGTGTCATAGTTACCAACTCAAGTGTTGGTTGATTGTTCTATATACATGTATGATTCGATGTTTTGTGTAGGGAACATCTGTGTATGTTCACAAGTGGTATAATATACGTAAAGCATTTGTGTTCAGCTGTGTGGAGTTTATATTATGTGAAGTGTTGGTGGTGTGAGTTGACCAGTGGTGTCAGCCACCAGTTGTCTCACTGGTCTCTAGGTGCTGAAGGGGGTCACACGTACGTATTTGTGAGCTCTCAGGATATTGTATTTATATATCTCTATTTACTTCTTGCCAGTATGTAAGAAGGAGGATTATTATTGATGTGGATCAGTTCATCATAGTGTTTTCACGATATTATAGTTCGTAACTGTGTGGTAGGAGACTTTTGTTATTATTTAACTGTGTGGTAGGAGACTTTTGTTATTATTTAACTGTGTGGTAGGAGACTTTTGTTATTATTTAGCTGTGTGGTAGGAGACTTTTGTTATTATTTAACTGTGTGGTAGGTGACTTTTGTTATTATTTAACTGTGTGGTAGGTGACTTTTGTTATTATTTAACTGTGTGGTAGGTGACTTACGTTATTATTTAACTGTGTGGTAGGTGACTTACGTTATTATTTAACTGTGTGGTAGGTGACTTACGTTATTATTTAACTGTGTGGTAGGGCATTATATTATTATTTGAGCCGTTGGGGACTTGGCCATTATGGTGCCTGGTGGACTTTGCCTCTGGTGAGGAGTTTGTGGACTTAGTTAAATTTCGTGGTTTGTAGACTGTGGAGATGAGATTTCTAACTTTGCCACTTTTCCAGACATTGTAACTCTAACGGCTGAAGATAAGTAATTGACTTTGCCATACTGTCAGGTCGTTGTGGACTTAGACTTCCATAGAGAGTTATTGACTGTCATATGTAGAGTCACTGTGGACTCTACATATGGACTCAGTTTTTTCCGAAGGCAAATGAGAGTTCATTGACTTGTGATATTGATGTCCTGATGAGACTTTGTACCACACTCTGGTTATGTAACGTCACTACCCCACCATGTTCACAATCTTTCAGCCAATCTTGAGCTGAAAAGAAGAGCAATCCTGTTAGGTGATTGTGGCCTAGTGACCTCCACCTGCTGTAACTGGTGCTTTGTGTTGATTCACTTTATTGTTATTTGATAGTGAGTATGTATAGAGAGAATTGCGTATACAAGTAGCGGTGTTCTGGAGATAAGTTCGCACCAGTAAACTGGCGGATTTTTCGCAAAATTTCACTTTACTCTAGACCTATTTAACTTGAACTATTTGAGGCCAATTGGCTCATTTGAGTATCGAAGGAAAGTCCTAATCGACGAGCATTGCTGTGGATAGGAACATGACAGTTATTCTGTGCTGTATGTGCATCAGGGCCACACGCGCGCGCGCACACACACACACACACACACACACACACACACACACACACACACACACACACACACACACACACACACACACACACACACACACACACAAAACTATATGACTTTATGAGAGAGAGAGAGAGAGAGAGAGAGAGAGAGAGAGAGAGAGAGAGAGAGAGAGAGAGAGAGAGAGAGAGAGAGAGAGAGATATGTAGTAGATGCGATAGAGAATAATAGGTCGGGAGCCAGTCAGTGAATTGGACAAAGAACGGTTAGAAAAACGGGGTTCAAGAGCTAACAGCGGTTACAGACCCGTTTCTGTGTCAGGTAAGTACAACGGCGGGATCACCATAGCCCGTGCTACTTGGAACTTTTAGTTCCGAGTAGCTGAATCTTAAAGCTTCATCTTAGTAGCTTCATCCCTTTCATTCTGTATCCCAAGGAGAACAAAAACAACAGCTAACAGCTCGATCGTGCAGACACAAATTGTAAATACGCACACGCACAAACACATATATATATATTTATATATATATATATATATACTCACATTCATATTCGTATAAGCCTTTCATAAAGTGATTGTTACCTTCACCACTGCCACAATTTTAGAAGCTAAAATGTTTAAAGAATCGCCTTCGTCCAGCTGTGGTCATTCCTTTTACCTCAAACAAACGCTAGAATTACCATCCAACTTTCTGCACTAAACCGAGAAGTAATATTCCCTTAGCGCGGCCGTATAGCGTGCTGCACTCTACTGGCCCTCCGCTTTTTCTTTCGTAAATCTGACGAAGAGTGAGGAGCACTGGAACACTTAAGTGTAGACGCTCACAAAATATGCACCTCGTCTGTGCGTTTCTGCGGGCGCCCAGTTATCTTGGGACGCTCGGATTGTTGGTTTGTTATGATGGCGGTTCTCCCGAAGGGAGAGTTGTGAGGGCGGTGTTGCTGGCAAGTCATGATGCTATGGGGCACACACAGTATTTCTCAGCAATCACAGCTGTCGGTAAAAGTGCAGAGAACACGCGGGTGCTTCGACACCACACACGCACTCTATGGAAATAACCAAGTCACGCATCTACACTTCAATACCAGTAAGTATAAGATGCTGAAAATAATAATAGTATATATATATGTATATATATATATATATATATATATATATATATATATATATATATATATATATATATATTTTCTTTTATATATATATATATATATATATATATGTATATATATATATAACCTAGGAGTAGAAATAGTATCAAATCTTATCACTGAAGCTTAACCATGATAAAGTCAGCTAATGTAAAACTGAAGAACATTAAGAACTATTGCAAAGAGGTCTTCAGAAAATTGAAGACTATATGTGAGAGCAGTACTAGATTATGTAACACCGGACTGGAGACTGGAACATAAAAAAATCGTATATGGGAAAAAGTATAAACATTTTGCAACCAGGCTCGACTTAAAGCTCCTTGGGATACAGAATGAAAGGGATGAAGGAATGAGAGAGTAAGAGAGAGAGAGAGAGAGAGAGAGAGAGAGAGAGAGAGAGAGAGAGAGAGAGAGAGAGAGAGAGAGAGAGAGAGAGAGAGAGAGAGAGAGAGAGAGAGAGAGAAAGCACATTATGCAGAAAAACTGGGAAACTGACGGAATTATAGAGAGTAAGTGTATGTAGTGACTTAGAATACTCTTCTATGAGAGTGCATGGGTTGAAGTTAGAGATTATAATGTGTCATATAAATGTTAGAAAATGTTGCTTTATTGTATTTGCTAGAAAAGTAATTGAAATATATAAGGAGGCAGTAAAAGCCACCTCCATGTAAAGTTAAGAAGGTGGATATGATAAAAACCATTGCATTAGACGACTGATAGTTGGAAAGACGGGATCCAAGAGCTGAAACCGATCCTAAAAGCACAAATTGGTGAGTTCACACTTTGCTCCCGCTTGGTCTCGAGGTCTCGAGAGTCGAGAGCCATAGACATCACCTTCTGATGTCTATGGCTCATTGAAATGTTCTAACCCACAACTCTTAAGTGTCACTCTTAAGAGTGTCACTCTTAAGAGTGTCACTCTTAAGAGTGTCACTCTTAAGAGTGTCACTCTTAACCCACAATCTGCCGCTAGCATTAGTTGTATAATTATTCATTCTCTCTCTCTCTTTGTTTATTCTTGAGTGTGTTAGGTCACCGTGGAGCTGTAGTTAATCGATTGGTTGACAATCCAGTGACCTAGGTTTCGAATCTCAACTGTGAGGAGTTAATGGAAGTGAGTAGGAGCAATATTTTCTTTATAAGGTGCCAGAAAGTTTCTTGGTCTGTTCAACCGGTTCACATATAATAAAGAAAGAGGGAAGATCAAGCTGTCTGACACGGTCTGTGGTTGTGACTTCAGAGTGTGTCAAAGACGTTGAGTCGTGCAGACGACGAGTCACAATAATGTTGGATGAGGTGATACCAGACCCACACGTCTGAAAATGAAGAAACGACGATGTTTCGGTCCGTCGTGGACCATTAGCGTGTCGTGAGTCACTCATATAAACTTCACCTGATAGAGAAAATGAATCACTCGTGAGTGTGTAGTGCGTTGTTATGTTCAAATGCATGAAATATGTTTGTTCTGTCCTCGTCTGTCTGTTTTGTCACTTCTTTTTTACTCTGCCAGTATATCAATGGTTTTATATTTTTTGTTGACGTTTCTCTCTCTCTCTCTCTCTCTCTCTCTCTCTCTCTCTCTCTCTCTCTCTCTCTCTCTCTCTCTCTCTCTCTCTCTCTCTCTCTCTCTCTCTCTCTCTCTCTCCCTCTCTCTCTCTCTCTCTCTCTCTCCCTCTCTCCCACCAGTGGCACAGTCGGCCCCCAGCAGTGCAATAGACAATATCACTTTCTGGTCTAATCGAACACTTTGGGCCATAAAAGAGGGTCGCATTATGCCGCATTACCGGCTATGAAAAACACGACTATTATCTTTATTACCTATTGTTGCCGGGTCGAGTAATGGCCAGGGAAGAAGGTAAAGGAAGAAGGAGGAGGAGGAGGATTAGAAGAAGAATGAGAATGATAAGTAGCAGGAGAAGAGGATGAGGAATATTAGAAGGATGTGAAGAGAAGGAAACGGCTGAGGGGTCAAAATGAAAAGGGAAAAGGGAAGGAAAAGGGGCACAGGCTGAGAGGAGAAATTTGGTGGGAAAGGAGAATAACGTAACTCAATTTTTGTTGAGAGTGGCGTGAGTGTTCGAGTCCAAGTAATTACCACCGATGGCATAAGAAGCGGGAGCAGCGCCGCACAACTTCCACCTCTCTTCTCCAGCTCCTGTAGTTTTTGTCGTGGGGGACACATGACCCCAGCCACGGACACATGACCCCAGCCACGGACACATGACCCCAGCCACGGACACATGACCCCAGCCACGGACACATGACCCCAGCCACGGACACATGACCCCAGCCACGGACACATGACCCCATCCACGGACACTTGGCCCAGCCACGGACACATGACCCCAACCACGGACACATGACCCCAGCCACGGACACATGACCCCAGCCATGAACACATGACCCCAGCCACGGACACATGACCCCAGCCATGAACACATGACCCCAGCCACGGACACATGACCCCAGCCACGGACACTTGGCCCAGCCACGGACACTTGGCCCAGCCACGGACACATGACCCCAGCCACGGACACTTGGCCCAGCCACGGACACTTGGCCCAGCCACGGACACTTGGCCCAGCCACGGACACATGACCCCAGCTACGGACACATGACCCCAGCCACGGATACATGACCCCAGCCACATGACCCCAGCCACGGACACATGACCCCAGCTACGGACACATGACCCCAGCTACGGACACATAACCCCAGCCATGGACACATGACCCAACCACGGACACATGACCCCAGCCACGGACACATGACTCCAGCCACGGATACATGACCCCAGCCACAGACACATGACCCCAGCCACGGACACATGACCCCAGCTACGGACACATAACCCCAGCCATGGACACATGACCCCAGCCACAGACACATGACCCCAGCCACGGACACATGACCCCAGCTACGGACACATAATCCCAGCCATGGACACATGACCCAACCACGGACACATGACCCCAGCCACGGACACATGACCCCAGCTACGGACACATAACCCCAGCCATGGACACATGACCCAACCACGGACACATGACCCCAGCCACGGACACATGACCCCAGCTACGGACACATAACCCCCGCCATGGACACATGACCCAACCACGGACACATGACCCCAGCCACGGACACGTGACCCCCAGCCACAGCTCGAGCACTGCGTATATTAATATTTGAGCTCCCACAACAGCTTTTAATAATAATACGTCTAAGATTTTGTCATGAAGTTATTGTTATTAAATGTTTGTAATTGTTGTTGTGTTTACCACCATCACCACCACTACCACCATCAAAAATTTCATTATTATCACCACTACAACCATTACCACCAACACCATCAACATCACCATCACCACCACCATTACCACCACCATCACCACCACCATCACCACCACCATCACCACCATCACCACTATATCACCATCACCATCACCACCACCATCACCACCACCATCATCACCACCATCACCACTATATCACCATCACCATCAACACCACCATCGTCACCATCACCACTATATCACTATCACCACCCAAATCCCCCCTATTGCATAACCGCCCCCCCTCCCCATCCCACCAATCCCTAATATCAAAACCATAATCCAATACATAAACAATCACCTCTAATGACGACGTTACGTGATGTAAACAACTCGACCTGTAACAGGCAACATAAAGGTGTAATTGGGATGATGTGGGTCCAAACTAGCAAGCCCATGTAAGGTAGGGATGAGTGAGATGTGTGATCGACTTAGCTATTTCATAAGAGAAGGAGGATCGTATTCCCCCCACACAGCACCGCTCCTGTGCCAGGTAAGTCCTCTACGGGCTCGCCATAGCCCGTGCTACTTGGAACTTGTTCCGAGTAGCTGAATCTATAACAACAAACAACGTATCCTCCTAATGATTAGCTGGTTTATGGGACCATTCTGCGTCTTATAGTACCATGTGGATAAAAATGGGAGGAGACGGGAGGGAATATAGGAAATTGTGTTTTCTCTTATGGTGATTGTGGTAAGGTTTACGGTGGTGGAGGTGGTGGTGATTGTGCATGTATACTTATGTGTGAACATACATACATACACGTGTGTGTGTGTGTGTGTGTGTGTGTGTGTGTGTGTGTGTGTGTGTGTGTGTGTGTGTGTGTGTGTGTGAGAGAGAGAGAGAGAGAGAGAGTGAGAAAGTACACACACCTGGTTGATACCTGGTTGATACCTGGTTGATGGGGTTCTGGTAGTTCTTCTACTCCCCAAGCCCGGCCCGAGGCCAGGCTCGACTTGTGAGAGTTTGGTCCACCAGGCTGTTGCTTGGAGCGGCCCGCCGGCCCACATACCCACCACAGCCCGCGTTTAATTTACACCTACACATACACGTTTAATTCTTAGTGCCACTGCCACTGTGGCACTGCCACTTGTTGACACTGCTTCCGTCAGTACCACCTTCACCGGTCACTGCCACCGTCAGTACCACCTTCACCGGTCACTACCACCGTCAGTACCACCTTCACCGGTCACTGCCACCGTCAGTACCACCTTCACCGGTCACTACCACCGTCAGTACCACCTTCACCGGTCACTACCACCGTCAGTACCACCTTCACCGGTCACTACCACCGTCAGTACCACCTTCACCGATCACTACCACCGTCAGTACCACCTTCACCGGTCACTACCACCGTCAGTACCACCTTCACCGGTCACTGCTAACGCCACTGCCGCCCCACGCACACAAATGCCTCGGTTATGAACCAGGAATAGGAGCCAGATGGGATAAAAGACATTTTCATTACAGGGTCTCCAGCGGTCCCTGCCAAGGCCAACAATCTCCCTAGAATACTGAAGGAAAGCATTGGGATGAGAGCGGCTACTTACACAATTATTACGCCTCCCAATCCACTGGTTTTCTTGATATCTTAAAGCCCTCCTTCCGAGTCATCAGGGTTATAGCTTTCTAATCTCCTCTCACAAGAGCCTGACTAATAAGAGCTGGAGGGATCGTTGCGAAGTAACCCGCCCTCCCAAAGATCTCAACCTGAGGTGTTCGCGAATGCGATTTTAAGCTTTGACTTAGAGCAGAAAACGTGACTCGGGCATGCAATTACATCCTTCAGGGTCAGCTAGAGCCCTGCCGCTCCTCTTTGTGGGGTGGGGGTTTAGGTAGGGGTTTGGGTGGGGGTTGGGGTTGGGGCAGGGGTGTTGGGGTAAGTTGGGGGGGCTTTGGTTGGTAAGCAGAGGAGAGAGACGGGGAGGATGCTAACTGGTGCTAGAGAGATGATGATCTTGTAACTGGGAATTGTGGGATGCTGGGTGAGAGAGAGAGAGAGAGAGAGAGAGGGAGAGAGAGAGAGAGAGAGAGAAGAAAAGAAATACTGACTAGAAAGGAATGTTTATATATAATGTGTGAGAAAGCTGCTTGAACGCGCAAATCATTGATCCCCACTATTTGGCCCGGCCAGGATTCGAACCCATACCGTCCAGGATCACCCCTAAACGTACACAGTACCGTGACCACCGCACCAATGATCGTCTAGACGATCATTGGTGCGATTCTTAGTGATATATTATATATATATATATATATATATATATATATATATATATATATATATATATATATATATATATATATATATAATGACATTTTATTTAAATTGAAATCTCTGTTCAAGGTTGAAGGCCAGATGGGGAAGAGGTGGAACGAAAGGAAAGAGAAGGGGAAATAGGGGGAAAGAATGTAGAAGGTGCGGAAATGGGGGTGAGAGGGGAAGGGTTGCGAGAAGGGAAAATGGGGGAAATGAGATGGAAGAGGGGGATGGGGGAGACGAAAGAAGAATGGTGGTAGAACGGGAATTGGGGGGGATGGGGTAAGATGGGGAAATGGGGGAAGGAATTTTAGGGACACAGGGGAATGTGGTGAGGTGGGGGAAAGTAGATGGAGAGGGGGGAGATATACTGTCCCGGGCAGCGCCGGGTACGCCTCTTAATATACACAACATACAACCTATGACACCCCCAGAAGCTCCATTCATCAGGCGCATAGCTGGCAGTGCTTATTAACCTTGATTTTAATTGTACAAGTTAATTATTGACAAAGTCAGAGGAATGTATTTATTGTTTACTCTCGGAAAAAAACCCACATTGAACCCAAGAGTCATTGGAGAGAACTTTGCCATCTCTTCCCTCCCCCTCCCACCACAACTTTATTACCCCCTCCCTCCCTTCCTCACTCCCCCTCTCCTTCCTTGCATCATCTTCCCCCCCCCCTCCCCCCCACTCTTCGTCTTCCAACCCATAATTATCTTTCTCCAATAATTCCACCATCTTCTGTGTTCTTTAGTTCCTTGCACTTGTTTTTCTCCTCCGACATCCATCTCTATCCATCCGTGCCTCCTTCCACTATCTCTCCGTCTGCTCCACGCCACCGTCCTCATCACCAGCAACATCCCGCCGCACATTACCCACCTTCACACCACCTCGTCCAACAGCACCCACCAAAAATTCACCGTGGTAAAGGAAACTCTCGCGTTTACCCGCTGATTCTATTATCAAAACCAGATTAAAAATCACTCAGGGTCGTTCCCCACACCCGCAGACGAGCCCAGCCCGGCCGGGAGTGACGGTGGAGGGTCTATGTGGTCCCAGACCCCCTTCGGAAAACGTTCAGACGGGGGGGGGGGTGCTCCCAGGAGAAGCAGTCCAGATGCACGTTTTCTCTTATTTAGGGTCGAGCCTTTCGGAATCAGCCGTCTTAGTGAGGCTCGGGGCGCGGGATCTCTCAGAGACGACGGGAGTCAGCAGGGAAGGTGTTGTCTTGTGAGGAACTTTGGAAGTGGGCGAGGTTTTGGGGTTCCGATGGTCTCCTTAAGCGCGCTTTCTTTTGACCTTCTGACATGACATCTACTATTCTTCCCGGGACACATTTTTCGGAAGAATAGAAATTTGTGTGTGACAAATAAGCATTACTATATGTGTTTTGTATGGTCAGGCGCTAGCTCCGGAGCCCGGCCTCACCAGAAATAGGTTGTCTAAAATACTGATTTGAGACTCTACGGGTTTTCACATCTTCTAATAACTTTTGTTGCTGTTTATTATATCTCTTTAACGCGTCCATTTCATAAGCTCACTTCCCTTATGGTGAAAGGTGTTTCTTGTCGTCCCAGTGACTCCTCTGTAACTCAAATTCCCATCAATGTACCACTTGATCTTCCTTGTTATACACTGAAAATGTCTCATTGGTCTGTTTTTCTATACACAAAACATCTCCTTTGGGTGTACACTGAAAATTTGTCATTTATTGATCATATCAGTTCATAGGAGAATCTTATACGTCGTTACCATATCTCCTGTCTTTCTTCTCTCCGCCGGGATGTAGCGGTCCAGTTGCCTTAGACAGCTTTCATAATAATTTATCCCTCACAATTTTGGGTAGGGGACTCTATGAATACCTCTGGACATTTCTTGTTTGATGTTGTTTCTCGGTAGAGCGACGACCTTGCTTCTTGCGGGTCGGCGTTCAATCCCCGACCGCCCAAGCGGCAAGGCATTATCCTTTCTCCGTACTATCCCAAATCTTTATGCTCATCACTCCCAAGTGCTATATGGTGGTATTGGCTAAGCGCTCTCTCCTCATAATTACCTTACCAAGTTTCTCCGGGGGGGGGGGGGGGAGATACCCGCTACCCACCAGGCTACCAGGCCCCTTGTGTGTGTGTGTGTGTGTGTGTGTGTGTGTGTGTGTGTGTGTGTGTGTGTGTGTGTGTGTGTGTGTGTGTGTGTGTTTCAGCTGTTTTCAACTTCAGTGTTGAGCCGTGTGAGGTATTATCGTGGATGGGGTCATTGACGCTGGTGCAGGCAGGACGGTACAGCCTTCGAACTGCGGCAAGGTCACACTCCCCTGTTCGGATACCAGTAATTGACTTCAGGTAATTTCCTCCAAGTGCCGGCCCGGGAAAGACGCTTCTTATGTTTGTCTGCATGACTGAACGCTTAAAGTTTTGGCTGTCTAGTTGTTTGTCTCAGTGTTCAGCGTTTTGTCTCTTCCTGTCTGTCTGTCTGAATCTATGACGTTCCTGTCTGCCTGTCCGAAAGTTTGCATTGTATCGTTCTGTATGTCTATCGCTCTGCTGTTATTTCCGTCTGCGTGTCAGGCTGTTTAAAGGCCTATCTATCTATCTGCGCGTCTGACTTGTCGAAAGAACTGTCTCTCAAGCGTGTCTGGCTCTTCAAAGACCTTTGAATCTGCATATCCGGCTGTTTAAACATCTATCTATCGGCAAGTTCAGGGAGCCGGTCGGCCGAGCTGACAGCACGCTGGACTTGCGATCCTATGGTCCCGGGCTCAATCCCGGGCGCCGGCGAGAAACAATGGGCAGAGTTTCTTTCACCCTATGCCTCTGTTACCTAGCAGTAAAATAGGTACCTGGGTGTTAGTCAGCTGTCACGGTCTGCTTCCTGGGGGTGGAGGCCTGGTCGAGGACCGGGCCGCGGGGACACTAAAGCCCTAAAATCATCTCAAGATAACCTCAAGAGAAGTCTGGCAATATAAAGGCCTATGTCTCTGCGTGGCTTGGGGGGGGGGGGGGGTTGACCGTCGCGGCTGTCTGCCTGTGTCTGCGTGGCTCAGGGGATCAGAGTGTTGCTGGCTGTCTGCCTGTGTCTGCGTGGCTCAGGGGTTCAGAGTGTTGCTGGCTGTC
Organism: Procambarus clarkii; assembly: GCF_040958095.1. Taxonomy (NCBI): domain Eukaryota; kingdom Metazoa; phylum Arthropoda; class Malacostraca; order Decapoda; family Cambaridae; genus Procambarus; species Procambarus clarkii. The sequence continues at coordinate 20,084,545 of NC_091206.1, forward strand.
TGCCTGTGTCTGCGTGGCTCAGGGGTTCAGAGTTCTGCTGGCTGTCTGCCTCTGCACAGCTCCCAGGGTTACTGCACTCCAGCCTCCACTTACTCGCCTCAAGCTTTGAATACAAAAAAACTAAAAAAGATTTAATTTTGTACATAATCCAGAAGCGATTCACCTTCGAATTACCCGAAACGCAGACCCCGAGGGCTAGATTATATCCTTTTCGTGAATTTATCCTATTTAGGATAAGAATAGGATAATAGAATCCTATTTAGAATATAATATATCCTATTATATTCACGATGAAAAACGATAGAGCTTAGAGGAATACAAAAATAATATGAATAATAATATGAATAATAATATGAATAATAATTTATAATAATAGGAATATTTACCTAAAAAGTAATATATATAATAACAGGAATTAATATAAAATAGTATTATTCAAAATGAATAATAATATCAATATTGAATAAGAGCAAGATTAAATAATAAAATAAAGAGTGAATAATAAGATCTAGATTGAATAATAAAATTAAGAATGAATAATAAGATATAAAATGTATTATAATTCAAGTATTATGTATCAAGATTGAATAACAAAGTAAGAATGAATAATGTTTTATCTTATAATTAAATTAACACGAATGAATAGTGACAGGAATGAATAATAATAATAATAAACACAACTGAAACAAATGACAACAACGGGAATTAATAATGAATAGACATATGAGAATAAAAGAAAAGTGATTGGAAATTATAAGAGATGTGAAGAATCTCAAAGAACACCCAATCAGTGAATAATTTGGTGAATGAACATCCAGTGAATGCCAAGCCAGTGGGTTAATAACCGGTGAATAACATGCTATTAAATGATTAATCGGTGAAAATGAAGCTACTGAATATATAATCGGTGAATGACCAGGCAGTGAATGAACAACCGATGAACATCCAGTCACTAAATGACCGATGAATAACCTCTCACTGAATGAATAACCGGTGAATACCAAGAGGAGAAGGTGCTACGGAAGTATTGAACAAAGACAAGTGATGTTATTGAACAAGAGGAACAAGTTAGTGATGTCAATAAAGAAGAAAAAAGAACATAGACGAAGAAGACCAATGAATAACAAGGATTAAGGCGTGACCTGACCATTGGGTTAATTATACCTGTTGGGGCAATTCTGAGAAGGTCCACCCGGAGTCAATGGCATTAGATCCCCCCTCCCTCTCTCCCTCTTTCCCTCTCTCCCTTCTTCCCTCCCTACCGCCCTCTCTTTCTCCTTCCTTCCTTCCTTCCCTCTCCCTCCCTCCCTAACGACCCTCCCTCCTTGCTTCCTCACTTCCTCTGTGCCTCATCCACTCCTTCTATCCCTCTTAGTAGATAAGAATTATTAACGAGAAGAGGAAGTGCGAGCAACTGTCTCAGTCTTGTCTGCACCAATATCTTGTCTGCACCGACTGTCTCTGTGTTTGTCCGTTTGACTGTACGTCTGTCTGTCCAAGGGTGGAGGGCAGACGCTTGTGGCTAGTCTCAACCAACTTTCCCTCATGACGCAAGTGGGGTAGGGGCGTATCATAAGTCAGTTGGGGGTCGCTTACCGTGTTTCACATTAAAAAAATAGTGGCGTCTGACACAAGAACCTCGCAACCCCTTCGTGTGATTTTAATGATCAGAGATTAAATAGTGGTTGTCCTGCCCGTTGACTTATTGGGCAACTCAAGTGCCAGTGCATCACACGTAAATATAACTCACTATAATGACACAGACATTGCAATCAAATTATCGTGTAACAAAGATAAAGTTGAATTAGATCTGGGTATCCCCATCTCTGCTGTCTAAACTATATTGTTCCAAACACTGAGTTCTGATAGGAGAGAAATTACTGATTCCCGACGACCTGAAAGCACCAGTGCACCACCAAAGCACCAGCCAATATACGATGAAGTGTAACTACCTCCCTATAACTGCTAGAGAAAAAGACCGGGGAGTGGTCATAACACCAAATCTAACTCCAGAGGCTCATATAAATAGAATAGCGTCAGCCACTGCTCTACGCCAGTAAAAGTCAGAAAATCCTTTAGGAACTTGAATAAGGAGGTATTAAAATCACTGTATACCGCCTATGTGAGTTCTGTTTTAGAGTATGCGGCACCATCATGGAGCCCCCATTAACACACACACACACACACACACACACACACACACACACACACACACACACACACACACACACACACACACACACACACACACACACACACATAATGAAGCTGGAATGGATCCAAAAGTTTGCAACGAGACTTGTCCAAGAATGGAGACGAATAAGGTATGAAGAAAGACTGAAGGAACTAAACTTGACGACTCTAGAAAGGAGGAAGGAGAGGGGGAGACATGATGCAGATGTATAAAATACTTAGGAGATTGACGGTGGATAAAGAAGAAATGTTTATAATGAATATCAATAGAACAAGAAGGCACTGATGGAAACTTGAAACTCAGATGTGTCATAGAGATGTTAGAAAGTTTTCTTTTACCATAAGGGTAGTGACTAAATGGAATGACCTTAAGGATCAGGTTGTAGAGGCAAACTCAATTCACAACTTTGAAAGCAGGTATGAAAAGGCCAGAAGTCATTACATTAGAAACCCGAAGGTTAGAAAAGCAGGGTGCAAGAGCTAGAGCTCGATCCTGCAGGCACAAATAGGTGAATATACACACGCACACACACGGGAAATGCCATTAAGGAGCAAGGCACAATTTTTAGTGGTGTTGCTTGACCCTCGACTTAAAGTTCCTTTTGAAGCCGAGTCCAGCATCAACATTTTAGATTCCAATTAGCTCCGTCAACGAGGTCATCTGAGGTCAACAACCCAGGTAGTGAAAATGCTCCTACAGAGTTAAGTTAGGTTACTTATTTTTATTTTTGTTTTTTGTTATACAAAGTTGGCTTGAGTGAAAGTGGTTTGGATGGCTGGTATTAAGTGTGTGGTGGCCGGGTGGTGGTGGAGTGTGTGGTGGCTGGGTGGTGGTGAAGTGTGTGGTGGCTGGGTGGTGTTGAGTGTGTGGTGGCTGGGTGGTGGTGAGTGTGTGGTGGCTGGGTGGTGGTGAAGTGTGTGGTGGCTGGGTGGTGGTGAAGTGTGTGGTGGCTGGGTGGTGTTGAGTGTGTGGTGGCCGGGTGAGTGCCTTGGATGTAATGAAGGAGAGGTGAGTGTGCTGAGGTGAGTGAAGACGGTGCCACGAACACATGAGTGCTCGGGAGGGGAGGTGAACGGAAGTGCTGGAAAACTCGGACATTGAAAGAGGACATCGACGAGAAGAGGAAGAGGTCGAGACGCAGGAAAGAAGCGAAATAAAGAAGAGGAAGGAAGTGCATTGTGTAATGAGAGTAATAAGAAAGTAATTGAAATGACCACTTCTTAATAATTAGGGCTGACATGAACAACTACATTCCTTACCCCTCACCGTTCACAGTGCTACCTGCCAAGCACTATGAGGGCCAAGCACTATAAGGGACCAAGCACTATGAGGACCACGTCTGAGATAATGCCGGTGATGGTTCAGGTGAAGAGTATTAGGACCAGTTCCCCCATAACAGTTACGTGTCTACGAGGTCTACTGCCAGCGCTCTACACCTTCTCCTTTTTCTACCATTTGCATATAGATTCTCTCTCCAATAACCACAAACCAGACTCCCACGTCACCAGCCTTCACAGTGGTTGCTGTTATCTGCTTGCTCATCTGGTGCCCGCCCTCTCTCTCTCTCTCCTTCTCCCTCTCTCCCTCTCTTTCTTACCTCTCCTCCTCCCCACTTCTCTCTCTGTCTCTCTCTGTCTCTGTCTCTCTCTCTCTCTCTCTCTCTCTCTCTCTCTCTCTCTCTCTCTCTCTCTCTCTCTCTCTCTCTCTCTCTCTCTCTCTCTCCACTAAGAATAAGAGACACTGTTGCCATCAGAATACAATATACACATTCACCTTAATATTCATCTCACCAATGGTCTTATATTATTTACAATGGTCATAACTAATTTATTTCTCCCGTGAAAATAATTTAGATATTCATATTATAAATAAATATTTACATATACATTTGTAATATCTTTCGCAGCATCATATTTGAGAACAGTTTTCGAGTTGCTGTTTATACTGAGATGAAGGCACTTGTCCCGTCGTGTAGGGCTTGATGAGGGGAGAGTCCGTCCTCCTGGTGGGGGGAGAGTCCGTCCTCCTGGTGGGGAAAGAGTCCGCCCTCCTGGTGGGGGACGAGTCCGTCCTCCTGGTGGGGGAAGAGTCCGCCCTCCTGGTGGGGGAAGAGTCCGTCCTCATGGTGGGGGACGAGTCCGTCCTCCTGGTGGGGGAAGAGTCCGTCCTCCTGGTGGAGGAAGAGTCCGTCCTCCTGGTGGGGGAAGAGTCCGCCCTCCTGGTGGGGAAGAGTCCGTCCTCCTGGTGGGGGAAGAGTCCGCCCTCCTGGTGGGGGGAAGGAGTCCGTTTTGCTGCTGGGTTGATATATCCCTTCTCTTTGCCTTAGTCACTAACTACACAACAGTACGATAATTAACAGTGATCACCCCTAACACATATATTTCCATATTTCATCCTCCATTGTGTCGTATTGTGTGTGGAAATAATTGGATAACTTTATTACGTGATATTGTTGCCGTTTAATACCAGTGTTCCATTATCACTGCACTTGGGAGTATAACCAGCCAGATGAACTCACACGCACCTTTGGCTACACTAATTATTTCAACTTAATCCTGAATCTAATTTTGTTTAGCTTTCTGGGTTCTGAAACTTGAGTATTCATGTTGTAGAGGCACTCTGAGGCAGCGTGAATTATAACGCCAGAGCTTGTTATGGTCTGTCTTCACCATGTAGCAGGCGTATAAACGTACGCATTTAGCATACTAAAGCGTATGGACCAACAGCAACCCACTTAACCTCTAGCCCCAGATTGTCATTTGTACAGAAGGAGCGTACATAGTCAGCGCTGGTGTTACTGCGTGGCCAAGTGCAACATTTAAGTGTGATGAGAGGCATATACACCGGGAGGTATAGTCAGATTCTCGGCGTGTATGCTCCCAGAGTATACTGTAGCCCTGGACTATGTTAGGACTAAATTTTACTTGTTGGCTAGTCAGCAGGTATTTTGGAGGTTCAAATAACCTTCCAGAGATTGGTTGGCCTTTACCGCACCATCAAACCACCAGTTACCCAGTCAAGATGTGGAATGGTTGTTGGTGTGGGGTTTGGCGCCCGTTTGTCTCTTTAGCGGGTGTTTGTATGTGTCCTGGCGGGTGTATGTGTCTTGGCGGGTGTATGTGTCTTGGCGGGTGTATGTGTCTTGGCGGGTGTATGTGTCTTGGCGGGTGTATGTGTCTCGGCGGGTGAATGTGTCTTGGCTGGTTATCTTAAAATCTCCAGGTATACTACTCCCTGTTCGCTTTTCTGAGTGACAGTGTCATGAACCTTCCCTTCAAGATGTTCATCCGTTCATGCAGGCGTCTCCCTGCTACAGCGGTCCCTAAGACCTACCGCAGCTGCACGCCTTGATGAGCCGGTGTGCTCTCCTCCAGGTAAATCATATTCACATCCACAAGAGGGATCTAACCGGAAAACTTGGTGTTATCTAGTTACCTGGAGATTATCATCCCATCACGTCCTCATCTCTAAATGCACCAGAGTTCGTAATATTGTTTTAGAGTGAATGAAATAGTGTCAAAGAATAAGCAACTATATATTTTCCTTTTTGGTATAAAGAAATGGGAGAAGAGGGACGGAGGAGGAAAGAAGAGGGAGGCCTTCTCTTTTCTCTCACTATATTACTGTGAGGGAGAAGGGAAGGTACTATTGTGGTGCAAAGTAGACCTCTAGCTTAGTCACAGTTCACTAAATACGGGTTAAACAGTAACGTGAAAATCCCTCTAAATTCGGCAAGAATAACGATAATAAGTATTATTATTTATTTTTTTGTCGTTACTACTGCCATATTAATAATAATAATAATAATAATAATAATAATAATAATAATAATAATAATAATAGTAATAATAATAATAATATCTAAAATTCTTCTCTTCGCCTTTTCCGTAATAAAACCCATTCACAACATGGAGATATTTTGTGGTTGATTAGTAACCATCTATACCTTTACAACTCCTCATGAGACAATAGATTATTCCCATTTCAATGTAGAATTCCCTTCCATTGTGTTGCTGCAGTTCGTAAACGCAAAACCAGCAATTTGCAGTGGGGAACACAGCACGATATAACTACGCTGAACACCTGTTACAGGAAACATTGCGTGTATTATATATATATATATATATATATATATATATATATATATATATATATATATATATATATATATATATATATATATATATATATATATATACGGCATAAATGGAACTGAACACAGCAGGATTGGTACAATTGTACAATTGTTAATTTTCCTGTGAATGTTTTCCATTCTTCGTAAATACCTTCTACCAACTAAGAAATTTCGTAAACAACGTTGTTTCTGAAGGAATACTCACAAGATAAGGTCTCCGTCGCTGCTACTGGGGAACTACCAGACCCGGTGAAGAGGGCAACAGCTGTGTCATCCGAGAGCTGCCTTCCCAAAGTGGGCGAAGGAGAACCATCAAGTAGCTGCATGTTCCTTGTTAAAGTAATTGGAGCGATTATAATTATTGATGGGGAATAATGAGGAATAATGGGTGTTCTCAGCCAGCTTGAGAACACTCACTTGAGGACACCAAGCTGAGGACACCAAGCTGAGGACACCAAGCTGAGAACACCAAGCTGAGTACACCAAGCTGAGGACACCAAGCTGAGGACACCAAGCTGAGGACACCAAGCTGAGAACACCAAGCTGAGTACACCAAGCTGAGGACACCAAGCTGAGGACACCAAGCTGAGAACACCAAGCTGAGAACACCAAGCTGAGGACACCAAGCTGAGAACACCAAGCTGAGTACATCAAGCTGAGAACACCAAGCTGAGAACACCAAGCTGAGTACACCAAGCTGAGGACACCAAGCTGAGGACACCAAGCTGAGGACACCAAGCTGAGGACATACGCCCTAACCACTTTCCAATGTGAGCTAAAATCCTCAAATGCCGCTAAAACAAGTGCAGCTCACAAGCGCTCCCATTGGTCCAACAGGTAATATCAAGGCCAGATAATTCCATATCATAAAATATGCAACAAACGCGACCACGCGTCCGAGGCGTGACCTCTTGGTCTCACTAATTTCGTCATCGACTCCTTAAAGACCCGCTAAAAAGAGTTTAAACAAGATTTTAGACGAGGGAGAATATATGGTGCTCTTAACACGTGTTGAGTGGCTGGGGGTTTTCATCGTGGTAAATATATCATACTCGGTCAACAGCAAGGTAGGGTCATTCAGGGGGGCTCGATCCTGTGTACTCGGGGAACACTGTTGTGCATGCTGGTGTGGGTGGTTGATGGGGTGGGGTGGTTGGTGGTGTGATTTGTGGGGTGGGGTGGTTGGTGGTGTGGGTGGTTGCTGGTGTGGGTGGTTGATGGGGTGGGTGGTGGTGTGGGGTGGTTGGTGGTGTGGGTGGTTGGTGGTGTGGGTGGTTGGTGGGGTGGGTGGTTGGTGGTGTGGGGTGGTTGGTGGTGTGGGTGGTTGGTGGTGTGGGTGGTTGCTGGTGTGGGTGGTTGATGGGGTGGGGTGGTTGGTGGTGTGGGGTGGTTGGTGGTGTGGGTGGTTGGTGGTGTGGGTGGTTGGTGGTGTGGGTGGTTGGTGGTGTGGGTGGTTGGTGGTGTGGGTGGTTGGTGGGGTGGGTGGTTGGTGGTGTGGGTGGTTGGTGGTGTGGGTGGTTGGTGAGGTGGGTGGTTGATGGGGTGGTTGATGATTCTGGGGTGGATAATTGATGAGGTCGATCTCTGGTGGTGCATTTGACAGCTGGTCTGCAGGAGGTGAGGTGGATGCCTGCAGATATCTGGTGGTGATAGCCAGGTGAGCAGATGGTGTGATTACAATGTACGGCATCAACGGGATATCTTCGTCAGGCTCCATGATCTCAAGGCTGTGGCAGGCTACCATCCAAGCTATGGCGCAAATGTGAGAATTAGTAAAATTATGTATATCTCATATATTAAATCTCCGATTGGTTATGCTGCATCCATGCTTGCTCTAGTGCCTGAGAGAATGCTTGGAGGGCTGGACAAGATGCAAATCGAAGCTATGAGGATTATCCTCGGATGCCCCCGTACAACTAAATTACTAAACATGAGGAAGGGCCTGAATATTCCATGTGTAAGTGATCGTATCACTGAAATTAATGCTTTAATTGGTATCAAGATGCTTAGGCTAACCCTCCCTAACCCCTGCACTGAAGCCCTCCAAGCCTTCTTTCTTGAAGGTCAACATCCCTCCAAATGCAGTACCAAAACCGCTACTGTGCTCAGAATGCATAATATTCATCACCTCTACCAAGAGAGACAACAACGACACTTTCCTGCCCCACGGGAGATCACCCCTTTCCAAATTACTGTCCCCCCTTTCCCACCCATTAGTTGATTAAAAACCAAGCTTTGCTTCGACAACAGGTAAAGTACAATGCCTTAAGCCAAATTGATGCTTTAGTCAGAGAGCGCTCCCTTTCCCAAGTTATTTACACTGATGGATCCTTGCACCAGCCCCATGGTGCAGCTGGAAGTGCAGTTGTTGTGACAGCGAGAGATGGTTCCTTCCCCCATGAGTGTGGAGCGCGTATAAATAACTGGGCCTCCACTCTTCAAACAGAATTGGTTGCCATAATCCTTGCACTAGAACGCGTATATGAATCCAAAGTTGACACGCTAATTGTAAGTGACTCCTTGTCATCCTTGACTGCCCTCAGCTCCCCAAGGCATAACTGTGACGTGCTTATCTCTGAAGCTAGACACAGATGTAAAGAAATAATCAATGATGGAGTCAGAGTTTGTCTCCTGTGGGTTCCTTCCCAATGATGGTCTCCGAATGCATGATTGAACTGATGAGTTGGCCAAGACTTTGGTTCATAAAGAGGGAATTGATTACGAACTTGGACTGCCTTTGAGCCGCCTGAGGGCAGTAATATTCGGGGAACATCAACAAAATCTCGTAGCTTGAGGTAAAGTGAAATTCACACCAGTTCCTCCGTCTATCATCATTCAATCATGCAGGAAGAACCGGAAGTCTATGGGTCATCCAATAAGGTTAGCAGACATCTAGATGTTACCACTGCTAGGCTTAGGCTCGGCTACAAATACCTCTGGGAGTTTGTAACATTTGCTAATGTAGATTTGACTAAATGTAAACTCTGGCAGCAAAACTATTCGCATTCTTTGCGTTATTATATAATGGAATGTGAACAATTCGCGGAATTCAGAGATAACACCATCAATGGAGTCCAAGAATGTGTAGGTACTTCATTCATAATGATGTACAGCCGGGAATCCTAGCAAAGTATCCTAAATTTGCTTACTATAGGTGCAGCCTGCACATGACTGTAAAGCTGCCGCCCAATTGGGTGGGTGTGAAGCAAGACTAGTAACTGTGTGACTCACCATAGATATAAAGGGCCTTGTATAGTGCCTGTTATGAGCCTTTTGTTGAATCACTTGTGATATAAAAAGATTATTGATATGTATATACATATATATATATATATATATATATATATATATATATATATATATATATATATATATATATATATATATATATAAATATATATATATATATATATATATATATATATATATATATATATATATATATATATATATATATTGGCCCATACGAGGCATCTCCTATCTAAACACAAAGATAGGAGATGCCTCGTATGGGCCAATAAGCCTTCTGCAGCCCTTATGTTTATCCCTTATGTATCCCCCCATGTTTTCACCTTCATTGTATTATCACCTGACCTAATGCGGGTATAAAATCAACTAGTATTGTAAGATCTGTTCACTTGAGAATGAACCATGGAGGTTCGAAACGTCGTGCAAATTATACAAATAAGTGTACATACACTCTATAGTAAATCACTTCTTTTCTTCACCTTAAAAGTACGAAAATGAGTTTTGGAGAACTCCTATTTCAATTAAGCCCTGATGCTAAAAAAATAGTTAGAGGGATAGAAGCCCTAAACCAGAAAATAATAAATACAGAATATGCGGTCATATTCAATGAAACATGTTTGAAAGAAAACCTGCTGCCAGTATACACCAATATATACATATATATATATATATATATATATATATATATATATATATATATATATATATATATATATATATATATATATATATATATATATATATATATATATATATATATATATATATATATATATAAAGACATTGTATCACGCAATATTCGTATGATAATAGGGGGAACACAAAATAAACAATGTTTTTGTTACTGGCAGAGAAAACAAGAAACCAACACGACACAATAATTACAAGGTGCGGTGTTCTAACACATGACAGGTGATGTATGAACTAAACGAAACACCTGTTCAATAGAAGCAGTGTTCCAGCACTTCTCTAATTATCCCGGGCTTTTATTTGCCTCTACTTGTTGGTTCTGAATCACAATAACTCATTCGGTCGTCAGTGCCGGCTCTCAAGGAACGGTTCCACTGAGTTGATGATTCACTGAGGTTGGTTGATTGCATGTTATTGGGCCAAGGTAACATTTGCGAGACTAGGGCGTGTATGTTTACTGTTTGTGTCTGCTGAATTGACCTATTCTTGGATCTTGCCTTTCTAACCTATCTTTATTTTCTCCATTATATCTGTTACATATATTTCTCTCTGACGCACAAACACACACACACACACACACACACACACACACACACACACACACACACACACACACACACACACACACACACACATACACACACACACACATCCCCAGGATGCAGCCCGTAGCAGCTGTCTAACTCCCAGGTACCTATTTACTGCTAGGTAAATGTTACGGCCTGATTGAACCAGTAACCGGGTTCTTTATGCTTAATGGGCCTTAGAGCCTCTTCCTCTATGAGCCCACCCCAAGCTAATGGCAAGTTAACAAGAACTCTGCTCATGTGTTTCTCTGCTCATGTGTTTCTGCCTCGGCTGGGAATCGAACCCAGGACGTTAGGACTGCGACCCTTTGAGCATTGTTCACTTGGCCGCGCGTGTATGTGTACTTACCTACTTGTACCTACCTAGTTGTGCTTGCGGGGGTTGAGCTCTGGCTCTTTGGTCCCGCTTCTCAACGGGAGATGATGTGTGTGTGTGTGTGTGTGCTTCTTACCTATTTGTGCCTACAATATCGAGCTTTCGCTCCTGGACCCGGCCAATCAAGCCGGTACTTGTCTAATACAATGACTCCTGCTTTATTATTCCTCTGTCATATCCCTTTTAAGTTATGAATCGAATTCGCTGCCACAACTTCTACAACATTTAGTTCATTCAGTTTTCTCACAACTCTTATGCTAGATGAAAGTTTCCCATCTCTATGATTCATCTGTTTCTCACGCTCCCACACATGCCTCTTGTTCTGTTGGTGTTCATTACGAACACCAACAGTGTTCGCAATACCTTGATTGCGTACCGTCCTTCTGGTCTCCTAGTTCCAGTGCACGTGTGTGTGTGCACGCGCGCGTGTGTGTGAGTGCTTGCCTGTCTCTCTGTGTGTATGTGTACTCTCATGTCTGCCAGGTATTATACCCTGAATCACTAAAAATCTTCGTGGAATAAGATCCATCAAATAGAAGTTAACAGCGATGTGAAATAAACAAGAAACCGGGTAAAGGCCACTTATTACTCTTAAATTAAACGGGAATAAGTTTTAGCTTTGATGGTTCGGGACACGCGAGCGTGTTTACAGGAGCAATAGAAATTCATATTGAAGCTTATGTTGTGTGCTTCTTTTATGGCTCCTTGCAATACACTCCGCTAGCAACATTAATTTGCAAAATGTATGTTAGTAATTTCAGAAATTATTTAGTTGACCTTGAACTCGACTGCTCGATAGGTGGAAGATCAATTGATAAATTCCTACATATACTTTAATATTTTATTATGGCGTGTGCTGGAGGAAGGAGTAGTTTTTATCAGTATTAACAATTTGTTGAATGTATCAAATACGCTTGAGTTAATATCTGGCCAAAGTATTACAAGGTGATAAAAAGTGGTACAGTGAGCCATGCGTCACACACATACAGTAATAACATGGGAAGAGTTGGGATAAATTACTTTGTATATGTTAAATTTATTGGCCTCGAAACACTATTTTCATGAGACGCATTATGAGGCAGGTGAAGGTTGTGACTACACAGCAACACATGTTGAGTACACTCACACCCCAGGACACTATATTCACACCCCAGGACACTATATTCACACCCCAGGACACTATATTCACACCCCAGGACACTATACCCACACCCCAGGACACTATACTCACACCCCAGGACACTATACCCACACCCAGGACACTATACTCACACCCCCGGACACTATACTCACACCCCAGGACACTATACTCACACCCCCGGACACTATACTCACACCCCAGGACACTATACTCACACCCCAGGACACTATACTCTCACCCCAGGACACTATACTCACACCCCAGGACACTATACTCTCACCCCAGGACACTATACTCACACCCCAGGACACTATACTCACACACACCCCAGGACAGTACACACACACACCACAGGACAGTACACACACACACCCCAGGACAGTACACACTCACACCCCAGGACAGTACACACACACACCCCAGGACAGTACACACACACACCCCAGGACAGTACACACTCACACCCCAGGACAGTACACACACACACCCCAGGACAGTACACACACACACCCCAGGACAGTACACACACACACACCCCAGGACAGTACACACACACACCCCAGGACAGTACACACACACACCCCAGGACAGTACACACACACACCCCAGGACAGTACACACACACACCCCAGGACAGTACACACACACACACCCCAGGACAGTACACACACACACACCAGGACAGTACACACTCACACCCCAGGACAGTACACACACACACACCCCAGGACAGTACACACACACACACCAGGACAGTACACACTCACACCCCAGGACAGTACACACTCACACCCCAGGACAGTACACACACACACCCCAGGACAGTACACACACACACCCCAGGACAGTACACACACACACCCCAGGACAGTACACACACACACTCCAGGACAGTACACACACACACACCCCAGGTGAGGACACACACACACCCCAGGACATTACACACCCACCCCAGGTGAGGACACACACACCCTGGTGAGTACACTTACACAACCCTGGGGGATTACTTAGACACATCTCTAGGTAAGTACAGTTACGCCAATAGCTGAGATCACACACTCTGGGAGTACACAAATACACTCCCAGATGTTAGGAACTAGGAGATGTTAGGAAATTTCCCCTCTGTATCGCCACGTTGAGGCGCTGGAAAAGGAAGCTGGCAGCTCTAGGGAATCTTGTTGTTTCAATTAGCCTAGAACCCAGTTCCTTCAAAAAACTGGTGGCACTTTTACTCCAGGCGCCGAGTGTCTGAGAAGCATTGGGGACAAAATTGTAGTGGTGATCCAGTTCTCTGTACTTACGGGATTTGGCTGACTCCCTGCGAGTGGCAGCGCCACCTGGTTGTGCAACACTAAAGTCAATGTAGGGGTTAGCCAGGGTTTATACGCACGTGTAGTCCCATACCAACTGATTGCTATTGTAATGCTTGCCATTCTTCCAGGGGTTCACTGTAATACCACCTGGGCGACCAATAAGAGCATCAGAGTTATGGGGCGATAGGTAACAGGGCTCTCTCTCAACTGGGCATCCAGCTGTGGTGAGGCTCCTCTTGATGATGTCATTAACTTCACTGTGCCTCGAGTGCCATCCCCCTGTGCTTTAGCAGAGATTATGTATATATATATATATATATATATATATATATATATATATATATATATATATATATATATATATATATATATATATATATATATAACATTAAATGTTAACTGGCTAAGGTGGAAATCACATGAAAATCCACCAAAGCCCTGGTGTAACCTTTCAGACTAATATTACACTCTATATATCGTATGAGACATTAATATTCGGTACCAAAGCTGCATCCGAAGCTAATCAGATATTTTTTAGTTTGTGAAAGTGAGCTAGTGAACATGTGAGAGTAGTCAGCATGGCTCGTATGCAGAAAGACTGAATGAATGATATTGATGAGATAAGGTTGTGATAAAGATTACGCAAAAGCTACATATATATATATATATATATATATATATATATATATATATATATATATATATATATATATATATATATATATATATATATATATATATATATATGTATATATATATATATATAAAAGGGAAAATATATGCTATCTTCTACCTTCTCTCTCTCTCTCTCTCTCTCTCTCTCTCTCTCTCCTTCTAGACCTCCCTAGGCACCAGAACCAGCCAACTGTGTTCTCTCGCAATGACATCAATCATAAAAAATTTGGGCCGTAGAGAGACAAGGTGATTGACACCCGCTATCCCTCTCTGTCCTCCCTGGGACACTTTTGCTCTGTGGTTGGTATGTTCGCTTCGTCCTTGATGCTGGAGAATGTCCAGGAGAATGCCACCAGAATTGTCCAGGAGCTGAGAGGCATGAGATCCAAAGAAGACTCAACTAATTATTAAATTGCAAATCTCAACGAATTCAATCTCGTCACTTAAATGTAGATGAATTATGGGAGACATGATCACTTTATACAAGATTCACTAGGGAAATATTAAGTTAAAATAAGGACGCCTATATTGAATGAAGGGATGAGTGTGATGGATTACGAACAAGGAGACACAATTGGGAATTAAGTACCCAAATAAACCTCAGAGACAATATACAAAAATAAACCATAAATCATTTAGAATGGACTAGTGGAGGCAGATTTTGTTCACAGTCTCCAATGTAGATATGACAGAGGCCAATTGGCTCTTGAATCTACACGTTAGTCGACTGACGAGGCACGACCAAAGAGCCGAAGCTCAACCCCATAAGCACAGTTAGGTAAATACAATTAGGAAAAAATTAATTGGTTTGGTAAGCACGTGCCATCAGCCGGTTATATAATTGGAAAGTGTTTGGATGTAACTGGGCAGCACGCTGCTGTTTGACGGCTAACGAGCAGGCTCAACGGGGGGGGGGGGGGGGGGGGAAGGAAGCAAACAGTTTGGGCCAAATGAACTGTTTGCATCGTTACCAAAGTCGACTTTCAAGTTGATGTAGCCTGACGAGGCAATTGGCTACAGGTGCTGCAGCCGAAACAGATGTGTGGGAGAAAAGCACGTGCTTCGTGCGGCCCAACACCTGTCACGCTGATTGATGAGCAGGGGGCGATGCGCCCCCCACCCCTACCTCCTAGCATCCTCATCCTCCCCCCCCCTTACCCCTTTCTTCTCTCTTTCCCCCGTTCTTTCCCTTGCCCCCTTGCCCCCTCCCTTCCCCCTTTGCCCATTCCCCTCCCTCTTCCTCCTCCTCGGGATTGTTTTATATTTTTTCCCTCGAGATCTCTACTCTCAAGTTTTAGCTTTGGGTTTTATCGCGTTTCCATTTGCCATTTCACATTCTCTTTCTTATTATTCACCTTTGTCCTATGTATTCATTTTCTAGTTTCTTCCCCCGTCTCTCCTTCTGTTCCACTTCTTCCATCACCTGTTTGGTCCCTCCTTTTTTCACCTCATGTCTTGTGTTGTTCCTCCCCTGATGCCCTCAGCCATTCTCTTCCCCCTTTCTATTCCAACTTTGTATATTTTTTTTTGTATTTATTCATTATTCCTTTCAGTTTATTTTTATCCTTACTCTCTATTTCTCCTCGTCCTTCCCTTGCAAAGTATTTTCTTTCATCTCACCCTCCCTCCTTCCCTCCCCCCTTTTTATATTGTAGCTTTGTAAATGTTTCCACTGTAACTTTATTGTGTTTCAGTCGGGCACTGAGACTGTGGACACTAGAGAGAGAGCAGAGACACGGACGGAGTTTATTTTTTTTTACCACAGACGTGGCCACACATTTACAATGCTAACCAGCTTATATATACATTTTCTTCTGTCCTCCATAGACAGGGTTAGAGATGTGTTAAACATATAGTTCAGGGGTTTATTAAACACTCAACCACAGAAGATGATTCGGTGCTTTTAAAATGCTAAGCTAACCTACATACGTAAATACATAGATACACAGATTTACGTATGCCCTACATAAAGTGTTCGATGTGTCTTTTACATAGTGTCACTAATGTGCATTTACGGACGGAGTAGGTGAGTACCACCTGCTCTCGGAGTCCCCGGGTCTGAATACAACGTCTATAGTCAGGGTCAAATACATACGATAAAAAAAATCTTTTATGCCTTTCTTTATGTTAATTACAGTCTCAAAGCCGCAACGATACATACTCAGGATGATCTTCATGAGCCTATTGGGCTGTATCCTATTTACATTTGTAACCTATGCTTGTGACTGCGAGCATCCTATACGCAGAGTTGCATACAAAAGTGCATTACGTTGACCAGACCACACACTAGAAAGTGAAGGGACGACGACGTTTCGGTCCGTCCTGAACCATTCTCAAGTCATTCTCACAATCGACTTGATAATGGTCCAGGACGGACCGAAACGTCGTCGTCCCTTCACTTTCTAGTGTGTGGTTTTGGTCAACATATTTCAACCACGTTATTGTGACTCCTCGTCTGCAAAGGTACATTACCTCCCCTTCAAATGGAGCCGGTGGCTGAGCGGACAGAACACTGGGCGCGTGATCCTGTAGTACCGGGTTCGATCTCGGGCGCCGACGAGAAACAATGGCCAGAGTTTCTTTCACCCTGAAGCGCTTGTTACCTAGCAGTAAATAGGTACCTGGGAGTTAGTCAGCTGTCACGTTCTGCTTCCTGGGGGTGGAGGCCTTGTCGAGAACCGAGCCGCGGGGACACTAAGCCCCGAAATCATCTCAAGATAACTTATGATAACCCTTCGCCTCTTGGTTGTGGTCTAACCCGTGCCATCTTCTTGAGATTATCTTGAGATGATTCACGGGAGACATCTCCCGTCACGCAGGGTGCAGTCGCACCTCCACAGATCTCCAGTATCAGCTATTGATAATGGTAATGGCTCAAAAGGGCCACCACTTACGGGCTATTCATGCCCGTGCCACCTCTTGGATGGCTTAATCTTTATCAATCTTTGAGATGATTTTGGGGCTTTAGTGTCCCCGCGGCCCGGTCCTCGACCAGGCCCCGGACCAGGCCATCCTGAACACCTCGTCACCGCCAAGCGTAGTTTAGCAGGAAGAGGAAACTGCTCCTCACACACCAAGGGATCAATCCCCTGAACAACCGGATAAATTAGATAAACGTGTAAGCTGACCTTTGAAGAATAATATTGCAACAACTCTTCCCTCATAACCAAATGGTGTAACAGTTGATTGACGGTTAAGAGGTGGGGGACCAAGAGCCGAGCTCAAACCTCACCTCCACCCCCTCACGATCACATCTAGATGAGTGCTACTAGGTGAGTACTATGCTTTCATCCAGAACCTATTTCCTACAATGCCCTTCAAATCCTCTCAACACGTTCCAAAATCTTTCATCACGCTTTCATCCTTGCTTCGCTCGGTCACTGGCGATGACCTAGTTCCTCTCACGTCCTAGATAGATGTGCCAGGTCACTCGAACACGACGCAACACACACACACACACACACAGTGTGTTTTTCAGGGCCTTTTTCAGTGTCAGAGTAGTTAGCAAATGGAATGCATTAGGAAGTGATGTGGTGGAGGCTGACTCCATTCACAGTTTCAAATGTAGATATGATAGAGCCCAATAGGCTCAGGAATCTGTACACCAGTTGATTGACGGTTGAGAGGCGGGACCAAAGAGCCAGAGCTCAACCCCCGCAAGCACAATTAGGTGAGTACACACACACACACACACACACACACACACACACACACACACACACACACACACACACACACACACACACACACACACACGCACGCACCAGGAGACAGTTGGAAACTGAGTGCCCAAATGAGCCACAGAGATATTAGAAAGAACTTTTTTAGTGTCAGAGTGGTTGACAAATGGAATGCATTAGGCAGTGATGTGGCGGAGGCTGACTCCATACACAGTTTCAAGTGTTAATATGATAGAACCCAGTAGGCTCAGGAATCTGTACACCTGTTGATTGACGGTTGAGAGGCGGGACCAAAGAGCCAGAACTCAACCCCCGCAAGCACAATTAGGTGAGTATATACACACACGCACACACACACACACACACACACACACACACACACACACACACACACACACACACACACACACACACACACTACAAGGGGGGCCTCGTAGCCTGGTGGATAGCGCGCAGGACTTGTAATTCTGTGGCGCGGTTTCGATTCCCGCAGGAGGCAGAAACAAATGAGCAGAGTTTCTTTCACCCTGAATGCCCCTGTTACCTAGCAGTAAATAGGTTCCTGGGAGTTAGTCAGCTGTCACGGGCTGCTTCCTGGTGTGTGTGTGTGTGTGGTGTGGAAAAATGTTAGTAAACAGTTGATTGACAGTTGAGAGGCGGGCCGAAAGAGCAAAGCTCAACCTCCGCAAACACAACTAGGTGAATGCAATTAGGTGAATTACACGCGACACCTCACGACACAGGAAGACAGGAGAGTAAGGGGAGACATGGTCACTACTTACAAAATTCTCAGACGAATTGACAGGGTAGATAAGGATAAACTGTTTAACACGGGTGGTATTCAATCAAGGGGGACACAGATATAGATTGAGTACCCAAATGAGCCACAGGGACGTTAGAAAGAACTTTTACAGTGTCAGAGTAGTCAACAGGTGGAATGCATTAGGCAATGATGTGGTGGAGGCTGACTCCATACACAGCTTCAAATGTAGATATGATAGAGCCCAGTAGGCTCAGGAATCTGCACACCAGTAGACTGATGGTTGAGAAGCTGGACCAAAGAGCCAGAGCTCAACCCGCGCAAGCACAACTAGGTGAATACAACTCGGTGAGTACAAGCACAGATGGCAGGTCTTCTGGAGCAACTGTAACAAGAATGAGATATACCTTTTCATCTTTGAAGGAGTACCAGAGCGGGGGTCCTTGGAGGCCCTCCTCACTTTCTGGTCTTCACCCCCGAGACCAAATGTTTGGGAAGTGTTTTAGGCGGGGTGTCAGGCAGGCACTTCTCCACAAGACACCGGCGATGCACTCCGACAAATACCTGAAAGTTGGCAGACAAAAGAAACGACGGAAAACTGTGGGGCAGGAGGCACGGAATTCCATGCGGCTGTTGGTGCTGTTGTTGCAGCTGTTGCTGCTGCTGCTGTTGCTGCTGCTGCTGCTGTTGCTGCTGCTGCAGCTGTTGTTGCTGCTGCTGCTGTTGCTGCTGCTGTTGCTGCTGCTGTTGCAGCTGCGGCTGCTGTTGCTGCTGCTGCTGTTGTTGCTGCTGCTGCTGCTGTTGCTGCTGCTGCTGCTGTTGTTGCTGCTGCTGCTGCTGTTGCTGCTGCTGCTGCTGTTGTTGCTGCTGCAGCTGCTGTTGCTGCTGCTGCTGTTGTTGCTGCTGCTGCTGCTGCTGTTGTTGCTGCTGCTGTTGTTGCTGCTGCTGCTGCTGTTGTTGCTGCTGCTGCTGCTGTTGTTGCTGCTGCAGCTGCTGTTGCTGCTGCTGCTGTTGTTGTTGCTGCTGCTGCTGTTGTTGCTGCTGCTGCTGCTGTTGTTGCTGCTGCTGCTGCTGCTGCTGCTGTTGTTGCTGCTGCTGCTGCTGTTGCTGCTGCTGCTGCTGCTGCTGTTGCTGCTGCTGCTGCTGTTGTTGCTGCTGCTGCTGCTGTTGTTGCTGCTGCTGCTGTTGCTGCTGTTGCTGCTGCTTCTGGTGGTGCTGCTCTGCTGTTCCTGCTGCTTCATTAATGGATGATGGAGACGCAAAAGGCAGCAGTGCCAACTGCTGCAGACGGCTGCTGCTGAAGCTCTGTCCATGGCCGGGGCGAAAACCAACTTACCTCACTCTCTCTCTCTGTCTCTCTCTCTGTCTCTCTCTCTCTCTTTCTCTCTCTCTCTCTCTCTCTCTCTCTCTCTCTCTCTCTCTCTCTCTCTCTCTCTCTCTCTCTCTCTCTCTCTCTCTCTCTCTCTCTCTCTCTCTCCCTTTCTCTCTTGATCGCTTTCAAATGTATGGATCGTGAAATATTCAAGAAACTGTTCACGACTTTTGTGAGACAAGAATTGGAATATGCAGGGGTTGTATGGTGCCCATATCTCAAGAAGCACATATATAAACTGGAAAAGATGCAGAGGCGTCTTCGAAATATCTTCCGGGACTGAAAAGGAGCTACGAGAAGAGGCTTGGGATGTTAAATTCGCCGAAGCTAAAATATAGAGGGAAAAAGGGAGGTGATATGATCACTACGTATAAAATAGTAACAGGAATTGACATAGATTTCTGTTACTATTGTTACTGTAACAAGAGGCCACAGATTCGAGATTTAAATAAAACATTAGTTAGTAGTTAGTAACAGTTGATTGATTGATAGTTGAGAAGCGGGCCGAAAGAGCAGAGCTCAACCCCCACAAGCACAACTAGGTGAATACAAGTACATAAATACACACGCTAACAAACTCTAGCATTGAGAATTTCTTTTAATATGGTCATCTTCGTTAATTCAAATGAACGTTGCTTAAAAATCCCGACAATACATCACATACAAGTAAGAGCTTCAGTGTGAACAATCTATGTGATTCAGATGTCATTACCTGTCCAGTTTCTAATTCCTTCTTGAACCGGTTCCAACACCGATGACTGTAATCCCAACATCTTTCTCCTCTAGACGCACGCACGGAGCTCAGTAAGGGTTAAAAGTCTCCACTTTCCTTGTGGCATAAATCTGGCTTTGCGTGAGCGTTCGTAACAGTTGCCTCCAATACTGCAGACACGCACGCACACGCACGCACACGCACGCATTCTGGCTGCCACTGCACACTATAAACATATATTCCTTAGGTCGGATGAAAACGCTGTTATTCAAGACTAGAGGAGTTGTTGTGTAGATTTACCTTCGCTTGAATTTTAATTAAATGATACAGTCACAATAATGCTCTCTAAATGTACTAATTATTATTATTATACAAATACAATGATAAATGAAGCTATAATTTAATTCTGGAAAAAAATAATTACATTGACGGTGAACTAACGTGCTCTTGCACATAGATAATTACATAAAATGTTGCTATCCGAGTAACGAAATACAAGATCTAAAGTGTTAGTGTGTTGGAGAGTGTTGCAAACACGATATATTCCAATCCAAAGTTATCGACGCCCACACTAAAGTTACTGTTGCAAAAGATATTGACAGTCTGACCAAGTTGGTTATTATTGTTCAGTCCAATATATATATATATATATATATATATATATATATATATATATATATATATATATATATATATATATATATATATATATATATATATATACCTCGCTGAGAAACATTTTCTTTACTCTTTCCTGAATTGGTTTTTATAGTAACTTAATTCCTGTAATGATACTAGTTAGTTTGAGAATATGAGAGTTAGTTTGTGTTCTTCAATTTGGTGTGCAACTTGTCCTCTTAGAAAGAACGTCGTATTTCGCTCGTATGCGTAACATAAGGCCAAAAATTTTCGTACTAGGAAATAGAAGCGGATGGCGAAAGTGAGGTACTGTCCCGTTTTCTGTTTTGGGTCCTCTGGTAGGTTAGGAGAGGACACTTTAAATTGACCGTTTTCTTGGAGGCCTTAGGAGGACGGGCTATTGTGTGTATTTACTATTTGTGTTTGCAGAGTTGAGCTATTAGCTCTTGGACCCCGCCTTTTCTACCAATCTATTTTCCTTTATTATATCTACTAATATTTTTCTCTCTAACACACACACACACACACACACACACACACACACACACACACACATCCCCAGGAAGGAGGCCGTGGCAGCTGTCTAACTCCCAGGTATCTATTTACTGCTAGAGGACAAGGGGCATCAAGATGAAGGAATCTCTTGCCGTTTTTCCTCCCTCCGCCGGGAATCGAACCCGGGGCCATTAGGATTTCGACCCCTGAGCACTGTCCAATCAGCCGCGAAGCCCCTGCAAGTCCCCCTGTGTGTGTGTGTGTGTGTGTGTGTGTGTGTGTGTGTGTGTGTGTGTGTGTGTGTGTGTGTGTGTGTGTGTGTGTGTGTGTGTGTGCGTGTGCGTGTGTGTGTATGTGTGTGTGTGTGTGTGTGTGTGTGTGTGTGTGTGTGTGTGTGTGTGTGTGTGTGTGTGTGTGTGTGTGTGTGTGTGCGTGCGTCTGCTTTCCTGCTTGTGTTTGCTAGAGTATCATAGCTCTTAGGTCCTTAGGTCCAGCCTCACAATCACTCCCCGACGCCCGTTGCAATAACTGCAATATAAGTTTCTCCTATCATTTGCAACTGAACCTCACACACACACATCTGAACTTCACATACACCCGAACCTCACGTAAACCTCACACACACACCTGTACCTTACACACCTGAACCATATCATACGCAAGATCCTTACACTCACTTGAACTCTTTCACACACAATATTCTCTCACACACATGAACCTTTCCCCACACCTGAACCTGACACGTGTGCCTCCTATACACCTGTCAAGCTTACCAAGAACTCACGTGCCGCTATTTTAAGATGCTTCCAAGAACTGGTAGTAAGTTGTTATTGTATACAGATGACAATGAACAGGCAATAACTTGTATTAGCCTGCAGCAAAATACCTGCAGTGAATTGCCTTTGGGCTCAGTTAATTACCTCTGGGTTCAGTTAATTAACCCTGGGTTTGTTTAATTGCCTCTGGGTTCAGTTAATTAACCCCTGGGTTTGTTTAATTGCCTCTGGGTTCAGTTAATTAACCCCTGGGTTTGTTTAATTGCCTCTGGGTTCAGTTAATTAACCCCTGGGTTTGTTTAATTGCCTCTGGGTTCAGTTAATTAACCCTGGGTTTGTTTAATTGCCTCTGGGTTCAGTTAATTAACCCTGGGTTTGTTTAATTGCCTCTGGGTTCAGTTAATTAACCCTGGGTTTGTTTAATTGCCTCTGGGTTCAGTTGCTACTCCCTGGGTTAGGTAAACCTGCTCAGATATAACTGGTGACCGTTATAGGTACTTCAGCCTCTGACAGTTGTAATATAACATAAATATGACTATGGAAGATGTACTGTAACATACACATAACGTCCATTTTACACAGATGTACATACAACACTATTACTCCTAGGAACAAACTCACCCCCTTTCCAACACCCGCTAACCCCACCTAACACAACCCCCCCTCAAAACCCCTCCCCCATCATCACCTCTCATTCATTCACAAGGTGAACTAGTTGAGGCTGAATCACCGCTGATCGTCGGGTGAGAGAATCACCATTTCCTCACCACCTAACTGTACGCTGGCCCGACGTCCCACTCATGGTCACTTTAAAGCTTACCGTGTCTTGAGACGACATCACAAGTCTTGTGTTGTCGTGAGTCTCCCTCGTACCGAGGCGCAGGAAGACACTCCCACCTGCATCATCCATTTGGAAGGGAAAGCCAGTTCTCACGAAGCAATTTTGAGTCAATCTGTCCACTTTACCCAGTCAGTGAGGTATATTTACGTGCCATTAATCGTGGGGTAATACAAGGAATGGGTGGATGGCGCCGCCAGAGTGACAGTCATGGGGTGTGGAGTATGGGAGGTGGGGTGTAACGATAGGCGTGGTTTTGGCTGGAGGGGGGGGGGGGATAAACGGGATAGACAGGGAGAGATACAAGGAATGAGATAAGGAGGGATGTACGTGAAAAATATATAATTAACTTCCAGTCGGATAAGGAATTGAACATGTCTATGTGGCTGCATGCTAAGCTTTGTGTGTGACGTCCGTGACAACCAAGGGAGGATGAAAAGAGGGTGGAGTAATTATAGGATCTGCATAATACAGAGGGAAATACCAGAAAGTTAGAGAATTAAAGGAAAATACAGCTCAAGGGCAAATGTCCGCAGGAAATGCTGGATTACATTAGAAATAAAATAATTGTCACTGAAGCTAAGTTCATACCTCCTATTAAAATACTATCAAAGTCAGTTAATGGTGTGCTGCGAATTAGAGGTCATGGAAAATATACTGAGAGAACAGAACAGAAGGATGACTACAACAATCACAAGATAGATAGGAATGAGTATATGGAGAATGAAGTGAGACAATATAGAATTATTCTGACCCTTTCCTAGTGCTATATAGTCTTAATGGCTTGGCATTTGCTCCCCATTACTCCCTCCCTTCAAGGCTAAAGACTAATTCAGAACTATACATAACCACATATGAGAGAAAATGATGATGACGAAGTGGGTAACAAGGTAAGAGATAAAGAGGCACACGGACACAGACAAGGAAGAATGTAAGAAGCTAGATGAAAGATTTCAGGAAGTATTTGCAAGGGAGCTACATAGCTCAGTGGAACTGGCGGCAAGGAGCCACTCCACTGAGAAAGACTGAGTGAAAAAGAGGACCCACCGGAGGAGCTGGGTGGGTGTGAAGATTCTGGCACCCGCAGGAATAACACAGTGGATGCTGTAGGAGGCAACTGAGGGTCCTTAGCTTGACTTTGTTGTGCTCTTCAACGCCTCGCTGTTAATAAATAAGTTACGGAAGAATAACCAATTCTTATTTCCAAGAGAAGTAAAGGGACTAAGTAGCGGTCGTTTCTACTACAAGACAACGGATAACCAATATTTGGTCTAGCAATAGAGGACGGACTAACCAATTACCGTGTCTACCCGTGTCGGAAAAACCGACACCATTTACTAACATTTAATACAATAGGCAGATAATATTGCTGCTGTTTTATACTTACAAATTAACTCTAGAAATAGTGCTTTAAGTATTCATAGAAAACAGGCTTCAGTGGAATTTTCCTCGAAAGAAAATGGGGAATCATTGCCATGTAGGCATTAAATTCACCAGCTAATAATATTGGGAATTCTTCTTAAAACATCAGTCTCTGGGGCCAGATTCACGAAGCTTTGACGGCTTTGGTTACATTTATTAAACAGTTTACAAGCATGAAAACCTTCCAATCAACTATTGTTATTGTTATAAACAGCCTCCTGGTGCTTCGGAGCTCATTAACTGTTTAATACAAAGCCGCTAAAGATTGAGAAAAAATGTACAGGTTCGTAAGTGCTTACGTAACTGCTTCGTGAATCAGGCCCCTGGACTGTAAACATCATATGGGTATGGGGTGCATAATAAAGAAATTGAAAATTTAATCAATTTAATTATCAATAGTTAAATAGATTATATATAAATCCTCTTTCCACTTCTTGATAAAACACATCGAGAACAGTGAGTGAGGACGGGGTGGAGTGAGCAGCCCGTCCTCCAAACAAAGATCCAAAAGTGATTCCATGCACCCGCCAAACCCCCTGTTTATGAATGAAAAGCGGTTTACACACGACTCACAACTGCTGACGTTCGAACATATCCGGAACAAGTGCTTCACTGACGAATTTTGTTCGAATCACAACGCTATAAATGCTTCACCCACGTATTACAAATACAAATAATCGCCAACAGAACCTAAACACCTAACCTAACCTATGCCTATATATACACAATACGCTAATATATTATAATATTAATTTATACTTGAGAAAATTCCCGTTTTGAATAAACAGCATGTTAAAATTTATGAATGCGTTTGTGGGGTTGATCGCTGGATGTAATGGACTTGAGTCGAGGACGGGTTGGAGTGAGAGAGGAGCAGCAGTAGCCACTTTAACCCTGGATAGTTCAAAGGTGTCGTGTTGCCATCCCGAGTACTTGTGTATAACAAGTTATTGTCACGGAGTTAGACAGAACAAATCGACACGCCCGCCAAACACACACCGAAACTACGACTTTGGTACAACGTTGGAACAAGTTTTTAACACTTCCTAATCAGTTATAACAACCAATATAGCAAGTTGTAACAACGTTCTAATATAAACACGTTAAGCCAAGATGTAAGAACTTTATTACAAGTTATAATAGGCGGAAAATATGTAAGAACTTTATTACAAGTTGTAATAGGCGGAAAATAGAGACAGTTTCGGTTTGTGTTTCCAAGGACCGTCGTACCAGGTAAGGCATTATAGCCGTACAGTATACTAAGTGATTTGTAGAACTCTTATTTTATTGTGTAATTTTACTGTTATGATTATGCCGTATATAAACAACAAACTCAAGGGTTAGCCATAATTCAACCCTTTACTTCAAAATATTATAATATTCATGTTAACAGAATAATTTATGTACAGCAAATATTAGAGTGTAATCTCGTTGGCAGGTAATTGAGAGGTGAAGTCATTAATGTGGAACCACTCAAAGACGCAAGACCACGTTATTGGCTGGCTTCCTACTTGCTACAATAACTAAATCCCGTGTATTAACTAATCCATTGTAGTTGTAGTTTAACACCTAGTAACATTGTAGTGAATGTTTACCAATCGATAATTTCGACTGATAGACAATAAACATATAATATAACCCCCCCCCCCCAGCTTGTGTAGGAAACAATTTGTTGGAATAAACTCATACAGTCCACTTTAAATATCATACAGTCCGCCATCGAAATAAATAAATTAACGTAAGAAATTGTTATATAAATTAATAACTTGTAAATATATGAATAAATCATAAGAGTCAGTTTTCCTCACAACCAAGAACACGGACTAATTAGTGGCTATGTCTATCATAAAACGACGCCCACTTCGCTCTTAAGAGATATGATGCGTGTTTATATTTTCACTTTGACACGTGCTGGCTATTCACTCAGAAGCTTCAGTGTATAATTTTTTCCTTCTGTTGTATAATTATACTGATGTTAATAACAATTCAGATTGTAGCTCACTAAGTGTATAAAGAGGTGTCACATGCTCCTCCCGGCTTGATGCCTCGTTTATATAATTACTTACTCGTGGATATAAACTATAAACTATATAGACTATAAACAGTAAACTATAAACAAAGACTGAACAAAACAATAAACATTGTTTCAAGTACCAGTTGTCTCTGGCCTGGAATATCTGAGGCTAAACAAGAAACTGTTCAGCGAACTACGATAACAGTGACTGAGATTAGATATTAGGTCGTGAATGTGATAGAATTTGTGTTCCGCGTCAGACAGGAGAGACGGACACCTCCAGAGGGAAGTAGCTTAAGTTCATGCAGATGGCTATGCTAAGCCCATCAATTTAGGAATAACAGAGTAGCTGAAGGGAGAAAGTCTGAAGTTTTTCCCCTTTGTTTGTGCCCTCAGAATGTTGTTGCAGTCGTGCACTCGAGGAGGTGATCTGTAATTCCTAGCTTTGTCTTCTCTGGGCGACATTGGGGCTTCTTTCTCTTTGGCAGAACCGTAGATTAATTAATCACTTCCGTTGCTCAGAAATGCTCCAGCTGGAAAGTTTTCTTGGGGCTTTTCCCCCCCACTCTGCTCTTTTATTTAACACTCGTTCAATAATGACTCACCAAGACACATTTGTCTTCCTGAAAATTGTGGGTGTTGATGAAAGCTGCGTCTTTGTCTTTTATACAATATGCATGACGGCACGAACACAATGTTTTCGTGGCCAGAGTAGAGCGGGATTAATGGCTCGCACACGCGCACTCACGTGTGCGCGCACACACGCACACATACACAAGCACACACGCGCACATACACAAGCACACACGCGCACATACACAAGCACACACGCGCACATATACAAGCACACACGCGCACATATACAAGCACACACGCGCACATATACAAGCACACACGCGCACATATACAAGCACACACGCGCACATATACAAGCACACACGCGCACATATACAAGCACACACGCGCACATATACAAGCACACACGCACACATATACAAGCACACACGCACACATATACGCGCGCTCACGAGCATACGCAGTCGCATACGAGCATACGCTCGCATACGCTCGCATGGAAGCTAGAAACACAGATGAACCACCGAGATATAAGGAAATGCTTCAGGAGTAAAACCCATTAAGAAAATGTAACAAACAAAAGTAGTATATATTAAAGGCCTTCTCCATTTATAGTTTTAAAACAATTTTACAATAAACAAATGGATCGAGAATCAGCTCTCACTAATGCACCAAGACTTTCACCAGTGGGACATATAAACAAGATGACTTCAGCGGCATATATAAAGCTGACAAATCTAAGAAAAGCTCTCAAGAATCTGGTCATGAAATCAAAGAAAACACTGAACACCATCAAAGTTAAACTCGTACAAGGGTGTCTGACAACAGCGTCACACCAACTCATCTCGTATAGGAGAAGGGAGATTAATGAGTAATTGAGACCATTACGATGAATATTCCAGGGGATCATCAATGATGATTGAAGACAGAGAAGAAATCCAAGGAAGACAATCAGAGACAGAGGAGAAGAACCTGTGCTAGCGTGTTAACAGAGTAAGGACTCGGCTTCAAACAGGGACACGACTCAATTGGAAATAACGAGGAGTCTCTGCGGGAAAGAACGAGAGGACTCGTGTGGCAATTATTGAAGCACACGTGGAAAATTAACATAAAGAGATCTGGAATGGGGTTGAGGTGGAAGTGAGAGGCAGAGGTGAGTGGTGGACGCTAGAGGCTAGAGGTGAGGTATAGAGGTGAGAGGTATGCTGGGGGCTAGAGGTGAGGTATAGAGATGAGAGGGATGCCGAGGGCTTGAGATGAGGTATAGAGGTGAGAGGGATGCTGTGGCTAGAGATGAGGGGTGGAAGTGAGTGTAAGAGGTGATGGGAAGCGGTGTAAGGGATTACCATAGAGCTGCCGCAGGGACTAAGGGGATCTCGTTAAAAGGGTCTAGCAAGTACGACGAAAGAGGCGGTAAATGTGAGCAACAAAGACAAATATTTTTCCTAGACAGACCGCGGGAAAAAATGTTGTGGCGAGGAGTAAACACGGATGAACACGGCTCAAATATGAGATAAAATTCGCGTTAAATTGCAAAAAAGGAAAACGCGTTAAATTCGAGAGTGAACACGAATGTAATTGTTGAGTGAACGAATGTAAAATACGAAAGTGAAATTGAAGAGTGGGGGAAAAAAAAAAACAGGTGGAACTGGAAAGCGAACATATGTGAAATAGGAACAACCCAGGCATTTCAACACTATGCATTTTTATACTCGACGCATTTCTGCACCAGACGCATTCCAGCCCTCGACGCATTTCAGCCCCCGACGCATTCCAGCACCCAACGCATTCCAAAACTCGACGCATTTCAGCACCCGACGCATTCCAGCACCCGACGCATTCCAGCCCTCGACGCATTCCAGCCCTCGACGCATTCCAGCTCTCGACGCATTGCAGCCCTCGACGCATTTCAGCACCCGACATATTTCAACACCCGACGCATTTTGCCTCTTAATTGACTTTGTCTCTGGACGGTGCTTGGCGCGTTTTCATCTACGGATTTCGCTGTGTGTTCTTCAAACTAACCATGAATTTCAACTCCATGCAACACGCCCCATATATATATATATTAATCATGCAACATCGAGGCTCATGTTATCAAAATACAGCCTAATAACCTATGCAATATCGCTCAATAATCCCATCAAAATGGTCACGTAACCCATGTAGTATATAGCTCCATAACCCACGCTACAGAGCCTATAACCCATGAAATAAAGCCATGTAACCCACGGAATAAAGCCATAACCCATGCATATAGCTCCATAACCGCTGCAATATAGCGAATGGAGATAAAGCCAGACC
>NC_091206.1:20119495-20201995 GCF_040958095.1 Procambarus clarkii
TAACTTTATTCTCTTGATTTCATCAAATGTATTAGAACTTTTGTCATACAACATAACAAATCATAAAACTTTCTCAAGGCAATATCAATCAAATAAATTTAGGCAAAATATCAATGAACTTATCATTTTTAACTGATATTTCAATCCTTAAAAAGTTCTAGTTGACAACACCAGTGAACTTAAAACTCACTCCTGGCAACATAAGTGACCTTAGAACTTTCCGATAACAGCATCAGTCACACATTATCATCAATCACCCTAAACTTTCCCTTCTGCCCGAATTAACAAAACTCTCCAGTAACTTAAGAGTGTTAAAAGATAATGTCCAGTTTGACTATGATAAAAGTTGTGAGTTATACGAATTGAACATTCTGAAGGACCTTTACCATCCCCTCACCCTCCCCCCCCCTCCCCCGTACCCTAACCCCCTCCCCCGTACCCCCCCCCCCAGTACCCAACCCCCCACCCCCCCCCCACCCCACGACAGATGTAACTTGCTCGTGACAATGGTACGTGACCTTTGAGCCACTTCCTGTGCCTTCTTTTCAGCTGTGTGTGTGTGTGTGTGTGTGTGTGTGTGTGTGTGTGTGTGTGTGTGAATATGTGTATTCTTTAGTAGAAACGGATGCAGGTTAAGCTGAAGCTCCTGAGACCAAAACTTCCAAGTAGTCTGCCATCTTGATGTAATCATTTTCGATCCTCATTTGTCTTACTAGACGTACAGGTGATACTGTGTAACATTTTGATGTGTTCTATTTTTCTTTGTGGTGAAAAGAACGACTTAATCATCTGGAACAAAATAAAAAAAAATAGAAGAACACTGCAGTAGGCATCCTGGTACATGCCAGGCAATCCCTGTTTAAACCTAATCATTTTAGGGATGAAGAAGAGATGATGAGTATGGAGAAAATTGGAGAAGGAAGGCAGAAAGGAAAAGAGAAACGGGGAGATGCAGGAGGAAGAAGGATGTTTTCACCTATTATGAAAAGGTGAAACATTTACAATTGTCTGAGACAGACAGTATTAATCTTCATTCAACTCATCTCTAAAGTAATTAGTTCTAAACTCGTTGATACGAAGCACATTGTAACCTGCCACTGTGGATCACTTTTATGTTGTCAAGAGTAGTGTTATGGTTAGGCCTTGTGGAGGGGAGAGAGAGAGCGGGGGACGGGTTGTGAAAACATCGAGCCGAGAGGTGGTGTATTATAGAGAACGTAAGGTGTAAGGCCTTAGTTTAAGAGCATTCACAGAGAGTTTCGTGCTGTCAACGTAACTGATCCTTCTAGTTCAACGGAATATCAACAGATCCGGGATCTTCAGGCAATGCCCAAGTCCAGATGACTCTCAGGGCCAGTGAGAGTGTCTGTGGTGATGATCAGTGAGAGTGTCTGTGGTGATGACCAGTGAGAATGTCTGTGGTGATGACCAGTGAGAATGTCTGTGGTGATGACCAGTGAGAGTGTCTGTGGTGATGACCAGTGAGAGTGTCTGTGGTGATGACCAGTGAGAGTGTCTGTGGTGATGACCAGTGAGAGTGTCTGTGGTGATGACCAGTGAGAATGTCTGTGGTGATGACCAGTGAGAATGTCTGTGGTGATGACCAGTGAGAGTGTCTGTGGTGATGACCAGTGAGAGTGTCTGTGGTGATGACCAGTGAGAGTGTCTGTGGTGATGACCAGTGAGAGTGTCTGTGGTGATGACCAGTGAGAGTGTCTGTGGTGATGACCAGTGAGAGTGTCTGTGGTGATGACCAGTGAGAGTGTCTGTGGTGATGACCAGTGAGAGTGTCTGTGGTGATGACCAGTGAGAGTGTCTGTGGTGATGACCAGTGAGAGTGTCTGTGGTGATGACCAGTGAGAATGTCTGTGGTGATGACCAGTGAGAGTGTCTGTGGTGATGACCAGTGAGAGTGTCTGTGGTGATGACCAGTGAGAGTGTCTGTGGTGATGACCAGTGAGAGTGTCTGTGGTGATGACCAGTGAGAGTGTCTGTGGTGATGACCAGTGAGAGTGTCTGTGGTGATGACCAGTGAGAGTGTCTGTGGTGATGACCAGTGAGAGTGTCTGTGGTGATGACCAGTGAGAGTGTCTGTGGTGATGACCAGTGAGAGTGTCTGTGGTGATGACCAGGAAGGAACAGTGCACGAGGACACTGGCCAGTAAGTAACAGAAGAACTTGTGTTGCACAACAAATTAATCTGATAAAAGTTAATAATATCCAATTAGCATTTCCTGCGCAGGTGCGGTACAGACTGAACATGATAAGGCTCTCTCCTGCCTCCTCTCCGGCAGCCCTAGCGACTCCTCAAGGTAAAACAAAAGTAAAAAGAAGTATCGTGCAGTAGTGATAAAATTATATGTAAATTGTATAGCAAATAGGATCACTGGAGAAAGAAGGAAGTGGAAAGGATTTATGACTCCTGGTGCCTGGTGATCCAGACCCCGTACGTCAATACTCCTGGAGCCTGGTGATCCAGACCCTGTACGTCAATACTCCTGGAGCCTGGTGATCCAGACCCCGTGCGTCAATACTCCTGGAGCCTGGTGATCCAGACCCCGTACGTCAATACTCCTGGAGCCTGGTGATCCAGACCCTGTACGTCAATACTCCTGGAGCCTGGTGATCCAGACCCCGTGCGTCAATACTCCTGGAGCCTGGTGATCCAGACCCCGTACGTCAATACTCCTGGAGCCTGGTGATCCAGACCCCGTGCGTCAATACTCCTGGAGCCTGGTGATCCAGACCCCGTACGTCAATACTCCTGGAGCCTGGTGATCCAGACCCCGGACGTCAATACTCCTGGAGCCTGGTGATCCAGACCCCGTACGTCAATACTCCTGGAGCCTGGTGATCCAGACCCCGGACGTCAATACTCCTGGAGCCTGGTGATCCAGACCTCGTACGTCAATACTCCTGGAGCCTGGTGATCCAGACCCCGGACTTCAATACTCCTGGTGCCTGGTGATCCAGACCTCGTACGTCAATACTCCTGGTGCCTGGTGATCCAGACTCCGTACATCAATACTCCTGGAGCCTGGTGATCAAGACCTCGTACGTCAATACTCCTGGAGCCTGGTGATCCAGACCCTGTACGTCAATACTCCTGGTGCTTCGTGCCCCCTCCCCCCCACGACCCCGTGCCTCAATACTCCTGGTGCCCCCCCCCCCCGTGCGTCAATAACCGAGTGTGACAAGTGACACGCGACGCAGACGTCAGTATCCCTGGCTTATAACTAATTCCTCTAAACATTTGGCAGTCTCTAAAAATAACTAAATAAATTGCAACTGATATTACTCTTTTTGTTTACGAAAAGTTTAGTTTAGTTCATTTATTATGCACCTCATACCCATCTTGTGGGCGGTAGTGGAAAGGGTTACAGAGGCACATAATGGGCTCAGGGACTGAACCCCACAATTCATTTCGCTAAGCAAGTTACAATCTTGATGAGCTAGTTACAAAATTCAATATAAGTCGTCACAGTTTACGAAAAGAAAGATGAATTTGTTAAAACCATTAACTACAAATAATGCATATATGAAGCGAGACAAAATTATAACGATAATGAGAATATGAGAAAGAGAATGAGTGGTAGAGAGAGATAGAGAGAATTAGAGGAAGAGAAAGAATGAGAGAGATATATTTTTGCACGTTTTGGGCTGTTACCGAAGGCCAAAATAGCCAATCACAGTGAGTTAAACACCATGAATTTTGATGGCTTCATTTTCCTGTGTCTGTGTCAGCGAAAAGTCCATCTCGTCCAGACTAAGAACACTTTATTTGTCCTCTGGCGACTTAAAATGACTTAAATGCAGGTGGAAATTGCTGTGTTGTGTTGACCAATTATTGGAACGCATCATTCAGTGGTTTATTTACCTTGTGACACAAGGAAGAAGCAACAAGTGAGAAGGTTTACTTCGATACGTAAACAGAGAGGCGAGAGAGAGAGAAAGTTTACCACCAAAAGTAAACAGAGAGGCGAGAGAGCGAGAAGGTTAACCTCGAGACGTAAACAGGGAGGCGAGAGAGAGAGGTTTTCTGGGTCTTCACCGCTACTAAAATGGCACAAATTTGGGAAAATTGGAATGTTATGGGTCCGTTTCTCAACTTTTTATTTCGTGTGGAACAGGCAGGCAGGCAGACAGGCAGGAAGGCAGGCAGGCAGGCAGGCAGGCAGGCAGGCAGGCAGGCAGACAGGCAGGCAAGCAGACAGGCAGGCAGGCAGGCAGGCAGGCAGGCAGGCAGACAGGAAGGCAGACAGGCAGACAGGCATCCACATTGATAGACAGGCAAGAACATTTACAGACAAGCATGCGGACAGGCAGGCAGGCATACAAACAGACAGACAGCCTGACAGAGAAGCAGGCAGACAGACAGACAGTAGGTAGACAGTGAGGCAGGCGGAGAGGCAGAAAGAAGACAGAAAGGCAGACAAACAGACAGGCAAGCAGGAAGACAGACAGTCAAGCAGGAAAACAGACAGTCAAGCAGATGGCCAAAAACAGACACATTTCACACTGACAAACACACAACTTTTCTCGTATGTGAAGAAAGATGACCCCATGCCATATCTTCTGGCGATAAAGTAATGACAATTATATTTAGAATGAAAATAAAAACAATTTTAGTAATTAATCAAAATTTTATCAAATAATGATGGAAGTAGTAATTAAATATATTAATGAAAATAATGAAAATTATATTAATAGTAAAAATAATTATATTTATACTTTTGAGTAAAGTTTGCTTACAACAATAATGAATAAAAAATGACACGAGATACACTGAAAAGTGATAATTTTCATGACTATTTTACCTTTGAATTAATTCATTTCAGGATGAGCATAATACAGCTAATCCCATATAATACAACATAGCATAATACAACTGTGGGAATGATTGTCTAATGAAAGAGGAAAGTGCAAAATGAGGTACAAGAAAGGCGGAAAATGAGGAAGAGTTTGGTGTCTGAGGCGTGATAGAAGAGAAGGAGGAGGAGGAGAAGGAGGAGAAGGAGTGTAAACAAGGAGGAGATGGTGAGAGTAACATGAAGGGGGTCGAGACGAGGAGGAGGAGGGGAGGAGCACACTAGCACGGTGGTAAGCAAACTGGTCCGAGCAAAGACAGTTTACAAACACACCCAAATATTTACACTTGTTGAAACGATACGAGTTTGGGGGTTTGGGCCTGAGGGAGGGGGTAGGGGGGGGGACTGCTGCAGGTGAGTTGAATTCATTTTAACTTCCCCAGTTTATTTCTTAAGACGGACCTGTGGATCTGTGCTGTGACCAGTGATGCCCCATAGAGGTCCTGTGGGTCTGTGGGACCAGTGGTGCCCCACAGAGGTCCTGTGGGTCTGTGGGACCAGTGGTGCCCCACAGAGGTGCTGTGGGTCTGTGTTGGGATCAGTGGTGCCCCACAGAGGTCCTGTGGGTCTGTGTTGGGACCAGTGGTGCCCCACAGAGGTCCTGTGGGTCTGTGTTGGGACCTGTGGTGCCCCACAGAGGTCCTGTGGGTCTGTGTTGGGACCAGTGGTGCCCCACAGAGGTCCTGTGGGTCTGTGTTGGGACCAGTGGTGCCCCACAGAGGTCCTGTGGGTCTGTGTTGGGACCAGTGGTGCCCCACAGAGGTCCTGTGGGTCTGTGTTGGGACCAGTGGTGCCCCACAGACGACGCTGCTTGGGCAGTGGTGGACCCTCTCCCCTTATCTAGTAATGGATGAATTATGTTAAGTCCTCACGTAGGCTCTGGTGTAGGTGGCGTTGGTGGTGGTGATGGTAGTGTTGGTGGTGATGGTGGTGATGGTGGTGGTGATGGTGGTGATGGTGGTGATGGTGGTGGTGATGGTGGTGATGATGGTGATGGTGGTGATGGTGGTGGTGATGGTGGTGGTGATGGTGGTGATGATGGTGGTGATGGTGGTGATGGTGGTGTTGGTGATGGTGGTGATGGTGGTGATGGTGATGATGGTCCTGGAGGTGTTTCAAGTTATGGATAGAGGTGGCTTTCACGACTTCTTTGTAAATGCATTCCACTTGCTGACCATTCGTATAGGGAAAGGAAAATGGCCTTGTATATATCTTTCGATTCATTTACGTTTCAGCGATGTCCCAGTTGCCTACGTATTTCCCGTCCCGTTATAGAGTCTATCCATATTCACCTTATTTCTCTTAGTATCTTGTATGTAGTGATCATATTCTCTCTGTTACTTTTCTCTCCTGCCCTAGAGCTTAGTCTTCTTAAGTCAAGCACTTGTTTCGCTGCAGACCTGCGTGAATTTGGTCGGAGTGAACGTGGTAGCCTACACATAGATATAGGTTACATCCGAAAATTAGTTTTTTAATATAGCCATTATAGTGAATTTCATTATAGTGAGTTTCTCACTATATAGTGTCATTATAGTGAGTTTCTGTACACACATTGTGCCCGCAGCTGCTCATCTACTCTACTCGCCTGCTATGTGGCTCTGGGTTAGTCTAGTGTTGCTTAGGGGCGACTGTGTGATTACAGCCAGGACATCCGCTGGAAGGGTGGAGCTCCTCTCGTTCCGGTGGTGGAGACAGTGATGGCCATGCTGGTGATGGTGTTGATGGTGTTGATGCTGGTGATGGTGGTGATGCTGGGGATGGTGTTGATTCTGGGGATGGTGTTGATGCTGGTGATGGTGTTGATGCTGGTGATGGTGTTGATGCTGGTGATGGTGTTGATGCTGGTGATGGTGGTGATGCTGGTGATGGTGGTGATGCTGGGGATGGTGTTGATGCTGGGGATGGTGTTGATGCTGGGGATGGTGTTGATGCTGGTGATGGTGTTGATGCTGGTGATGGTGTTGATGCTGGTGATGGTGTTGATGCTGGTGATGGTGTTGATGCTGGTGATGGTGTTGATGCTGGTGATGGTGTTGATGCTGGGGCTGGTGTTGATGCTGGTGATGGTATTGATGCTACATACATCCCATACATGATCCACTCTTGAGTTTATTTTCCCAACATTGATCCCGACCTGAAGAAGAAACATAACTACGTTAAGTTAGATTTAATGATATGCGACAATGCTCGTCCCTGAGCTGAGGGGACTGAGTTATGAGGAAAGACCAACGGAACTAGATTCCACCACTCTAGTTGAGGAAGAAAATCGTGAGACGATAGACACATATTTAAGATTCTAAGAGGAATTAAAATGTTAGACAAAGAGGCATTGGTCAAAGCTAGGAGCAGTAGAAATTAAAGACACAAATAGGGCACTTGCCAATAAGTGGTATGGGTTTGGCGAAGGTGTGGTACGACTAAGCTAATTCAATACAGAAAAAAAGTGTCGAACTGAATCGTTACATTAAACGGAGAAGTTTTCAGTAAACGGGACCAAGAGCTGGCGCTGGACTCTTGAGACTACACAGGCCCAGGGAGAGCAGACCAGCAGCGTCAGGGCTCTTGGTGTAGCAAGGGTGACATGAGGCATCAACCTGCTTCAGTTTGCCTCACACCTTGACGCTTCATTAATCATCAACAACCTGTCCTTGCTTCCCTACTTGTTTACTGATTGAAGACAGCTTTCACGTGAACCCAGACCGGCTTGGAGCCAGTGAAGCAAACAAGCAAGCAAGCAAGCAAGCACGCAAGCAAGCAAGCAAGCAAGACAAACTCACATAATACAACAGACTCTCCCGGACATAACAGAGTTGACGACACTTACCGAGAGCAGAGAAACATTTGTGTTCTCGGATAAGGAAGGTAAACAGGGCGCTGGATGAGACGAAGCTCATGAAGACGTGACAGGATCTCACCATGGATACTAAAAGAGGCAGCAGACGCCTTGAAAACATCCCTATTTAGCTAAACAAGCTGGTATCACTCTCTGGCATACCCTGCAAGGTACTGCAGAGAGAAATTCAAAAGCCTAAAAGTCCTTCTGCAATGGATAAAGTTAATCTGTAAACGCCAACATAATTTCAGAGAAATGCAGATCTTATCTAAGAATTTTACTTAAGTCTTAAAATGCATTGAACGTAGTTAAACTGAGTGGACAGACACTATCTTCATAGATTATTAGAAAAACATTGACACTCACCAACAAAGAGGATCCAGTATTAACTCGAAAAGAAGTCTAAACAGTTTGGAAGAGGCATTTGGCTGGGTAAAGGTATACTGCCTTGTTAGGAGACAGAAGATGAGAATAAGAGGAGAACTCTCTCATATTACCGACCTTGAGAACAAATTGTACTCGAAATATCACTCCTCTGAGGCCGTGGAGAAGCCAGGGGTCACAGGATGCCGTCGTGTCTCAGGCATTCAGATACAAATTCGAATCGGATTTGAATGCAACAAGATTTCCCCGGGAGCCAAACACTCCCTGACGGATCATAAGACCGTCAATAGTGCACACATCCCTCGAGGTATTGTCATTACCACAATATCACACGGCCCCCGGCACATACAACTCTATTGCTGCTCTACAGCTCTAACCCGGCAGCTCTACCTCAGCTGCCTCTGTTTATCATGGCCCACATGTCATGTGACGACGGGCGTACTCACATAATTGTGCTTGTGGGGTGTCGAGCTTCGGCTCTTTGGTCCCGCCTCTCAACCGTCAATCAACTGGTGTACAGATTCCTGAGCCTATTGGGCTCTATCATATCTACACTTGAAACTGTGTATGGAGTCAGCCTCCACCACATCACTGCCTAATGATGTGGTGGTGGTGCAAACACCCCCCATTTGTGGGGTGTGTTTGGGCATGTGGGTATATGTGCTTGCTTCCATTCATGGATGAAGGAGCAGGGAATCTCCCCAGCTGCTCTCTGACTAAGAGAGAGCAGTGAGCCGATGTAGAAACATCGTATCACACTGATGCACAAAGAGAAAACCCTTAGGCGATGAGTGCCAATAACGTGGCTAAAGTATCGACTTGAGAATGGTCCAGGACGGACCGAAACGTCGTCGTCCCTTCACCTTCTAGTGTGTGGTCTGGTCAACAGAGAACCCTCACTTTGGTTATATTGTTGTCTTTTATCCTGATAGACCTTGGTGATTAGTATACTCCCTGCCCCAACCTCATCCTCCCCCCCCCTCACACTCTTGCCTAAGCCTCCACATCCCCTTCACAGCCCTGCCCCACCGTCCACCTCCCCTCACATATTTGCCTCAGCCTCCTCCCCCATCATTTACACCTTCCCTCACACCACTCAGATCTTACCCTCATTACTTCATCTACACACACCAGCTTCTTTCTCACGTCTCCCTTATAACCTTGGCTTCCTTTCCCTTCATCTCCTCCGTTCCATTTCCTCTCACCTGACTCATATCTGACGGGACCTTCCCTGGCCGACCGGTTGATGCCCCTGGGAGACTTTGATCTCTCTTTCTCACAACCGGTTTTGATGGCTCACACAACCGGCTCCCCTCATCTCAGAAACGGACTCTCCTCCCTCTCTTGTCTCATCCCAACCATCTCTTCTTTTTCCTCCCTACTGATGGTAAAAGTCTCTTCTGTTTAAACATCATCTCTAGGGAAAATAAAACAGATCTTCGTTTCCTGTTGCTCTGTGTCCAGCTTCCTGTTGCTCTGTGTCCAGCTTCCTGTTGCTCTGTGTCCAGCTTCCTGTTGCTCTGTGTCCAGCTTCCTGTTGCTCTGTGTCCAGCTTCCTGTTGCTCTGTGTCCAGCTTCCTGTTGCTCTGTGTCCAGCTTCCTGTTGCTCTGTGTCCAGCTTCCTGTTGCTCTGTGTCCAGCTTCCTGTTGCTCTGTGTCCAGCTCCCTGTTGCTCTGTGTCCAGCTTCCTGTTGCTCTGTGTCCAGCTTCCTGTTGCTCTGTGTCCAGCATCCTGTTGCTCTGTGTCCAGCTTCCTGTTGCTCTGTGTCCAGCTTCCTGTTGCTCTGTGTCCAGCTTCCTGTTGCTCTGTGTCCAGCTTCCTGTTGCTCTGTGTCCAGCTTCCTGTTGCTCTGTGTCCAGCTTCCTGTTGCTCTGTGTCCAGCTTCCTGTTGCTCTGTGTCCAGCTTCCTGTTGCTCTGTGTCCAGCTTCCTGTTGCTCTGTGTCCAGTCTCCTGTTGCTCTGTGTCCAGCTTCCTGTTGCTCTGTGTCCAGCTTCCTGTTGCTCTGTGTCCAGTCTCCTGTTGCTCTGTGTCCAGCTTCCTGTTGCTCTGTGTCCAGTCTCCTGTTGCTCTGTGTCCAGCTTCCTGTTGCTCTACCAGTTACACAGCCGCTGTGTCTCTTGTGTCATGCCTTCCCTCATGGATCCTCTACCTCATTCCCTCCTGCCCTCCTCCCCCTCCCTCACCGTCACCTCATGACACCTCTCCCTGCCTCCATGACCCTCCCTGACTCAAGCATCGGTAATAATTTCATTACTTTCCCTCCTTCATTTCCCTTTCATTTCATTCTTAGGTTAAGAAGCGCCTAGAGAAGGTACCCTGTGAGCCTTGGTGACAGGAAGGAGAGAGAGAGAGAGAGAGAGAGAGAGAGAGAGAGAGAGAGAGAGAGAGAGAGAGAGAGAGAGGGAGAGAGAGAGAGAGAGAGAGAGAGAGAGAGAGAGAGAGAGAGAGAGAGAGAGAGAGAGAGGGAGAGAGAGATTAAATTGCCTTATTCACGGCTGATCGATGTGTGTCAGTAAAGTAATGTGTTGGCTTGTCACCTACAATTGTTCCTGCCTCCCTCTCCTTCCTATATATATATATATATATATATATATATATATATATATATATATATATATATATATATATTGTTTGCTTTATTAACGATAAAGACATAATTGCCCTTGTATGTGCTTTCTCGATTATCATCACATTTGTTTTGTGTTTACAGTAAAATAATAATGAGTGTATTTTGACTGTAAATATATATTTTTCATTATACTCGCATGACGCAATATTACAGTCTAGACATGATTACTTATACGACTTGTTGGTCGTCATGGACGCATTGCGTGAAGCGTTTGTTGATTGGGACAAGTCGCTTGCATATTTATTGGACAAACAGGCCTTCAGAGCAGCAGGATTTTTTTGTCTCTGATGATTTATGGTTTATTGATTTACATTTTCCGTGTCAAGAGTTTGTTGCATGCATTCACGTGATGAATAGCAACATCACTTTGCACAGCTTCCGTCAGATGCCTGGTAACAGTAATACCAGTTACTGTAATAATAATAATAATAATAATTCCCTTTCCAGTCCCTGAAAATATACTGGCTTAGTGCTTGCTAGTAATCAAGTCATAGTCTTAAAGTCATAGTTATCAATTCGTTAGTCGCCTATTGAATTGGGCCTCAACCGGCATGCTTCGTATTATACATACTCATGAACAATACGAAGCATTTACCTTCCCTTTCAACTCACTCTACATGATCACAACTTTTACAATGAAGAATTGCTTCCGTCCATTCTTTATGGTTCATCTGAGTTTATAATATCTAAAGATGATCTGCACAATTTCGTCCTGAACAATTCGGTTCTGGTCACTCTGTCCCTCAGATACTTGCTGAACAACACGAGGTTGATGACAGAACACGGAGATAAACACCTGAGAGTGAGAGTGATTAAAAGGACCAGAAGCCAAGTATTCAGTGTACTGAGACTGTCTACAGAGTAAATAGAATATTTGCTTTCATTTGAGTAAATTTCGAGTTAGGGTGAGAGTTATTCTCCCCTACTGACACTTGAACAATATTTCTTAGAGTAAAATGTTGAATACAGTTTTGGTCGCAGTTCTCGTGAAGGAATACTGCCAAAGCAGAAGGTGTTCAACGATAAACATCGATAATTATACCAAGACTTAGAACTACATCTTACGAGACCCATTTAATAAGTGATCTCAATATATTAAGTCTCGTAAGCGGAAGAAAAAAAAGAGATGATTCAGTAAAAGTATTTAAGATCATTAAAGGGCATCACAATTCTGGTTCTCAAAAAATTAATTGGTTATACCTTGATATCACTCGAAAAAATTTCATTAAAAGTGAACGCAATAGTTTGCAGTCAAACGAAGCAAAATTATTTTAATAATTAACGTAAGGGACAGCTTACCATATGATTCATTATAATTACGTATGAAAATTACAAAAAAATAACAAGTAATAGTCTTCAAATCCACGTCATACAGAGACCAATCACAAGCTTTACATATACAACCAGATTGTTTGATCTAATGAACTGCTGTTTGAATTATTTCTTTGTCTGGGGCGGGAGAGGGAAGTGTGAGGGAGAGAGTGAGGGGCGGAGAGAGAGATGAGGGAGAGAAGGAGGAGGGAGAGAGAGGAAGGAGGGGGGAGGAAGAGATGGAAAGAGGGAGAGAGAGATGAAAGCAGTGAGAGATGGGGAGTGGGAGATGGAAGGATGGAGAG
The DNA here is from genome assembly GCF_040958095.1 of Procambarus clarkii. Classification (NCBI taxonomy): domain Eukaryota; kingdom Metazoa; phylum Arthropoda; class Malacostraca; order Decapoda; family Cambaridae; genus Procambarus; species Procambarus clarkii. The sequence continues at coordinate 20,131,828 of NC_091206.1, forward strand.
AAAGATGAAAGGATGGAGAGAAAGATGGAAGGAGGAAGGGATGGAGGGGGGCGGGGGGGGGGAGGAAGAGCCCCGAGATAGGAACTTGAGGGGAAACTCGTGTTAAGTCTGGCGTAATCAGGGCTGTGGGTGATGGCTGAGCCTCAAGTTTGGAATAAGGCGTTCTCTCCTACTTAATCAAAGTCAGAGTATGTGTGGGCCCCGCTGCCTTCAGTCGCATAGCCACATCTTTAATGGCAGGTGTGTGGCCGGTCAGTGTTGACAGGTGTGTGACTGGTCAGTATGGACAGGTGTGTGAGGCCGGCCAGTGGTGGTAGGTGTGAAGCCGGCCAGTGGTGGCAGATGTGATGCTATCCAATATATTCACTGACAGACTGATTGACCTAAGAAGAATGAAGGAAAGTATGTTTCGAATGTCTATGATATTTCCTTCGATGGCCTACAATGAGTGCAAGACAATTAGTGTCCTAGAACCTACAATGAGTGCAAGACAATGTCCTGTAACCTACAATGAGTTCAAGACAACGTCCTGGAACCTACAATGAGTGCCAGAAAACGTCCTGGAACCTACAATGAGTGCAAGACAACGTCATGTAACCTACAATGAGTGCAAGAAAACGTCCTGGAACCTACAATGAGTGCAAGACAAAGTCCTGTAACCTACAATGAGTGCAAGACATTGTCCTGGAACCTACAATGAGTGCAAGACAATGTCTTGTAACCTACAATGAGTGCAAGACAATGTCCTGGAACCTACAATGAGTGCAAGACAACTTCCTGGCACCTATAGGCCTCTCACTGGAGAACTCACTGAGGCCCAGAGAGCACTCTAGTGCACTCAGTGATGTCCAAATATAGAGGTGTCCTATCTTCGTATAATGTTGTTTGTGAATAAGTAAAAGAAAGTCACAATAACATGACTGAATTATGTTGACCAAACCAAACACAAGAAAGTGAAAAGAAGGAAAAGCCACACACACACACACACACACACACACACACACACACACACACACACACACACACACACACACACATATAGAATAGAAACATGTAACCAACGTTGAAACACATAAGCAAATGGAGTTACATATGTATGCACGCTGGGTCTACCTGCAGACATGTTCATTAGCATTATGTTGATCAGACAATCAGCATGACAATTTTCAGCGCACCTGTGTTGACATGTGTTCGCTTTGTTCTCACACATGTAGGTCTGGGCATATATGTGGCTGGGACGGTAGCGTTGTTCCATGGATCAACTCTCATTGTTCTGCGTGTTTAGAACAACCAGGACTGATAGACAGCCGCTCGCTGATAGACAAGAGATTATGTACTACTTATATCCGGCCGTTCTGCCTGAACATAGCCTTACTATCTCTCTCTCTCTCTCTCTCTCTCTCTCTCTCTCTCTCTCTCTCTCTCTCTCTCTCTCTCTCTCTCTCTCTCTCTCTCTCTCTCTCTCTCTCTCTCACGTAATAATTTATAAAATAAGGATAATGATAATTTTGGTAATCATTCCTGGTGTATAATAATGAACAATAATACGGTTAATTACATTGTAACAAAAATAATGACTAAAATGATGATAAATGTACAAACATACATATAGAAGGTCTCTGTAAGGGAGCCAGAGGAGTGTGCACGTGGGGTGTGTGTGACTCCATGACGTGTAGTGAGGGAAGGGGGAGGGGGAGCTGAGGGAACTGAGGGGAGAAGTGGGGAGGGAGGAGGGGAAAGGGAGATGAGGTTAGGGGAGAGGGAGAGGGTTTTGATGGGACCATCTGGCGTCCACCTATTGTCGGTGGCGCGTGCAATACCGATTTGCCATTGACTCTCACACTAAGGGACTCCCACACTAAGGGACTCCCACACTAAGGGACTCCCACACTAAGGGACTCCCACACTAAGGAACTCCCACCCTAAGGGACTCCCACACTAAGGGACTTCCACACTAAGGGACTCCCACACTAAGGGACTCCCACACTAAGGGACTCCCATCCTAAGGGACTCCCATCCTAAGGGACTCCCACCCTAAGGGACTCCCACATTAAGGGACTCCCACCCTAAGGGACTCCCACACTAAGGGACTCCCACCCTAAGGGACTCCCACCCTAAGGGACTCCCACACTAATGGACTCCCACCCAAAGGGACTCCCACACTAAGGGACTCCCACCCTAAGGGACTCCCACACTAAGGGACTCCCACCTTCCCACCTAGTATGGACGCCTTACTGTACATTCACTATGGGGGGGTATCTAATCGATCCTTTTCTCGCGCCAATGAAACCTTGCCGTTAGGTTCCCAAAACGCACGCACGCATGCACGCACGCACGCACGCACGCACGCGCGCACACACACGGGGGCCTGGTAGCCTGGTGGATAGCACGCAGAACTCGTAATTCTTGAACGAGTCCTGCGGAAATCGAACCCTGGTGCGGGTTCGATTCCCGCGCCAGGCAGAAACAAATGGGCAAAGTTTCTTTCACCCTCAATGCCCCTGTTACCTAACAGTAAATAGGAACCTTGGAGTTAGTCAGCTGTCACGGGCTGCTTCGTGGGTTGTGTGTGTGTGTGTATGGTGGAGAAAAAAAAAGTAGTTAGTAAACAGTTGATTAACGGTTGAGAGGTGGGACCAAAGAGCCAGCGCTCAACCCCCGCAAGCACAGCTAGGTGAGTACAACTCAAAGTACAAAGTGACCCCTTTCTAAGGCCGGGTCATATGCTTAGTACTGTGTACTGTGTACTGTGTACTGTTTACTTTGTACTGAGTACTGAGAGGAGGAACAAGTCCGCGGGGGTCCTTGACGGTGATGATGGTGTAGGGGGGGGGGGAGATGAACAAGATGGAAAAGGAAAGAGATAGACAGGAGGAATGGAATAAAGAGGTAATGTAAAGGGAGAGGAAAAGATGTAAAAAGAAAAGAAAAACAGGGTAAAAACAAACATAACCAAAAACATACGAAAGGGTTGTAAAAAAAGGGGGGGAATGGAAAGTGATGAAAGAAGAGGATTGAAAAATGGAATGAAAGGGGAAGAGAGAGCCAGAAAGCTTACTTTCATCCTCAGCATTCTCACTTCCTGTGTAAATGGAGGCTCACACCGGCCCCGGCCTCCTCTCGTTAAACCGACTCTCCGCTTTATCTGCACCACTGGATAACCCACTTGAAAGGATTTTTTTCCCTTCAGAAGCGAAGTTCTTAAGGCTGTCTGATTGGCATGGCTCCTGCTCCACTTCGCATGCTAAGCCTCCGTTATCTCACCGTCAACACTCAGAAAGGTGATTATATATATATATATATATATATATATATATATATATATATATATATATATATATATATATATATATATATATATATCCTATTTTGAGTCTGCAGCAAAAATAGGTGAATACACACACACATAAAAAGAATAACATCTCCGGCGTATGCAAGGCTGGCTAACATCTGAACTGCCTTCAGGAACCTGTGTAAGGAATCGTTCAGAACCTTGTATAGGGCATATATAAGATCAATCCTGGAGTATGCGGCCCCAGCATGGAGCCCGTACCTTGCCAAGCACAAGACGAAGCTGGAAAAAGTTTTAGAGTTATGCCTGTAGGCTTCTACCAGAACTAAGAGGCATGAGTTACAAGCAAAAGCTACGTGAAATGCACCTCCCGTGGCTGGAAGATAGGAGAATTCGGGGAGACATGATCACTACCTACAAAATTCTAAGAGGAATATAGATATATTGATATATTGTTTAACACAACTCATCCCCTTGTACATGTGTCGCGTACAAGTGTCCCCTTGTATGCGAAGAAGGGAACACAGGTGGAAACTGAGCACCCAAATGAGCCACAGAGACGTTAGAAAGAACTTTTTCAGTGTCAGAGTATTTAACAGGTGGAATGCATTAGGAAGTGATGTGGTGGAGGCTGACTCCATACACAGTTGCTTATGTAGATATGATAGAGCCCAGTAGGCTCAGGAATCTGTACACTAGTTGATTGACAGCAGAGAGGCGGGACCAAAGAGCCAAAACTCAATCCCCCTCAAGCACATCTAGGTGAATACAACTAGGTAAACACACACACACACACACACACACACACACACACACACACACACACACACACACGTAATAATAACAGAACGAGGGGACATGGGTGGAAACTGGAAACTCAGATAAGTCACAGAGATGTTAGGAAGTTTTCTTTTAGCGTGAGAGTAGTGGAAAAATGGAATACACTTGGGGAACAGGTTGTGGAAGCAAACTCTATTCATACTTTTAAAACTAGGTACGATAGGGAAATGGGACAGGAGTCATTGCTGTAAACAACCGATTGCTGGAAAGGCGGGATCCAAGAGTCAATGCTCGATCCTGCAAGCACAAATAGGTGAGTACAAATAGGTGAGTACACACACACACACACACACACACACTAGGTGAGTACACACTAGGGATCACAACCCGAAGCTGGCAGCACAAATGAGCAGGAGGGAGACTAGAGTGATCAAATTAAAACTTCCGGGAAACACAGGGACCAGCCGGAGCCCCGCACCACCAATATCACTCCCAACAAAAGAAAAAAACTCAATTAGCAAATCGTGAGCAAGCGGAACGAGCGAGGGAAAGAGGTGATAGTGTTCATTTATGAATTAACAAACTGCTTAAACCTAATATGCAAATACACCTCCGTTTCCATAGTTACCTCACTGTTCTCTAACTGTCAAAGGGTCTTTTTTTGTTGCACTCTTGTCGCCGTGAAGATCATTTACACACTGGGTAAAACAGAGTGTGATCCTAGGGTGAGCTATTCCACTGAATCCTTGAGTATACTCCACTGGATCCGGGAGTATACTCCTCTGGATATGCGTACGTATACTCCACTGGTTACCTGGGAGTATCTTCCTCTCCTAGAGCATACACAGCCGCGCTCCTGTGCCAGGTAAGTTCACTATGGGCTCACCATAGCCCGTGCTACTTGGAACTTTTGTTCTGAGTAGCTAAATCTAAAACAACAACAACATCTCATAAAGAGAGTACTAGATAAAGAGTACCCACCAGACACAACACAGAGGGTGACAGCGAGAGAGAGATACTTGACTGGGAAATTCGAAGAGAAGTGCCTCAGGAGCCAGGACTCCTCCCCCACACGTTTCTTGGAATGCATCAACGACCTTCCTGGAGAGAGATCGATCCCTGCAGGTCGATACTTGAAGATGTGAAACAAATGGGTACAATTGAAGCGGATGAGAAAACGTAGTGACCTTATTGAGCAGCGAGTATTTTTGTGGTGGTGAAGGAGTGTTAAGGATTTTGAGAAGTTGGAGAGGGAAGGGAGAAAGAGGAGAGGAGGGGGTAAGAGGAGACGAGGGGAGAAGAGAAGAGGAGGAGAGGCTTTAGATAGTTGGAGGAAGAGCCTGCAGAGGTTGGTAGTGAATGGAAGGAGGTTTTGTTGGGGTAATGATAACAAGCGTTTGTGATATGGGGAGTGTTGAAAGGGGTGAGTGAGGGGGGAGTGGGAACAAATGAATGGAAGGAATGGGAACATGCGATTAGGCACATGTGAATAATACTGAACACACTATTCATCTATTAGACATCCATATGTGTTGCCATACACGTGAGGAACCTCACACACTCACAGCTCCCGTGCAAGAGAGTGGTCGGGGGGTTGAGAGAGAGGGGTCGGGGGTTGAGAGAGAGGGGTCGGGGGGTAGAGAGAGGGATCGGGGGGTTGAGAGAGAGGGATCGGGGGTTGAGAGAGGGGTCGGGGGGTTGAGAGAGGGATCGGGGGGTTGAGAGAGGGGTCGGGGGTTGAGAGAGGGGTCGGGGGTTGAGAGAGGGGTCGGGGGTTGAGAGAGAGGGGTCGGGGGTTGAGAGAGGGGTCGGGGGTTGAGAGAGAGGGGTCGGGGGTTGAGAGAGGGGTCGGGGGGTTGAGAGAGAGGGGTCGGGGGTTGAGAGAGAGGGGTCGGGGTAGGATATGATGCGGAAGGGTGGGATTGAGTGGGATTAAATGACCCATTGTCCGGCATTATTGATAATTCCACATGTACCTTCTGCTCTGAGTGTACACACGCGCTTGTGCGTGCGTGCTTGTGTGTGTGTGTGTGTGTGTGTGTGTGTGTGTGTGTGTGTGTGTGTGTGTGTGTGTGTGTGAATTAATGCATCTGTTTGAGCTTGTGTTTTGAGACACCAGAGGTCACAAACATGCCTAATCTCTTCACCATTGTTTACGCTTGAATAGAGGGATTAGAATAAGAGCTGCATCTCTTTCTTTCTCCAGTCTCCATCTCCCTCCCTTCTCCAATCTCCATCTCCAATGTTCTTCATTCTCTCCTGATCTTTGTTTCGCATTCATCAATTTGTCTAGCTCATATTATATTTCACATTTTAGTCACAACATTAATTTATTCCGCTGTGTGTGTATGTAGCTTCCAATCATGTCGTCTCCATCCGCTGCTGAACTACTTGAACAGGCAGTCTCCATACCTCTATTTTGTATGTCGCGACTATGTCTCATCTAATTTGTCTTTCTTCAAGTGATATTAGCTTCACAATCCAGACCAAGTCCATGTACGTCATCCTTCAAGACGCGGGCTCCATGCTGGAACTGCATCGTTTATCATGGATTGGACACATATATATATATATATATATATATATATATATATATATATATATATATATATATATACACTCTGATATTTATAATCAATATCAGGAAGTATTTTAAATATTAAGTAAAGGCCATTACAAAATATTAAATATTATAAATATTAAAGTAAAGACAATTACAAAAGGTAACATATTCAACAAAAACAATTATGACAGCTGCAACAATAAGGGGACAAACACACACACACACTCAGCACATCGCCCAGTGAACAAACACAACGAGCTGCCTAATAAAACACGCTAATGTATGGCACATTCATGAGGAAATACTGTAAAAACACGAGTGAAAAACGATATAATCTCTTGTTTCCGTGTTTTACTCCTGGAGGCCAAATTAACAAGCAACAATAGTAGCCTTCATAAAAATGCTGTTATCTCTCTCTTGTTGCTTCGTTGTGAGAGAGAGAGAGAGAGAAAGAGAGAGGGAGAGGGAGAGACAGAGGGAGAGAGAGGAGAGAGAGGAGAGAGTGAGAGAGAGAGAGAGAGAGAGAGAGAGAGAGAGAGAGAGAGAGAGAGAGAGAGAGAGAGAGAGAGAGAGAGAGAGAGACAGAGAGACAGAGAGAGGAAGAGGGAGAGACAGAGGGAGAGAGAGGAGAGAGAGGAGAGAGTGAGAGAGAGAGAGAGAGAGAGAGAGAGAGAGAGAGAGAGAGAGAGAGAGAGAGAGAGAGAGAGAGAGAGACAGAGGGAGAGAGAGAGAGAGAGAGAGAGAGAGAGAGAGAGAGAGAGAGAGAGAGAGAGAGAGAGACAGAGGGAGAGAGAGAGAGAGAGAGAGAGAGAGAGAGAGAGAGAGAGAGAGAGAGAGAGAGAGAGAGAGAGAGAGAGGGAGAGAGAGAGAGAGAGAGAGAGAGGAGGTAGGAAGAGTGACATGGAGAAAGAGATGAGGCGTCAATAAGATGCCTGCAAAATGGTTTTATTACACTCTCCGTCTGCTTGCTAGTCGTTTCTTGGTCGTTTCCTTGCTTTCTTTGGAGTTTTTCCTTGTCTTTTCTTTTAAGTTTTTGTTCTCCCTTTAAAAGTTTTCCTTATTTTTTCTTGACATTTTTTTTTAATTTTCGTTTATTATTTTTCCTACTACTTTTCCATGTCCTTTAACTTGACCTTAGCCTTGGGCTTGGCCTTGGTATGTTGTTGTTGTTGTTAAAGATTCGCGACCTGGAACAAAAAGTTCCCTGTAGCACGGGCTATGGTGAGCCCGTAGGGCCTTTGAATTGGTCGTGTAATCCATCTCCGTAGCGTAGTATCTTGGCCAAGCCCCCTTTCTCCCATCACCCTTCAGCATCTCCCATCGTCCTTTTCCTCTTTCCTCCCTTTCCTCTCATCTTTATTTCCTCTACAGTCCCGCCTATTTAATCCCTCCCTCCCTCTCTCCCCTTTTTTCCGCCTACCCTAACTTACGTAATCAATCCCTACCTCTCTTCCCTTTCCCCCTCCTTCCCTAATCCTCCTCCTCCACCCTCCTATACATTTCTCCCTCCCCTCCTTCCCCTCTTGCTACCTCCCTTCCACCCCCATCCCTCTCTCCAGGGAGTGGGCACAAACGCTTCCACTATGCATACAGAACATGGCCCAACACACACTCGTCCCTCGGGGTATGCCCGCTATACCGTCCACATAATCCTGCTATGTGCTCTCATGCCTGGTATAACGGTATGTGGGTATATATATATATATATATATATATATATATATATATATATATATATATATATATATATATATATATATATTGGGGGTATGATGGTATACCACGCTATCCAGCTATATTATCTCAAGGCCGGTATAAGAGTACGACGTTATAATACATTATTATAGGAATATAATCATATGATTGTTTTATATTAATATATGGGAATAATTGAGGGATTGTATAGATGGTGATTGTATAGACCTCAACGGAGATTATTACATTAACAACTACATCTGTGATTGTATTTTCCGACATTGGTGAGTGTGGTGTATTGGGCCTAGTCGAGAGAGATCTTAGCGAATACGAACCACTGGAGAATTTTGTACTCACGGCTGTAACGCAATTCGATAAAAAGTTAGACCGTTGCCCAGGTAACGTCAGATATAACATCAATATATACATCGCTGCTCGCCCTCATTGGTGTTTATAAACATTTGAAGTAAAAAAGCAAGAGAAGAGGTGCTTGCTCTCCCTCGCAAGCACACCTCAGAAAGCATTTATCATACGTAACAGTTTCATACGTATATATATATATATATATATATATATATATATATATATATATATATATATATATATATATATATACAAGCAAAGACACGCTTCTTCCAATGTAAATTAATATACAATCATTCATACATGCATGAATGAGTATATTCACAATCGTGAATATATACATATAAACATAAAGATAGACCTTAAAATGCTTAAATCGAAATATATATATATATATATATATATATACACGGGGTATTAAATTAACTCTAAAAAGGTATTTAGATAATTCTCTCAGTTCTCTGTGACCAATGACAGTATTAGCGAGGCTCCCTCCCCCAAGCTCGGGTACACAGAGACCAAAGGACCAGAGACCAAAGGACCAGAGACCAAAGGACCAGAGACCAAAGGACCAGAGACCAAATCTAGCTTAAGTATCCGCTCCGTCAACAGTTACTCCAGTCAATATGAGCTCCAGTTAATTATTATTCCCATCTTGAGATAGAATAATATTGACTAAACAAACTTCCGAATCCACTTCCTGATTTCTTACTCTTTTATTTTTGTTTCTCTGAGGAATGGTGGTATCAGAGTAAGTTTGCACAGTTAATGATATATAATTATATATTGAACGTTTAAACACATAATCAGTAATGATGGTTATAAGGGAAGTTGATTGACAGTTGAGAGGCGGGACCAGAGAGTCAAAGCTCAACCCCCGCACCCCCCGCAAGCACAACTAGGTGAGTACAACTAGGTGAGTACACACACACACACACACACACACACACACACACACACACACACACACACACACACACACACACACACACTAATTTCTCATATGTTACAGCGACAAACAGTTGATTCTTGTGAAGTTAAATAAATAACATGCAACAAAAAAAACGGTGAATATGACACCAAAAGCTAAATTGAGGATTTTTGTATAAACTAATAGTCAAAATTAATTAAAACAAAGCAATTAAACAAAATAAATAATAAAATTAAACGCCTGGTTCAGTTGCGAAGGTCGTGTGTTTTACTGCAAAATTGGTGAGTTGCAGCCACCCCTCACAATGTTGCATTAAAACACTACTGCTCTCTCTCACACATGCACGCACGCGCGCGCGCACACACACACACACACACACACACACACACACACACACACACACACACACACACACACACACACACACACACACACACGCACAAACACACACACACAGACACACCACATTATAACCCCCCCCCCCCCCCCACCTCATCCCGGACACGCAAGTTTCCGCACTCAAGATTGAGGTTTCAGATTGCATTAAAATAATATTAGACAAGCAGCCCCAACTTACACCGAGAAAAAAGTAATAAATCGCTACTGAATAAAAACAAAACGAAAACATGTCTCAAGTGAGACAAGTAAAAACGGGAACTTCTTAATATAACTAAGATGCAGACGCACGGTTGTCAAGGTGACGAGTGTTACCCAACATATACACCTCGATATACGACATACCTCGCGGTAGTACTAGGACAGTATACTCTCAGCTCTCAAGGTAATTCCTGAAGAGAAGATGTGGACATATGCTCGCACTTAAGAGTCGGCAATAAGAGCTATATCTGAGTATGATGTTCAACACTCAGTAGCAGTGTAATAAGCTGCAGCTTGCACTGCTGACAGTGCAGTGACAGTGACAATGCCTGAGAGTGATAGTAAATAAGGAAGAATATGCGGGTCACCGTAGTTCGTTATTTGGAGCAGTGACGGGGCCGCTGCAGTTCCACAACCGTTTGTGAACAAAAGGTCGTGTTATTTACGTAACAGGGCCAGAATGTGATTATTTTGAAAAAAAAAGTTCAGCTTTAGAATACGTCATGAAGTTGTGAAGGAGGAGTTCACCTGCGACGGGAACCTTAATTAACAACCGGTTCACAACCTCAGGGCACCGGTTTCGAGTCCCGGGAAGGGCGAGACGCATGGGTTAAAAAATCCCTTAAACCTAACACCTCTAGTCACCTAATAGTAAATAAGATCTATCTAGGTTTTCAACCTGGGCGCCTAGGATTTAGACAACTGTTGTTGGTGGCATCATGAAGGGCTGGTGGATGGGCGTGGGGGGGCTGGTGGAGGGGGTAGATACTGGAGAGGGAGGCTCGTGGAGGGGATGGCTGGTGGAGAGGGAAGATGGGGAAGGGAGAGATACTGGTGGAGAGATACTGGTGGGGAAGGGGAGATGGGACTATCACTCCTCACTAGTTATGTCGACCATTTAGATAGTGTAAGAACGGGTGTTCTTAATGTTCCTCTTCCTTATGTACTTTTATACATTTCCTGGATATTCTCTCCCATAAACCCCCCCCCCCTTCCCCCCTCCCATAACGTCTATTCCTGAACCCACCTTCATTCCACTCCCAAACAACCCTTCCCTACCCCGATTTCATAAGCAATAACCCCAACCCACACCCAACCCCACTCATCTCATCCCCCTCCCCCTATCCTCATCCCTTCCCCCCACAGCCCTACCCCATCCAGCACCCATAAGTCCCTTCACCCATTCCCTCCCTCGTTTCCCTGCTGTTGTTATTGTGCTGCGCAGCGCACATGCGCGGCGAGGGCGGCTGTTAAGATGCGCAGGTGGGAGGGAGGGTGCGGAGGGTCCCTCCCAGCCCTGTCTGGGATCATCTCCAGGATTCTCAAACACGCCAATAAATGTTTAATTATAGGCCAAAATAAACAGGCTATGAACCATCTGACAATGGCGAGCCAGTAAAGCTATCAACGTGAGCCATTCGGTCGGCCAAGGAGGCACTATCGCCGCGAGGAATTCGCCACTTTTCACCGTAAGTAGTGCCAAACTAGCAATGAAGTCGGGAATGGCAGTTGAGTGCAACCTTAACCGCTCCCAGCCTACGGTGATAACCGCCTCCCCTCCCCGCCGTATGAGCAAAGGTCAACGCTGCTCACAAAACGCTCACGGGAAGGAACCTGCGGAGAGATCGAGGATATATGAGCTTTATGGAAACCTTCGTTAAGGAGATAAACCACTAAAACCACCCCGAAACGTCCTCCTCCATCCCCCACCTTCCCCCCCCCCCAAGACCAAGCAAGTGGGACGTAGAAAACTGGGCCGTTTGACGGCCAACTGCGGCAAATCTGGCATCGCCTCCTTGGCAGTTTGGCGGGCGCACTAAAGATCATTTCCTGAGTCACTCGTAAAGTTAAAACTTCACTTTGCGGTATGAGCGTCTCGAGGGGTTTACTGCCGGCCGCCTGGTGTCATCTTCGGCGGGTTTCTGGCTTGTTGGTTCATCTGGAGCTGCAGGGGGTCCGTCACCTGGCCAGGTGTGGGAGTGCCAGGTGTGGGAGGGTGCCAGGTGTGGGAGGGTGCCAGGTGTGGGAGAGTGCCAGGTGTGGGGGAGTGCCAGGTGTGGGAGTGCCAGGTGTATGAGAGTGCCAGGTGAGGGAGAGTGCCAGGTGAAGGAGTGTGCCAGGTGTAGGAGTGTGCCAGGTGTGGGAGGGGTGCCAGGTGTGGGAGTGCCAGGTGTGTGAGAGTGCCAGGTGTAGGAGAGTGCCAGGTAGTGAATGGTGGAGGGAAAAACAGAGGAGGAGATGAGGAGCAGGGGGGGGTGTGGGGTTGTGGGGGTTGGGGGGAGTTAGGATATTAGTGGTCCACAGTAGTAGTGTGAATGGTGTGTTTGTAGTGGTTGGGGGTTGAAAGTGGCACTGGTGGCAGCAGATGTCTCAGTGGCAGGAATGGGGAAGGAGGGAGTGAGAGAGAGAGAGAGAGAGAGAGAGAGAGAGAGAGAGATTGGCTGAGCTCATTTCACACGGAAATGAATGAACAATGTTTGTATTCAAGTGACAGTATTAGCATCTCCGTCTCCAAGCGAACATATCTCTGTCAGTCATTGCTCATCGCCACACGCACACGCACTCGCGCGCGCACCCTCGCGTCGCTGCACTTGGATACACACAGTTTGAGAGGAAAGCAGTGTAACAATCATTGATGACACCAAGAGCGAGCTTGAGGTCATCAATTGCGTGCATGAGGTCATCAATTGCGTGTTTGAGGTCATCAATTGCGTGCTTGAGGTCATCAATTGCGTGCTTGAGGTCATCAATTGCGTGCATGAGGTCATCAATTGCGTGCCTGAGGTCATCAATAGCGTGCTTGAGGTCATTAATAGCGTGCTTGAGGTCATCAATTGCGTGCTTGAGGTCATCAATTGCGTGCTTGAAGTCATCAATTGCGTGCTTGAGGTCATCAATTGCGTGCATGAGGTCATCAATTGCGTGCCTGAGGTCATTAATAGCGTGCTTGAGGTCATCAATTGCGTGCTTGAGGTCATCAATTGCGTGCTTGAGGTCATCAATTGCGTGTTTGACTAGCCTGTAAAGTTATTATACCTAGCATCTCTTGAGTCTGATTCTCCATGCAAACAATCTCTGTCAGTTTGTCTGTTTATCTATCGACATCAGTCTATCCATCAATTCGTGTTTATTTTTCCCAGTGGATCGTCACAGTTCATCTCCCCAATGGATCTTCATAGTGGACCACCACATTGGACCACCATAGTGGACCACCACAGTGGACCACCACAGTGGACCACCACAGTGGACCACCATAGTGGACCACCACAGTGGACCACCACATTGGACCACCACACTGGACCACCACACTGGACCACCACAGTGGACCACCACACTGGACCACCACATTGGACCACCACTGTTTTGTATCTCAGTAAAATGTAAACAATTAATCCCAACATTTTCTGAATAAAATCCCAAGCAAAATAATGTTATAAACTCAACATGACAACATAAAACACAAACAAAAACCCGAGACGAAAAGAACAACCCTAAAAATCCCCACAACGAAAAATCTTCAACAAAATATGAAACAAACGCAAACAACGAGAATTATTTTGCTCGACATTTCACTGCACAGTTCTAATATTTGTTGTTGATAATCCAATAATTATAAAAGTTTATGGACACGTTGTCATCTGTTCCGTCCAGCGGTGCCTGTTATGGCCAGAGTTTGTTGATAACAAATGTACAGCTGCTTGGTTCATTATTTGTTTTGACAGTAATGATTGTTGTGAAGGAAATTAGTTCACAATAACGTGGCTGGAGTGACTAACCTCAATCCAACCCCACCTCAACCCCAACTCAACCCAACCCTAACCCGAACCCAAACGTGGAAGCCCTCACATGTGAACTAAAAGTAGAGAGACGTTTTGGTCTTCTCTGGCCCCTTGTGCAGGAGTTCCAGGGCTTTTGTACGAAGAGGTTTTTATTGGTACAACTCGTGCTGTTGGAACTCAAAAATATTCAAGTTAAAAAGTACGAATTTTAATCTAGGATTAAAAATAGGCATCACTTAGGCTGTCTCACGTGGGAAAGGGGGGGGGGGGGATGTCACACTAGGGGGGTCTCAAAAGTGTGGTCTCACAAGTGGGGTTTCACAAGAGGGGTCACACAAGTGGGGTCACACAAGTGGGGTCTCTTCTATTAGCTATAAATATTTGGAAACAGTTTATCTTTAACACTGCAGATGGAGACCCCAAGGTCTAGTACAACTTCACCCTCGTTATCAACTAATTAACCTACAATGGTTGTGTCACTATGATGCGTTGTATTTACGTGAGATGATATCCACACAAAGGAGACTCCAAACCCTATATACTTTGCAACGATCACGTTAATTGCTATTATGAGGATCTTGCTCTCGATCTTGCAGACGTTTTGAAAAGCTTGAAGAGCAAATATGAATTTCAGCAAATTATCTCTTCTCCTGTGTTTTTGTTTTTTTCTAGTAGACTGGTATTTCTAGTTGGTTGAACTGCAGCTAGTTCTGTTTACTGTAGCCTTCAGCCAGTTGTTAAATCTGACAGTCTGAGTGCAAATATTGTTTCTATAAAACCTGCATACTGCTGCAGTCAGTCTTGTTGACGACTGGACTGAGCCGTCTGTGTAGACACAGGGCTCTATATCTCTATGTCTCTATGTCTCTATGAAAGGAATGTCTCACACACATTCCTTTCGCAACAGGAGTTAGAAATTTCTATATTATATACCCAATATTTGGTATCTTTCTTTGATTTTGACTAGTGCCTCTGTTTTCTTTTTCTAAACACGAAATATGTAAATATTGCTCAAGGTTCTCTGTGCTTGTCAGATTACTGTCGTGGACTCGGCAATATTTCTGGTCATTTCCTACACAAGGCAAAATTTTCTGCTCGTTTCAAACACTGGCTGCTGTTATTTCCAACAGGGAACAGTATTTGCTGCATTGTCCTGTTGTGTCGGGTTCACACACACACACACACACACACACACACACACACACACACACACACACACACACACACACACACACACACACACACACATACACACATACACACACACACACAGGTTTCGAGGTCCTCGGGGGCCTCGCAGCTGAGGGGACAGCGCTCTGGGGTCGTAGTCCTAAGGGCCCGGGTTCGATCCCCAGTAGAGGCAGGACCAAATGGGCAGAGTTTCTTTCACCCTAATGCGCTGTTCACCTAGCAGTAAATAGGTACCGGGGAGTTAGGCAGCTGCTACTGCTGCTTCCTGGGAATGTGTTTGTGCGTGGGTTAGAGAAACATATGTGGTAGACATAATAGAGGAAAAAATATTGGTTAGAAAGGCGGGGTCCAAGAGCTAATAGCTCAATTCTGCAGATACAAATAGTAAATACACACATGCACACGCACACAGGAATGTCCCAAAGCTGAGAAGAATGAATATGAGCCTTGCTTAAGCATAACCTTAATAGAGGAGACATGCTCACGGCTTATAAAGTTTTCATGGGAAATGACTGGGTAGACTAGTAGAGGATGTTTGACATTATAATAACACGAACACGAACAGATGGAAACTAAGTAACAATATAAACAAGTCAGATAATATTGTTTTCAACATTATCAAAATAGAGGTAGAAAGAGTTCGGGAATAATTTGCTAAAGGTAAGCTTAACGCAATGATTAGAAGAGTTGATATAACAAGACCTAAAATATATTGTCTATATATTTTATATAAATATATATAAAAGAATGGTTCTACCTCAGTAGAGATCTTTTGCAGAAATGTAGGCTTCAGCATTTGAATAGTTTTCAGGAAGAGGTGCACCTGCATATTCATTAACAGGTTCAGTGGCTACTTTTACAAACTAGCAAGCCAGGTGATTGATGCTTCTTAGTTCTCCTGGTAATTACTCACACAGACTCTGACAATGACACATACGTCATATATGAGTCTCAGAAGAATTAAACAAAAAAGTTGATAAAGAGGAAATGTTCAATATAAGACAGAAAGGAACTAGAGCATACAGAAGGCATCTTAGTAAGCAGATGGGCCGCGTATACAAAGGACCTCTTAGGGTAAGGCTAATGAGCACATGGAATGGACTCAAGAGTGAGACAGAATAAGCTAAAACTGACTTGTAAAGTCTCCAAAATACCCACGACAGGAAATGTGAAGACGTCGCCACAGTAAACAACCGACAGCTGGAATGGCGGGGCTCAGGAGCTCAACCCTGTTAGAACATTAGTTAGATACACAAACGCGCTCACTCGCGGAACACAAATAATTAAGATTTACACTGGAGTTGGAGGGATTACAATCAACGGACCATCAGCAAGGTGTCGTTGTTTTGATACCCACAATCATTATAATTTGTTTGTTTGGTTAATGCAGGTGAGGTGTATTTTGTCTGTTTATTGCTTATGATTGGCTTCAGGTGATTATTCAGGTGTTCGTCAGCTCTCTGATTGTCTGCTCTCTGATTATCTGCTCTCTGATTATCAGCTAATTGTCAGTTCTCTGCTATTTAGAATACTTTTGCAAGTCTTTAGTTCACCGTTTGCCTAGGATCTCAATTTGCTTCGTCCATAGTTTATCTGTTTCTCAGCTTGTCTCTTTCTCAGCTGGTCCACCTCTCAGCTTGCCTCGTCCTCAGCTGGTCCACCTCTCAGCTTGTCTCTCTCTCAGCTGGTCCACCTCTCAGCTTGTCTCTTTCTCAGCTGGTCCACCTCTCAGCTGGTCCACCTCTCAGCTGGCCTCGTCCTCAGCTGGTCCACCTCTCAGCTGGCCTCGTCCTCAGCTGTCGAGTCTGTATAATAAATTACTCGTCTGCCTATTCACAAATCGAGACCCAAACACCGACCAGACCACATACGCACAAACTCGGGTTCTCACACGCACAAACACCTATTTGCATAGTGAATCTAAAGTTGGTAGCGGTGCCACCTCCAGGGAGACCCAGGAAATTATTGAACACAGGGACTTAGAACATTATTGCAGGTTCGTGCTAATAGGTTCTGAGACCCCTGGGAGCCTGGGGTAAATGAGTACCTAATTTCTTGAAGAAGGAGGGTGAGAAACTCATTAGGTAAACCAGAGACTCAAGGGCAGCCAGTTTCTTGTTTCAGTGTCGTGATCAAGAGAGAGGAAATGGTGTGTCTTGGGCACGCAGCCCACCTCTCAAGGGCTGGATGAGGTTTTTGAAGAGTGACTGCCTTACATATATCATTATTGTGTTAGCTGAACACACAGTTAGGGGCCTGGTAGCCTGGTGGATAGCGCGCAGGACTCATAATTTTGTGGCGCGGGTTCGATTCCCGCACCCGGCAGAAACAAATGGGCAAAGTTTTTTTTCACCCTGAATGCCCCTGTTACCTAGCAGTAAATAGGTACCTTGGAGTTAGTCAGCTGTCACGGGCTGCTTCCTGGTGTGTGTGTGGTGTGGAGAGAAAGAGAGAGAAAAAAAAAGTAGTTAGTAAACAGTTGATTGACAGTTGAGAGGCGGGCTGAAAGAACAAAGCTCAACCCCCGCAAACACAACTAGGTGAAAAAAAACAACTAGGTGAAAAAAAACAACTAGGTGAAATAAAGTAATATATTTATTAAATGAATCATAATATGTGATTTTTTTATTGAAGAATTGCCTATTTTATTTTAATTGAGATATATCTGTAATTAATTTGTGTTGTTGTTAATTATGAACACGTGTTACTCCTTTATGATCCTTAATACATTTAGCGGCGCGACACACATTAACTATCATCAACGTTAATTAAACACTTTTATCCAGTTATGCTCGACGACCAATTAAGTCGGCCTCATTACCTCTCGCGCCAAGAACGTGCTAAACGTATCTTCCTGAAATTTTGAGGAGGGAGGCAGAGTGTAATTTATCGCGGGGAGCTGAGAGATAAAACCCAGGAGTGGAACAGTGAGGGAATTGGATGTTTAATGACATTATTGGGCAATATCCTTCGTTTATGGGACGCTATGAGTAGGAGGGGACGGAGGGGGAAGAGGAGGGGGAGGGGGGGAGGAAGAGGAGGGGGGAGGGGGAGGGGGGATGAGTGTAGTGGGGGGGAGGAGGAGGAAGAGGAGGGGAGGGAGGAGGAAGAGGAGGGGGAGGGAGGAGGAAGAGGAGGGGGAGGGAGGAGGAAGAGGAGGGGGAGGGAGGAGGAAGAGGAGGGGGGGCTTTATGTAGTGGGGGGGAGGAGGAGGAAGGGGAGGGGGGGCTGTGTGTGGTGGGGGGAAGGTGGAGGAGCGGATAGAGGAGGAATAGGAGGGGGAGGGGGGCTGTATTCACCTAGTTGTGCTTACGAGGGTTGAGCTCTGCTCTTTCGGCCCGCCTCTCAACTGTCAATCAACTGGTATACAGATTTCTGAGCCTACTGGGTTCTATCATATCTACATTTGAATCTATGCATGGTGTCAGCCTCCACCACATCACTTCCTAATGCATTCCATTTAGTACTATTCTCACATTGAAAAAGTTCTTTCTACTGCCTCTGTGGCTCCTTTGGTTACTCAACTTCCACCTGTGTCCCCTTGTGCGTATTCCTCCCGTGTTAAATAATTCATCCTTGTCTACCCTGTCAATTCCCCAGAGGATTTTGAATGTGGTGATCATGTTTCTCTGAGCTCTTCTGTCTTCCAGCGAGGTGAGGTGCAGTTCACGCAGCCTTTTCTCGTAACTCATGCCTCTCAGTTCCGGGACTAGCCTAGTGGCATACCTCTGAACTTTTTCCAGCTTCGTCTTGTGCTTGACAAGTTACTGGCTCCATGCTGGGACCGCATACTCCAGGATTTGCCTTACATATGTGGTATTCAAGATTCTGAATGATTCCTTACACAGGGTCCTGAAGGCAGTTCAGATGCCTTTAGTAGTCATTTGTTGGACCATTCCTTCAGTTTGTCTAAGTCATCTTGTAGCTTCAAACTATCTTCCTCTGTCTTAATCCTCCTCATAACTGTTGCATCATCAACAAACATTGAGAGGAACGAGTCTATTTCCTCCGGGAGATCATTTACATATATCAGAAAGAGTATAGGTTCTAGGGCTGATCCCAGTGGGACTCCACTGGTGACACTTCGCCACTCTGAGACCTCACTCCTCACAGTGACTCGCTGTCTTCTGTTGCTTAGGTACTCCCTTATCCAGTGGAGTACCTTCCCTTTCACTTCTGCCTTTCCACATAACAACATTCCACATACGCTCACCCATCACCCTACATTGAAGGCCTGTTCACCATAGTATCGGGCGCATAAACATGATTAAAGAACTTCTCTACTGTGTGTTGCTGCAAGGTACACATGTCAACAGTTTCTGTGCTATAAGTTAAACACGACCCCAGAAGAGTCCCCAGAAAAGTCCCCAGTGGAGATAACAGAAAATGTCCCCCCCCCCAACAAGACCCCCAAAGAATACCCTAGAGGTGTCTCCTGAGGTTTCCCCTGAGGAGTCGGAGGAAGAAAAGTAGACGTAGGAGGAAGAGAGGAAGGAGAAAGCGCTGAGAGTAGCAACAGTAGGCTGAGACAGACCTATATTGACACCTCGGGGGAATAACATGGCGGTAATATCCTGTAGACAGTGAGGGGGGAGGAGAGAGCTGAGGAGGAAGGCGAGGAGAGTGTAAGGAGGAGAGGCGAAGTAGAGGGAGAGAGGGGGAAAGCGAGGGAGAGGAGTAAAACTTAGGGAGAAGGGGAAGGGGAGGGGGAGCGCAGGGAGAGGGGAGAGGTAAGGGAGAGGCTAGCAGAGGGGCGTTAGGGAACACCAACCTAAATAGAGTTAAAATACTTTGTCATATTTACTGAAAGTCTGTGTATGAAAACGTCTGCTGGAGGGAGGAAGAGGGGGAGGGGAGGGGAGGGATGAAAGGAGAGAGAGAGGGAGGGAGAGAGTGAGTGAGGGAGGGAGGGAGGGAGGGAGGGAGGGAGGGAGGGAGGGAGGGAGGGAGAGAGTGAGTGAGGGAGGGAGGGAGGGAGAGAGTGAGGGAGGGAGGGAGGGAGAGAGTGAGGGAGGGAAAGAGAGAGGGAGAACGAGTGAGAGCGGAGCACCTCCTGCCCGGGTTATTGTTGTCATGTATATTTGCCTTCCTCGACTCAGTAAAAGGGGGAGGGAGGGGGGAGGAGTATTTGCTTCAGTCCCCAAAATAAAGCATGAAAAATGTATTATTTGTCTCAACAATGGGTCCCTGCAAAATTAGAATTTGCTGCTATTGTGCGCATGGCAAACACGCACACTCACTCACTCACTCACTCACTCCCTCACACACACACACACACACACACACACACACACACACACACACACACACACACACACACACACACACACACACACACATACATACACACACACATGTATATGTAGATTTGATAGAGCCCAATAGGCTCCAGAACCTGTACACCAATTGAGAGGCGGGACCAAAGTGCCAGAGCTCAACCCCTTCAACTAGATGAGTACACACACACACACACACACACACACACACACACACACACACACACACACACACACACACACACACACACACACACACACACACACACTCCCAACATCCACACAATGATGGGAAAAATATCCAGGAATCGGAAAGGAAAACGATTTAAGAGTTAAGAGCACGAACCCTGTCTCAAGTCACATGAGAGCAGCATAACATCAACGGCATATGAGAACCTGACAAACATCCAGGGTAACTCTCGGAAATCTGGACGAGGATTCATTCTAAACACTGTACACAACCTACGTGGGACCGGTATTGAAGTATGCAGCTCCTACATACAACTTCACCAAAATAACACTATAAAAACGCCAGGGCAAGTGTAAGTCCATTAATACAGAAAAATATGTGCTCAAGCTGAATGAACTCCGAGATGGAATAATGAAAAGATTATCTTCGCCTGTAAAGGCTTTACGAAATCTGACAAAGTATGACGAGATCATGTCCCCGCCACTGTGAATAACGCACGCACACTGTGAGCAGCACACGCACACTGTGAGCAGCGCACACACACTGTGAGCAGCGCACGCACACTGTGAGCAGCGCACGCACACAATCCTCTCTAAGACTGTCAGCCACTTGAAGAAACATCCGTTCACAACTAGAGCCGTTAACAACTGAATCTCACCGCTATTTTCCTGGACGTCTAGGCTGGACGTGCTCTGGGATCAGGGATGGTGGTTGGGTGGACTGTTTCAAGCAGTAATGTTTGCGATTTTGATTTGTCGTTCCTTGCTTGTCCACTTTGGGAGGATGTGCAGTGGTAAGGGAAGGCAGAGGGTGGGGACGATGCCCCGACTCAGTATTATCTTTGTACTTCTTAAAGGGATGGCCGCTGAAGCCAAAATCTCTGAATTGTTGTTGTCGTGGAAGGGGGTAGAGGAGAGATGAGGGTGGCTGTTCTTTCAGGTTTTCGTCCACTTTCACTGTCATTCTCTGGTGATGGAAAAGAGGTAGACATTTTTTGTATTAACACATTTAGGTACATCTGCATTTATGTAGCCGTCCTAGACTATATGAAGAGGAGTACAAAGTGTGTTAAGAACTACCTACGTGATTCTAAAAATCCCCATCACATATGATGGTTAGTCATACTGGGGCTTGCACTGGCAAACTCTGGGTACATTATGAGGATATCGAACACGAAAGTTAGTAAAGTAATTCCAAAAGCATGCCTACGGGTCTGAAAACTGGACATTCGGTGATGTAGTGTGGGAGATCATGCCGCAGTTCCTGCTCACAGAGTTTGCACCTGGAGTGCTCAGGATTGGGAGATCCGTCACCTGTAGCCACCTGCC
Organism: Procambarus clarkii; assembly: GCF_040958095.1. Lineage (NCBI taxonomy): Eukaryota > Metazoa > Arthropoda > Malacostraca > Decapoda > Cambaridae > Procambarus > Procambarus clarkii. Next base: position 20,153,813 of record NC_091206.1, read on the forward strand.
ACAAGTAACGGTAACCCAACCTGATCCTGGCAACCACTGTGTCGCACAGTCTGGTGGACGTTTTGGCTGCCCATAAATATAGGTTTCAGATCTGAACAAATCATAGCTTTTTATACTGGTGCTTTCAGGTCGTTGGGAGTCAGTAACTTCTTTCCTATCAGACCTGAGTGTTTGGAACAATATAGTCTTGACAGCAGAGATGGGGATACCTAGAGCTAATTCAACTTCAACTTTGTTACACGCTAATTTGGCTGCAATGTCTGTGTCATTATGATGGGTTATATTTATGTGTGAGGAATCCAGACAAAAGAGATAATAAACCTTTACGCTGTGCAGCAAGCGGGTTATTTATAATTACAATTATGAGGCTTCATCTCCTCGATCTTTTTCTTTGGCATTTGTCGTCCCGTCTGGGGTAACTTAAAACAGTTACCCCAGATTGGTTGATGGAGATTAAGCCACCCAAAAGGTGGCACGGGCATGAATAGCCCGTAAAGTTACCTCGGTTGTTGTAGTTGTTTTAGATTCAGCTACTGGGAACAAAAAGTTCCAAGTAGCACGGGCTATGGTGAGCCCGTAGTGGACTTACCTGGCAAAGAAGCGGTGGGTTGTTACCCCAGACTGAAGCTCTCTTATATACAACTCTTTCCCCTCCCAATTCACGTCCTCCTTGCCTCTCATGCCTCCCCCCCCCCCCCCTTCCTACACTCTGCTTGTCCCCTCACCGGTGCCTCCACCCCGCCCCTCACCAGCGGCCCCCCCCCCAACACCCAGCCTGCTAATGGCCCTTGTTCCACCCTCGCGGCCACTTCGCGTCTAATTGGCTATTGTCGGCTAAAAATCCCCGATGCGCGTCACGGCGGATTACCGAGGGAGCGCCATCCCCAGATTGTCCCTCGGCCGGTCCTCCTCACAAGCGTTCCTGGGGCCGAGTCTTGCCGCCGGCCGTGGGGCCGAGTCTTGCCGCTGGCCGTGGGGCCAAGTCTTGCCGCCGGCCGTGGGGCCGAGTCTTGCCGCCGGCCGTGGGGCTGAGTCTTGCCGCTGGCCGTGGGGCCGGGTCTTGCCACCGGCCGTGGGGCCGAGTCTTGCCGCTGGCCGTGGGGCCGAGTCTTGCCGCCGGCCGTGGGGCCGGGTCTTGCCGCCGGCCGTGGGGCCGGGTCTTGCCACCGGCCGTGGGGCCGAGTCTTGCGGCCGAGTTGTTCTTCCTAAGATACATTTAATATCTTGAGCTGCTCGAGAGCATATTGTATAGTTATATAGTTAGGTTTTAGTTGAAGCAGTGTTGGTCAGTCGAGGACACGGTGTACATGTTTAGTGTAGCTGGGAGGCCAACACAGTTAAAGTGTACCTGCGTAGTGTAGCAGGGGTGTCTTAAGAATATATGGCAAGGTGTACTAACGAAGTAGCAGAGAGGGGTAGGGGGGATGGATGTATTAGGGTACGCTTGAGTAAAAGCAGTATAGTACAGAGTTAAAGATACACTATCAGAACTCCCCCCCCCCCGGGCTTGAGTGAAAGGGGGAGGGGGAAGAGCACACCTCCAAGATCCTCACACACAATGCGCGGTACTCTAGGGTGGCACTCCCTGCCACCTCCTCTTGCACTAATGCCTCCACTTCTCTCTGGTCACACACACACACCAAACCTATCTCCTGAAGCCCACATCAAAAGAATAACATCTGCGGCGTATGCGAGGCTGGCTAACATCAGAACTGCCTTCAGGAACCTGTGTAAGGAATTATTCAGAATCATGTATACCACATATGTATGACCAATCCTGGAGTATGCGACCCCAGCATGGAGCCCGTATCTTGTCAAGCACAAGGCGAAGCTTGAAAAAGTTCAGAGATATGCTACTAGGCTAGTCCCAGAACTAAGAGGCATGAGTTACGAAGAAAGGCTGCGAGAAATGCACCTCACGACACTAGAAGACAGAAGAGTAAGAGAAGACATGATCACAACCTACAAAATTCTCAGAGGAATTGACAGGGTAGATAAAGATAAACTGTTTAACACGGGTGGTACGCGAACAAGGGGACACAGGTGGAGACTGAGAACCCAAATGAGCCACAGAGACGTTAGAAAGAACTTTTTCAGTGTCAGAGTAGTTAACAGATGGAATGCATTAGGCAGTGATGTGGTGGAGGCTGACTCCATACAGTTTCAAATGTAGATATGATAGAGCCCAGTAGGCTCAGGAATCTGTACACCAGTTGATTGACGGTTGAGAGGCGGGACCAAAGAGCAGAGCTCAACCCTCGCAAGCACGACTAGGTGAATACACACACACACACACACACACACACACACACACACACACACACACATAAACATCCATTACCAACAACATTCTCCACCGTTGTAAGGCGGATACCTTTGGGTAGTGCTAATTACAGAATGTGAATCAGTGCCAAAAACGAAGGGAGTTAACTTATCAGGCGACCGGAAGGCGCCGCCCTCGTCACCTTAATGATCTCTCACTCCTCAAGGTAAGAACATGTGTATAGCCAAGTGCACACTGGTAGTGTGAATGTTATAGTCACACTGGGGAGGGGCAGTCACACTGGGGAGGGGCAGTCACACTGGGGAGGGGCAGTCACACTGGGGAGGGGCAGTCACACTGGGGGAAGATACAGTTACACTGGGTGGATACAGTCATATAAGAGTACTCTGTCGATGCTTGTCTTTCGCTGTGTATGTTCCTACAGGTTCACTGGGAGCTACGGCCCTCCTTCACGAGCTTTCTCAATCCCCCATTTACAGCCTCACACATCTCTTTGTCATTCTCTGGCATCCTGTCCTCTCCCGTTTTGTCTGATCATTTCTTCATTCACTGATCCCTTGTGTGTTACTCACTTACACATGTGGACTTGCTTACATGCGTTTGAAGTTGGATTCAGCTTCTGGGCCTCCTGTCTCTTTCTTATCTGTAAGTTCATGCAATGACTCCCTGCCATTTGTTTTTTTTTTATAATAACTTGCAGGATCGATCGTTGGCTCTTGGATCCCGCCTTTCTAGCCTTCGGTTGTTTAGAGCAGTGACTCCTGTCCTTCTTCTCTATCATAAATAGTTTTAAAGCTATGAATAATGTTTGCTTCCACAATGTGCTACTTTAGTTCATTCAATTTATCCATTACTCTCACGCTAAAATAAAGCTTTCTAACATCCCTGTGACTCATCTGAGTATCCAGCTTTCACCCATGTCCCCTCATTCTATTGGTATTCCGTGTGAACATTTCGTCTATTTCCACTGTCAATCCCCCAGTCAGTGTCAATGTACTCACCTAATTGTATTCACCTAATTGGGCTTGCGGGGGTTGAGCTCTGGCTCTTTGGTCCCGCTTCTCAATCGTCAATCAATGGGTGTAATGGTTCCTGAGCCTACTGAGCTCTACCATATCTACATATCTATCATATCTATCATATCTATCTCTGACACTTGTCTGTTAGGTAATTCCTTACTCATACTAATGAGTTATAAGTTTGTTGTACGAGTTTGTGGCACGAGTTTGTGGCACGAGTTTGTGGCACGAGTTTGTGGCACGAGTTTGTGGCACAGGTTTTCATTTAAGAGACCCAAGATGCAGGGACTGAAGGTTTAAGGCTGGAGAACGTACCGGAATTGTCGGTATCAGAGACTCTTGATGTTAGTGACCGGTGGAGCGCATCTCCCCACACTGTTACGTCAGCCTCGTATTTGTGTCCGCGAGGCGCCGTAGTGCCGGAAGGGAAAGGAACGGGAAAGTACCTCCGGGAACACCTTAGGTGCAGCTAGCTGGCGCTTGAGAAGAAGGGACGGAGAGAATTATGGTTTCGGAGAGAAGTAAACTGAAAAGTGATTGCAAATTAAAGAGAGAGAGAGAGAGAGAGAGAGAGAGAGAGAGAGAGAGAGAGAGAGAGAGAGAGAGAGAGAGAGAGAGAGAGAGAGAGAGAGAGACATGGATATAAACCACTGGAGGATCGTGTTTCCTTGAAGAACTAGTAACAGTTTATCCTGAGCTGTGAAGGATACACCAACAAACAGGTGTCAGAATTTGTCTACTCCTGTACCCCCTGTGTAAACAATAGGAGCAAGATAAAACAATAAGGAGAGTCTAAGTGAGAGTCTAAGAGAGTAATAGAGAGTAGTGGAGTATAAGGAAGCAAGAGTTCCAGGAACTGAGAGTGGAAGAGGGCGAAAGATTGATTAACTAATTAATAATATAATTTAATATAATTCCTTACCACCCGGACATCAAGGCGATGTATTTACATAGCACTTTAGTCCATCGTCACGTAAGATTTACCACTTCAGCTCGACTGCCAACAGAAAGATTAAACAGAAGGGGATGTAGCTCTGTGGCTTTACCTGATCACATAGATGTTATGGAGGAACACTGTCGAATGAATGCGAATTCGCGGGGATGCGAATGAAAGTGGATGAGGGTGAGAGTGTGAGAAGGTGAGTGTGAGTGGGAAAGAGTGCAAGTGAGTGTATGAGTAAGGTGAAGAAAAAAGGTGAGTGAGAAGGGTGGTGCAGGTAAAGTCTTTGGCTATTCTGAGCCCCATAATTATATCAGTGTAGGGAGGGAAGAAGAGATATTTTGGCGAAGTACCCAACACCCGCCCCACACCCTGCTGGCACTCCCAGGCACTCCTCTCTTGAGTGTTGCACCATACGTCACCCCACACACACACACACACACACACACACACACACACACACACACACACACACACATACATACACACACACACACACACACACACACACACACACACACACACACACACACATATACACACACACACACACACACACACACACACACACACACACACACACACACACACACACACACACACACACACACACACACACACATACAGGACTGTGAAGGACACATAATGGACCGAATTTGTGTTCATTCCGGGGGTTAAGGTTCCCGCGGCCCGGTCTCTGGCCAGACCTCCTGGTTGCTGGTCAGGTCAACCAGGATGCAGTTCCTTGCAGCCTGACGTATGAATCACTGCCTGGTTGATCAGGTCCTTTGGACCTGATCAACCAGCCTGGTTGATCCTTTGGAGGTGTTTATCTCTTGAACACTGTGAGGGGGTCGACCAGTTATGCCCATTACGTGTAGTGGAAGCGTGTTGAACAGTCTCGGGCCTCTGATGTTGATAGAGTTCTCTCTCAGAGATCCTATTGCACCTCTGCTCTTCAATGGGAGTATTCTGCACATCCTGCCATGCCTCCTGCCATTCCATACCTAGACAAAGCTTTCAAAATGATGTTATGTTTCATACGTCAGATGGGCCCTGTAGTATACAGCACCAATATAAAACTTCACTTTAATAATTACAAAACGAAGTTTCAGGATGTAAATTGGATGCTACCAGACTGAGGCTCTGAGAAGGCCACTATCTCTCCATGGATTGTGAAGAAAATTCTGAGACAGTAATTTAGTCATCCTTTCTTCATGGATACTGAAGGTGCTGAAGTCCTGGGCAAACCATTAGCCTGCCGTGAATGCCGAAATAATGGATTGCTGCCCTCAGCATGCCACTAGTAATGATTTATATTATATTACCCAAAACAGATGATATATGAGACATCTGAAAACAGCGTTTAGTAATATTCAGAAATATGAGACAAACGAAAAGCGATGGAACTCTACCCAACTTTTAGCTCTAATCTGTCAATAGTGGAGCTCTCGGTATGTTTAATGGTTACAAATGGAGGATTGTTTGCCTCTGGTGTATTGATACAGTCGAGAACTGTGTTCGCTAATAGGGGGTTTTCAAGTACATCTTCAGCAGGCAAATAAGATCGTTGTATTTTCCGTCTTTCAACATGCCTGTAGATCTTTGTCTACTTTGGGGTAGATTTTATGTGATTTTTTCTACTACTGTCTGTTGCAGTAGTTTGCAGCAGACAGGTGGGGCGGGGGGGGGGGGGAAGACAAGTTTACTGTTGCCTCGTACTGTTGAGGCCCGAGATCGTATCTCCGATGATCTAGGTGAAGGAAATGAAGTGAAGGTGTGAAAGTACAACGATATATTGTACTGTAAATGTACCGAGAGGTATTCCCCCCATTGTACATTTACCAATGTACCTTAATTAATCTTGGACTTTGTTCAAGGATAAAGTACATTTGCTGGCTGGTCAGTAAGTTATGAATTTGATTTTGGGTTTGATCTGAGATAATTATTTTGTTTTTGTTTTACATTCTAATACTTAGCTTATTATTTTTCTGGTTAATCTCAAACCAGTTACAACTAAACTCAGCAACAACCATCCCCAGTTGCTACCTGTCTACCCAACTACAGTTGCTACCTATCTACCCAACCACAGTTGCTACCTATCTACCCAACCACAGTTGCTTCCTAACTACCCAACCACAGTTGCTACCTGTCTACCCAACCCCAGTTACTACCTATCTACCCAACCACAGTTGCTACCTGTCTACCCAACCACATTTGCTACCTGTCTACCCAACCACAGTTGCTACCTGTCTACCCAACCACAGTTGCTACCTGTCTACCCATCCCCAGTTGCTACCTAACTACCCAACCACAGTTGCTACCTAACTACCCATCACCAGTTGCTACCTATCTACCCAACCACAGATGCTACCTATCTACCCAACCACAGTTGCTACCTACCTACCCAACCACAGATGCTACCTATCTACCCAACCACAGTTGCTACCTAACTACCCAACCACAGTTGCTACCCAAATAATCAACTTCCTCCTAATAACCCCGCTCTTCAGCCTTCATTATTCTAGTCAACTTTACCGTTTCACGTCCCCGTCTCCTCCCCTTCCCTCTCCATCACCATTCCCCCCCACCAACTCCACCTCCAAGCCCCCTCCAACTCCTCACACACCCCGTCCTCTCCAATTCTACAATCACATACCCACTTAAACGCCATTGCTCCGCCCTGCTCAAACTCCAAACCCATGTCCCCTTCAACTGCTTCCTAAGCCCCCTCGAACTAGGTGAGTAGTGTGTGTGTGTGTGTGTGTGTGTGTGTGTGTGTGTGTGTGTGTGTGTGTGTGTGTGTGTGTGAGTGTGTGTGTGTGTGTGTGTGTACTCTACTAGGCGAGTACACTCACACACTCCAACACTACCCCAACGCCGTCCCCAGAGACCATGCCTGTAGTAACTGGGGGCTCTAGGTGCTGTTTCTGTCAGTGACGAGGGTGGGTGAAAGGGGGGGTTATGGGGGCGTTGGGAGAGGGAGGGGCAAAGGTCGGGGAGCTGTGAGGAATAATGTGAGGTGTGAGGTCCTATGAGAGGTAATGAAGGGTGGTGAGGTGAAGCTGGGTGGAGGTAGAGAATAGTAATGGCCATTATGGGGGTGATTGAATTATGGGTTTGAGGGGTAAATTTGACGCGATGAGAGAAGGTATGTGAGAGAGAGAGAGTTGTGAAGTGGATGAAAGAAATACTTCCTTCATTTAGCTACAGATTAAAAAGACGTATCTCTCCCATGAGCTTCGACTCAAAAAGATATTTCTTTCCCGAATTTCGGATAAAATAGATATTTCTCACTTTCCGGAGGTGAGATTGATCCGGGGTAGGAGAGATGTATTCATATTCAGTTCATGACATTCGGATTAATGAGGTGGGAAAAATATCTTCACTCATATGTTCAGAACGCTGAATGACGTCATTGTTCATATCATCGAGATTTCAAAATAATAATTATTTGGACTAACAAGACGCTGAAGTTATCGTTATTCGAACGAACGAGACGCAAATATGTGCGTTGTTCGTATTAACGAGAAGGGAGAAGTGTCGGTGTTCAGATTTTGTGAGAGGCAGAAATACACTACATGGGTCTCTAGGGAAGGGGGGGAGATAGAAGGAAGAAGGAAGAGCAGGTATAGAGGGAGGAGAAGAGACAGAGGATTACGAGGAGGAGGAGGAGAGAGAGATTGGAGTGAGAAGAGCAGTTAGAGAGATAGTGAGATAAGGAGTGGATGAGCGAGGGGAAGGAAATTTAGGGAGAAGAGGGAGAAGAAGTCGCTTGTTGCTGGGGTGTCGAGCCACCTACCACCATTCCCCCATGAAAAGGGATGAGGCGGCAGAAGGGGTTGATTGGACATAGTAATGGGTGCTGGGAGAATTTATTAAGTAAAGGGAAGGCTGTTAGACCCCTCTGGGGGAAGGTTTCCAGTAAATTATGTGAGCCCGAAATGGAAGCCCACAGCAAAATGAGACTTCAGAAGCCTTCAAGGAAATACTACAGAAATGAAAGGGATAATCAAGGGAAATTACAGTAGGGAGAAAGTTAAGAGAAAGGCCTCTATGAAAAGGGAAACAGACCGACGGGAATCGCTGACTGGGACCCCAAAAGGCAGAACATCTTTGCAAATGAGTCGTTGGGCCCACTAATGGGATCCCTTGAAGCCTTTTCTGGAGTGGGTAATGGCTTGGTGCCGCCCTGTTAGGCAGACCAGCCATGCATATTGATGGTTATGTGTTTATCTTTAGTGAGAGCTGCCCTGATACTACCCTCGCTGAGAGGGAGAGCTCTGAGAGGCTCTGAAGAAAGGGAGGAAAAGGAGTACTAAGAGAGAGGAAAGTTAGATAATGAGTGAAGGGGGAGGGGGGGGGAGAGAGAGAGAGAGAGAGAGAGAGAGAGAGAGAGAGAGAGAGAGAGAGAGAGAGAGAGAGACAGACAGACAGACAGACAGACAGACAGACAGACAGAGAGGGAGAATAGTTATGAAGAGAGACAGGAAACTCGAAAGCGACGAAGAAAGATAAAAGAGAAGAGAGATGAATATTTACGAATACAGAAGGTCCAACATCGTGGGTCGGTGTGGGCATGACAACGGGCACAGATAGCGAGTGTGGGCACTGGACTAATCATATTAGTCTCTCCTGGATCGCTCTCCTTCAGTCGATGACTTAGGGAGGAGAGGGAAAAGAATGGAAAGAGAGGCGGGGTGAGAGGTGGATGGAGAAGGAGAGTGAATAGAAAGTGAGACACGGCAAGGGAGAGTAAAGCACCAAGCCAGTATCACTAGATACCACGTGGAAATGTTGTGAGGACAGGGACCTGGGATTGGATGGAGGGAAGGAATATTGAATGAAAGGGAATAGGTTTACGAATACGAAAGAGGAATAGGAAAATAGTGTTTACGAATAGGATGATGTAAGAAAGAGGTGAGGGGGAGGTAGCGGGGGATGTGGAGAGAGAGAGAGGGAGGGGGGATGTGGTCCACCAAACTTTCAATAAAAAACATTCGTTTGCAGCAAGTGCCAAGACTGGGCCAGTTAATGTCACACACACACACACACACACACACACACACACACACACACACACACACACACACACACACACACACACACACACACACACACACACACACACATGTATATATATATATATATATATATATATATATATATATATAGTCAGAGGAATGTTTAAAGATAGGCAAAACAAGTGACCGGACATAATGAACTATTTCCATCATCTACTACCATTATCTTTTGGCCTTTATGATAAGATGGCGCAACTCAGCATGAGATGACGGTGGACATTTATATGGGAGTGTTTAATGTCAAGTGCTTCAGCAATGCTCACTCTGCTTATATATTGGTGTCACTGCTCAGGATTTCTGTGATCATCTGGTGGTGTATAGAAATGATGTGACCGTAAATGCAGTCTTGTTGTCTATGAACATCTTGAAAGAGGTGTAGTCTGGCGATATAGTGAGAGCATGGGGACAGGCAGACATCAGGTGGACAGGCTAAGGCATAGACATAGCATTAGTCCACCGAGGCATTATGTTCACCGTTGGCAGAGATCTTCATAAACGAGTCGGCAGCCTGTTTACTTGTTCGAGTAAATTATCAGCTGTTTCTTTTATTCAGTGCTGGCTGGGGGAATATTTATTTTAATGTCTTACATGACGCTCTCTCTCTCTCTCTCTCTCTCTCTCTCTCTCTCTCTCTCTCTCTCTCTCTCTCTCTCTCTCTCTCTCTCTCTCTCTCTCTCTCTCTCTCGTCAGCCACATAAACTAGTTCCTGTAATATCATTTTGTAACATAGACATGTTCTGAAGCACTGATTTCCTCAATAATGGAAGCCTAAGAGTTCAGGCTTCCTTTTGACGACCCCTTCCACCTGCCCATTAGCATATACATTGCGTTCCCTAACATCAGTTCCCCCTCACGACCACTCCAGCCCCCTCACGACCACGCCAGCCCCCTCACGACCACTCCAGCCCCCTCACGACCACTTCAGCCCCCTCACGACCACTCCAGCCCCCTCACGACCACTCCAGCCCCCCTCACTACCACTCCAGCCCCCTCACGACCACTCCAGCCCCCTCACGACCACTTCAGCCCCTTCACGTCCACTCCAGCCCCTCACTCACGACTACTCCAGTCCTCCCACGACTACTCCAGTCCCCCCACGACTACTCCAGTCCCTCTACGACTACTCCAGTCGCCCCACGACCACTACAGCCCCCCCTCACGACTACTTCAGTCCCCCCACGACTACTCCAGTCGCCCCACGACCACTACAGCCCCCTCACGATAAATGGCCCAAGTTTGCCATTCGCCTGCCTGCAGCTTCCTTATCTCGGGAAAGTTCACACGATAAGTGGAGTTATACCAAGAACAGAAGGCTTCTTCAAGAAGTTGTGTCATCTACGGTGATCCAGCTGTTTCGCCGGCGGCGGTCACGTGCTAAACGACGTCACAATAAAGTGTCGCTCGACCCAACAGTCGCTCTCAAGGCTCCAGGGGCTGGAATGACTGCAACATTGTAGTATTCAGACATTGCTCTACCTAATACAGAGTCGACACAGCAAGCAGCACTTGACCTCCTCATTGCTTGGACACAACACTGGGACCTCCAAGTTAGTACTACCAAAACCTGTTATCACATTTTCACTAAAAAAAAGACTTGTTCGTCTACCCACCTTCACAATACTCAACACTCCCATCCAACACGTATGACAACATAAATACCTTGACATGCACTTAGATTCGCCCTCACTTACCTGGAAAGCACACATGCAACATCTAATTAAACAGACGACACAACCCCGACTCACCATACTTAAAGTCCCTCACTGGCACCACCTGGGGAGCACACCATGATATTTTGCACCGTTTCTATGCAACCAACTAGACTACTGTTGCCAGGCATATGCGTCGGCTGCACCTACTAACCTACAGAGCCTTGAGGTCATCCAAAACAATGCCATGCGATTTATACGTGGCGCAATGCGTTCCACTCCTATCCTCGGACTTCAGGGGGGAAATGGGCCTCACAAGCCTAGCCACCAGACGAGACATAATGTGTGCCAACTATCTGTCACTCTGTACCACTGCTCACCAGACACACCCATACAGTTCAAACATTAACCCAACAGTTAACCCACACATAACCCCTCCGCCTCCCCACCAATCACTCGCAACCTTTCCTCACACGGGCTACAAATAACCTTAATATAGACCTCACTTTACTCCTTAACTCTGAAACCCAACTTACTGTTCCCCCTATTCCACCTTGGCTTTATACAACTCCTAATACATCAATACAACCGGAAGACAACATTCCAAAGTCTGAACCAAAGTCAGCCATAGCCTCAGTCCTTGTCGCAGCAATGAAAAATTGCTACCCAAATACCACAGCGATTTATTCAGATTTATACTGAAGTAGTAGGCTTCAGACTGTGACCTTCAGGCTTTGACCATCAGACTGTGACCATCAGAGTGTGACCTTCAGACTGTGACCTTCAGGCTTTGACCATCAGACTGTGACCATCAGACTGTGACCTTCAGACTGTGACCATCAGACTGTGACTTTCAGACTGTGACCATCAGACTGTGACCTTCAGACTGTGACCTTTAGACTGTGACCTTCAGACTGTGACCATCATACTGTGACCTTTAGACTGTGACCATCATACTGTGACCTTCAGACTGTGACCATCATACTGTGACCTTCAGACTGTGACCATCATACTGTGACCTTCAGACTCTGACCTTCAGACTCTGACCTTCAGACTCTGACCTTCAGACTCTGACCTTCAGACTCTGACCACCAGACTGTGACCATCAGACTGTGACCTTCAGACTTACCTAAGACCTTGAGGGCTGAAAGGTCTCCGGAAATGCTGCTGTAAACTTCATAATCATAATTTTCATAATGTATGCAAATATTATAAATAAAATTTGAAATTTATATTCAATTGAATATTCATATATACATACACTCATACATGTGAGGTGCCCAGGACTCTGTTGTAAGGAGGAGGAGAGAGAAGATGGGAGGGGTGGAGGGAAGGGAGGAGAGAATGGGGGAGTGAATGGGGGAGTGAATGGGGGAGTGAATGGAGGAGATGAAACTTGGGATGAGGAGGAACAGGAGGATGGGGAAGAAGGAGAGGGTGAAGGAGGAGGAGGGCAGCGTGGAGTTAGTTATCATCCTTTTTCTAGTAGCTCCTTACCCTATCCCTTCCCATATTATGCCCTCTCCCCCACCTACCTTACGCTCTCTCTAACCCCTCCCCCACCTACCTTACGCCCTCCTCCACCTGTCGGGTCACCAACAGAAATAGCTACCTTGGTACCATTCACTGGTTGCCAAGCTTTTAACACACAGGCGCGTGTCTTGGCGTTTCCTATTGACTCTCTCTCTCTCTCTCTCTCTCTCTCTCTCTCTCTCTCTCTCTCTCTCTCTCTCTCTCTCTCTCTCTCTCTCTCTCTCTCTCTCTCTCTCAGCCTCAGCTTCCTACTTCCCCTCATACACTACGACTGTGTCTCTTGGTTATTCTCTTTTAGTGTTTATATATTATGTATAAGATACGTCAATATGTTTATATAATTTTTATAATCCAAAAAACAAAACTGGCCTAAGTAACATACCAAGAACATATGTATATGTCTACATACATGTTACACTAGTCATTATACTTATTATTATGATAATTTGTATTACATTCATTAGATGCTTCATCTTGTTTTGACTCTTCATTATTTGTGGATGCTGCCGTCTCCAGCATGGATGCTGCCGTCTCCAGCATGGATGCTGCCGTCTCCAGCATGGATGCTGCATCTCGTGTGTCGTGTTCATTATCAGGGGATGCTGTGACCTCCCCTCATCATCAACACCAAGTGTCATTCATTATTTTGAATACATCATTGCTTCTTTCATATATATATTATCCCCAGACGGGGCCGTTCCTCTGGAACTGATGAAGAGAATAAATATGTTGATTTCTGAACGAATGAAGACGCCATTAAGGCTGGTAAGACTTCAGCGGTGATGGGAAGTGTGTACTCACCTAGTTGTGCTTGCGGGGGTTGAGTTCTGGCTCTTTGGTCCCGCCTCTCAACCGTCATGAACAGATTCCTGATGAACAGATTCCTGAGCCAGCTGGGCTCTATCATATCTACATTTGAAACTGTGTATGGAGTCAGCCTCCAGCACATCGCTGCCTAATGCATTCCACCCGTTAACGACTCTGACACTGAAAAATTTCTTTTTAACGTCCCTGTGGCTCATGTGGGTACTCAGTTTTCACCTGCGTCCCCTTGTCCGCGTACCACCCGTGTTAAAAAGTTTATCTTTTATCTACGCTGTCAATTCCTCTAAGAATTTTGTAGGTAGTGATCATGTCTCCTTTTACTCTTATGTCTTCTGTGTGTTCTCACCTATTTGTACTTCCCTATTTGTGCTTGCGGGGTTGAGTTTTGGCTCTTTGGTCACGCCTCTCAACCGTCAATCAACTGGTGTACAGATTCCTGAGCCTACTGGGCTCTGTGTATTCACCTAGTTGTGCTTGCGGGGGTTGAGCTCTGTTCTTTCGGCCCGCCTCTCAACTGTCAGTCAACTTTTACTAACTACTATTTTTTTTCCACACCACACATACACGCACACACACACACTCACACACACCAGGAAGCAGCCCGTGACAGCTAACTAACTCCCCGTACCTATTTACTGCTAGGTAACAGGGGGAATTAGGGTGAAAGAAACACTGCCTATTGTTTCTCTCCGGCGTCCGGAATCGAACCCGGGACCACAGGATCACGCGTCCAGCGTGCTGTCCGCCCCGCCACCGGCCCCTAATGTGTACTCACCTAATTGTACTCACCTAATTGTGCTTGCGGGGGTTGAGCTCTGGCTCTTTGGTCCCGCCTCTCAACCGTCAATCAACTGGTGTACAGATTCCTGAGCCTATTGGGCTCTATCATATCTACATTTGAAACTGTGAATGGAGTCAGCCTCCACCACATCACTTCCTAATGCATTCCATTTGCTAACTACTCTGACACTGAAAAAGTTCTTTCTAACGTCTCTGTGGCTCATTTGGGTACTCAGCTTCCACCTGTGTCCCCTTGTTCGCGTCCCACCAGTGTTGAAAAGTTCATCCTTGTTTACCCGGTCGATTCCCCTGAGGATTTTGTAGGTTGTGATCATGTCCCCCCTTACTCTTCTGTCTTCCAGTGTCGTGAGGTGCATTTCCCGCAGCCTTTCCTCATAACTCATGCCTCTTAGTTCTGGGACTAGTCTAGTAGCATACCTTTGGACTTTTTCCAGCTTCGTCTTGTGCTTGACAAGGTACGGGCTCCATGCTGGGGCCGCATACTCCAGGATTGGTCTTACATATGTGGTGTACAAGATTCTGAATGATTCCTAAAGACAAAAGGTTCCTGAACGCCGTTCTGATGTTAGCCAGCCTCGCATATGCCGCAGACGTTATTCTCTTTATGTGGGCTTCAGGAGACAGGTTTGGTGTGATATCAACTCCTAGGTCTTTCTCTCTGTCTGTTTCATTAAGTACTTCATCTCCTATTCTGTATCCTGTGCCTGGCCTCCTGTTTCCACTGCCTAGTTTCATTACTTTGCATTTACTCGGGTTGAACTTCAACAGCCATTTGTTGGACCATTCACTCAGTCTATCCAGGTCATCTTGTAGCCTCCTACTATCATCCTCTGTTTCAATCCTCCTCATAATTTTTGCATCGTCGGCAAACATTGAGAGGAACGAATCTATACCCTCTGGGAGATCATTTACATATACCAGAAACAGTATAGGTCCAAGGACTGACCCCTGCGGGACTCCACTTGTGACGTCTCGCCAATCTGAGACCTCACCCCTCACACAGACTCGTTGTCTCCTGTTGCTTAGGTATTCCTCTATCCACCGGAGTACCTTCCCTCTCACTCCAGCCTGCATCTCCAACTTTCGCACTAGCCTCTTGTGTGGCACTGTATCAAAGGCTTTCTGACAATCCAAAAATATGCAGTCTGCCCACCCTTCTCTTTCTTGCCTTATTTTTGTTGCCTGGTCGTAGAATTCAAGTAACCCTGTGAGGCAGGACCTGCCATCCCTGAACCCATGTTGATGCTGTGTTACAAAGTTCCTTCGCTCCAGATGCTCCACTAGTTTTTTTCGCACAATCTTCTCCATCAGCTTGCATGGTATGCAGGTTAGGGACACTGGCCTGTAGTTCAGTGCCTCCTGTCTATCCCCTTTCTTGTATATCGGGACTACGTTAGCTGCTTTCCAAGTATCTGGCAGTTCCCCTGTTGCCAGTGATTTGTTATACACTATGGAGAGTGGTAGGCTCAGTTCTCTTGCTCCTTCCTTTAGAACCCAAGGGGAGATTCCATCTGGGCCTATAGCCTTCGTCACGTCCAACTCTAGTAAACACTTCCTTACTTCCCCACTGGTAATCTCAAACTCTTCCAGTGGTTCCTGGTTAGCTATTCCCTCACTTACCTCTGGAATTTCTCCTTGTTCTAAGGTGAAGACCTCCTGGAATTTCTTATTCAATTCCTCACACACTTCCTTGTCATTTGTAGTGAATCCTTCCGCCCCTATCCTTAATCTCATAACCTGTTCCTTTACTGTTGTTTTTCTCCTAATGTGGCTATGCAACAATTTAGGCTGAGTCTTTGCCTTGCTTGCGATGTCATTTTCGTATTGTCTTTCTGCCTCTCTTCTCATCCTGACATATTCATTCCTGGCATTCTGGTATCTTTCTCTGCTCTCCAGTGTCCTGTTATTCCTATAGTTTCTCCATGCCCTTTTACTTTGCTGCTTAGCTAGCCTACATCTTTGATTAAACCATGGGTTTCTCATCTTCATTTCTCTGTTTTCCTTTTGGACTGGGACAAACTTGTTTGCTGCGTCCTTGCACTTCTGCGTGATGTAATCCATCATATCTTGGGCCGTCTTTCCCCTGAGCTCTGTTTCCCATGCTATATCTGTTAGGAATTTTCTTATCCCCTCATAGTTTCCCTTTCGGTATGCTAACCTTTTGGTTTCGGTATCCCTCCTCGAGTTCAATAACCCTTCTTCAATCAAGTACAATCAATGTGTGTGTGTGTGTGTGTGCGTGTGTGTGTGTGTGTGTGTGTGTGTGTGTGTGTGTGTGTGTGTGTGTGTGTGTGTGTGTGTGTGTGTGCAGTGTAGTGTACACAGTAGTATAGCATTTAAAATAGTTGCTTAAATATTGCAAATTGTTCTTAAACATGAATTTATGACAATATTAATGAAACAATAAAGTTGGGTTTGGTTAGGTGAGGTTTAGTTAGGCAAAGTTTGGTATGCTAGTTTAGGTTAAGCTAAGCTACCAGGTTTACCTAAAATATGTAAAACTCACACAAATTTCTTTCAATGGTTTATAACCACGAAATAGGCTCACCATGGGAGCCGGTCGGCCGAGCGGACAGCACGCTGGACTTGTGATCCTGTGGTCCTGGGTTCGATCCCAGGCGCCAGCGAGAAACAATGGGCAGAGTTTCTTTCACCCTATGCCCCTGTTACCTAGCAGTAAAAATAGGTACCTGGGTGTTAGTCAGCTGTCCGGGCTGCTTCCTGGGGGTGGAGGCCTAGTCGAGGACCGGGCCGCGGGGACACTAAAAAGCCCCGAAATCATCTCAAGATAACCATTGTCCGTGCTACTTGGAGCTTAGAGTTCCGAGTAGCTAAATCTAAAACAACATCTAAAGGTTGAAATGTCAAAGGCTTTACTAAGGTCAGGAGATACAATGTCGTAATCCTTTTCATCTTGAACTTCCTGAAAGATGGAGGAGGTGAACGAGACCATATTTATCTCTCATAAACGTTTCCTTATAAATCCTTTTTTTATGAAAATCATCACAAATCTTGGCTTTTCAAGACGTATACGAATGGCGATTAGCGAGTCAGTCATGTATCCCTTAACATGTGGGACTCTACATGCGAGAGTTCGACTGGCATAACTCCCGTAGGTTTCTACGCTTCCAGTACTCTGATCAAATTATTTGTTAAATATTAAAGACAAGGGACGGGGGGCTTATCAAGCTCATTTGTATAGTCTTTTAAGACTCAGGGAAATATCTCGTCTGATCCATCGGACTTGTTGGACTTGAAGGAAGTTTTTCTATTTGTTGTATAATTTCCTCCCGGGTGACCAATGAGCAATTCACATTGTTCTCCCATTATGTGCCTCTGTAACCCTTTCCACTACCACCCACAAGATGGGTATGGGGTGCATAATAAATGCATAATAAATGATCATACAAAATCATTCGTAGGTGTATTCCCTCTCCCTCTATAAAATAATCAACAACTAATTTCATATTACCACATCACCTTCAAGTAATTTCCATCGCTCCCATAATTCATTCTCACTCATTCCCGTTCTCACAATAATCTCTATCTTAGGGAATCACGGAGAGGAGAGAGCGAGAGAGAGATTGATGGAGAGAAGAGGGTAGAGAGAAGTTTTTGTCTCATGTTGCCTCTCACTACCGGGAGGTTTTATGTCGTCCTCACTACCGGGAGGTTTTATGTCGCTCTCACTACCGGGAGGTTTTATGTCGCTCTCACTACCGGGAGGTTTTATGTCACCCTCACTACCGGGAAAAGAGGAATAAACCCGTCACCTCACTACCGGGAAAAGAGAAATAAACCCGTCACCTCACTACCGGGAAAAGAGACATAAACCCGTCACCTCACTACCGGGAAAAGAGGAATAAACCCGTCACCTCACTACCGGGAGAAGAGGAATAAACCCGTCACCTCACTGCTGAAAAATGAGGTAAAGGAGAATACCATCACTGCTGGACTTGGGGTAGGGACTGACCCCCATTGATTACCGCAGGACTAGAGGTAAGGGACAGGCCCCCCTAACCCCCTTCTTCTTGAGATGATTTGATTGATTCATTCCCTTGATTTGTTCCTAGAACGGCTGTACCCTTCCCGGTACTGCCGTTCTAGGGGTAAGGTACAAGGGTTAAGGGACTAGGGGAGGGTAATGGACTGGGAAGAATGGACGATCCATCCGCCCCACCAAAGGAAGAGAGGAACATATTCTACCTTTACTACCGGGAGGGAGGTGTGTGTCGTCGCCTCATGACCGGGGAGCGACGGGCTCACCTCCTCCTCTCATCCCTCACTCACTAACAAAAGTAAATGGGGCGATAAAACTTAATTAAAAGTGCAATTCAAGGCGGGTGGTGATGGGGCGAGGCGAGCGGGGGGTCATCTCACTTTTACTGGGCTCTCGACGGTAAAACCCGTGCTTATTGTCCTCTCCCTCATCCCCTCACATCTCCAGCACCATCCCCCCCCTCACACCTCCCCCCTCACACCTCCCCCCCTCACATCTCCACCCCCCCCCCTCACATCTCCAACACCACCACCACCCCCTCATCTCGTCCACTCAATGCAGTCTGACGACGTTATAAAACCATGACTTGAGATGCTAAACATAACGCCATTTAAAGATAAAAAAATAGAGTAGACATGATCACCTTATACGAAATATTCTGGGGAGTAGACATGAGTAAAATTTATACTAGCAGATGGAAACTACGCACCCAAAGATGTTTTCAACGTTGGAGCAGTGACAAAATTTAATGAACTAAGAATGAGTGAGTACAAGTGTGTGAGTACAAGTACAGATTGGTGAGTACAAGTGTGTGAGTACAGGTACAGATTGGTGAGTACAAGTGTGTGAGTACAGCTACACATTGGTGAGTACAAGTGTGTGAGTACAGCTACAGGTTGGTGAGTACAAGGGTGTGAGTACAGGTACAGGTTGGTGAGTACAAGTGTGTGAGTACAGGTACAGACTGGTGAGTACAAGTGTGTGAGCACAGCTACAGACAGGTGAGTACAAGTGTGTGAGTACAGGTACAGACTGGTGAGTACAAGTGTGTGAGCACAGCTACAGACTGGTGAGTACAAGTGTGTGAGTACAGGTACAGACTGGTGAGTACAAGTGTGTGAGTACAGGTACAGACTGGTGAGTACAAGTGTGTGAGTACAGGTACAGACTGGTGAGTGCAAGTGTTTGAGTACAAGTACAGACAGGTGAGTACAAGTGAGTGAGTACAGCCACAGGGGCAGGGAGTGAGTGAGTACAGCCACAGGGGCAGGGGGTGAGTGAGTACAGCCACAGGGGCAGGGGGTGAGTGAGTACAGCCACAGGGGCAGGGGGTGAGTGAGTACAGCCACAGGGGCAGGGAGTGAGTGAGTACAGCCACAGGGGCAGGGAGTGAGTGAGTACAGCCACAGGGGCAGGGAGTGAGTGAGTACAGCCACAGGGGCAGGGAGTGAGTACAGCCACAGGGGCAGGGAGTGAGTGAGTACAGCCACATGGGCAGGGGTGAGTGAGTACAGCCACAGGGGCAGGGAGTGACTGCAACATGCTGGGGGCAGGGCGTCCAGAGGTCGGCGCACGACGCTGGCGAAGATAATAGGAATTTGTATCACGCTGCAATAATGCGTTACCTGGGTGGAGGGAGGAGGACGATGAGCAGCGGGAGGCGGCGGTGAGGCACAGGCGGAGGGTAGGAAGGAAGGAAGGAAGGAAGGAAGGAAGGAAGGAAGGAAGGAAGGAAGGAAGGAAGGAAGGAAGGAAGGAAGGAAGGAAGGAAGGAAGGAAGGGAAGAAATGATAGAAGCAGGATTGGTGAGGAAATGGCAGGAAGGAAGAGCGGGAAAGGATAGGTAACGCGATGTGATGAAGAAGTGGGAAGGGAGGGGATAGGGAGGGGATAGGGAGGAGGAGCGAGGCCTTAGAGTAGACATAGAAGGTTGAGTGTTGGTGGAAAGGAGAGGAGGATGCTCGGAGGCTTACCTAGTGGTACTTACCTGACAGTGACTGCCGGAAGGTGAAGTCTAATTCGTTATACCCCGCATACAAGCCCATTAACAAGCAAGAGGGATAGAAAGATGTACTAGGTGATGGAGTAGAGAAAGAAGGAAGAGGAGAAGGAGGAGGAGAAGGAGGCAGTGAGATATCTGACAAGTCTCTGAACACTTGCGCATAATATAACATATACGGAGGTTACAGCACATGTAGGCCAAATACACCATTGGATGACGATAAGGTAAACGATATAGGGTATAATAAGTATGATTCTCGTAGTGTCCCGAGGAACCAATCACAAAGGATTTTTTAAAATATCTAAAAATGCCCAGTCTTTTTTACGTTATTAGTTTCCCCACAAAAGAGTTGACCATTCGAGAAAGAAAGTGAAGTTGAACTCGTCTTCAGAGAGTTGTAGAGCCGGAGTCGTGCAGTTCGCTCTAGTGTCAGTTTTCGTCCGGGACTGGTATAACGATTAGTCCATAGTGCAATGTCGACAATTTCCAGCCCATGCTCTAAACATTGACAAATGCTCGTTAATACACAACTCGTCCTCAGACCAAGTTTTTTCCACCCAGTGGTCGACCCCCAAAAACGCATTCATCAATATTAACATGCTGTTCATTCAAAATATAAGTTTTCTCAAATATAAATTATTATTATTATACATTAGAATAATGTGTATATTTAGGCACTGGTTAGGTTAGCTGTTTAGGTTCTGTTGGCTATTTATTTGTATTTGTAGTACGTGGGTGAAGCATTTACAGCGTTGTGGTTCAAACAAAAGTCGTCAGTGAAGCACTTGTTCGAGAAGTGTTCGAACTTCATCAGTTGTGAGTCGTTTGTAAACCGTTTTTCATTCATAAACAGTGGGTTTGGCGAGTGCATGGAATGGACTTTAGGTCATTGTTTATGAGGAAGGGCTGTAATGTAACAGCTGCGTCCCTATTCGTAAATGAAAACCCCTCAATACATGATTCAGAACAGTCTGGTCGAACTATACGCAGTGCTTCGCTCACTTCATATGATCGAAGCACACCTCTCATTTCCCAAATACTAGTTAATCAAGTCGCCAGACCTCTGTTTGTGAATTAAAAATAATTGATACATCAACCCGTCCATTAGTCATACATAGCCAAACACTTTTACAAAAATAAAGTGTAAATTTCCAGCAGAACTAAAGGTGAAATAATCGTGTTGACCAATCCACACACTAGAAAATGAAGGGACGACGACTTTTCATCGACTTGAGAAGTGTCCAGGACGGACCGAAACGTCGTCGTCCCTTCATTGTCTAATGTGTGGTCTGGTCAACATACTTCAGCCACGTTGTTGTGACTCATCGCCTGCACGTGAAATAATCGTGTTTTTGAAGTGGTAAAGAAGAATGGAGAGTTGAGTGCTTGTTACGTGGACCTGGTACTTACATCCCTGAACATTCAAGGTGCAAATGATTTACAAGCAAGTACTGCTGTGAAGACATGCGGACTACAGAGGTCACAAGACCAGAAGGGACCTACCTTACCTTGAGGTTACCTTGAGGTGCTTCCGGGGCTTAGCGTCCCCGCGGCCTGGTCGACGATCAGGCCTCCTGGTTGCTGGACTGATCAACCAGGCTGTTAGGCGCGGCTGCTCGCAGCTTGACGTACGAATCACAGCCTGGTTGATCAAGGACACCAACAACTGCTAGAAGAAGAGGACTCCCTACATATTGAGAGGTAAAGTAACATTTATAATTATTCTTCATTTGAGGACATATTACGTTATCTTATAAATATTCAGTATAGATGACACCTGGATATTACATATCAGTACAGCGCGAGTTGGTTGGTGGATGTTGGGGTAACAACAGCCTCGCTGATCAAGTAATTACCAGAAATGGCTGCCGCAGGCCAAGCTACGGGAGCACAACTCTCGAAATGTTTCACTTTTTATATATATATATATATATATATATATATATATATATATATATATATATATATATATATATATATATATATATATATATATATATATATATATATATATATATATACAAGAGTTGTTACACTCTTGTACAGCCACTAGTACGCGTAGCGTTTCGGGCAGGTCCCTGGAATACGATCCCCGCCGCGAAGAATCGTTGTTACAACCAAGTACACATTTTACTGTTGAGTTAAACAGAGGCTACAGTTAAGGATTTGCGCCCAGTAAATCCTCCCCGGCCAGGATACGAACCCATGACATAGCGCTCGCGGAACGCCAAGCGAGTGTCTTACCACTGCACCACGGAACCATGTAAACCCTCCGGCCTGCGTTATATAATTTTGTAATATTTATATATGATAATCCATGAGGAGTACCCCGCGTGTCTGTCCTAGGAACTTTATTTTCCACAACATAGACAAATGTTATGAATTTTGAATAAACAAACATTTGTATCTTTTTTCCAAATTCCTTAGGTCTATTGAGTCTTGTATATATTGTGTACTCACCTAGCACACCCCATGTGTGTATGCGCGTGTGTACTTACTTACTTGTACTTACCTAGTTGTGCTTGCGGGGGTTGAGCTCTGGCTACTTGGTCCCGCCTCTCAACTGTCAATCAACTAATGTACAGATTCCTGAGCCTACTGAGCTCTATCATATCTACACTTGAAGCTGTGTATGGAGTCAGCCTCCACCACATCACTGCCTAATGCATTCCATTTGTCTACTACTCTGACACTGAAAAGAAAAATTCTGCCGTCTCTATGACTCATTTGGGCACTCAGTTTCCATGTTATCCATGATGTTATCCTCTTGATATGAGCTTCAGGGGACAGGTCTGGCGTGATATCAATCTCCAGGTCTTTGTCTCTCTATGACTCTTGAAGTATTTCATCTCCTAAATGATACCTAGTATCTGATCTTCTGCTCCCTACACCTATCTTCATTACATTACATTTGCTTGGGTTAAACTCTAACAACCATTTGTTCGACCCTTCCTGCAGATTGTCCAGGTCTTCTTGAAGCCTCAAGCTGTCCTCTGTCTTAATGCTTCTCATAATTTAGGCGTCGTCAGCAAACATTGAGAGGAATGAGTCAATACCCTCTGGGAGATCATTTACGTACATCGGAAACAGGATAGGACCGAGTACAGAGCCCTGTGGGACTCCACTGGTGACTTCACGCCAATCTGAGGTCTCGCCCCTCACTGTAACTCTCTGCTTCCTATTGTTTAGGTACTTCCTTATCCACTGGAGCGCCCTACCAGTTACTCCTGCCTGTCTCTCCAGCTTATGCATCAGTCTTTTATGGGGTACTGTGTCAAAGGCTTTCCGACAGTCCAAAAAACTGCAGTCCGCCCACATGTGTGTGTGTGTGTGTGTGTGTGTGTGTGTGTGTGTGTGTGTGTGTGTGTGTGTGTGTGTGTGTGCTGGAAGGTAGGGTGGGATGAGAAAGATCCTGACAAGGAATTTCCACCTCACTCGGCGTGTCTCTCCCTCTACCGGAACCACCATCCGCCGGCGAAGGGGGAAGGAGAGAGGAAGCCAGTCAAATGGAGGGAAACCAGAGAGGGAGGGACGGAGTGAGGGAAAGTTAAACGCAACGTGCTAGAGGAAATAGTTCCATGGGACAGTGACTCCTGATGGTAAATATGATGATAGTACATGCCACGAAATCACCAACGCACCTACGTCAGCTGTTCTTCCCTCTCCTGAAATATGAGGGGAGAATCAGATAGAGAGAGAGAGAGAGAGAGAGAGAGAGAGCAACAATGAGGGAGACAATGGCTTAGACAATGTAAGAGTTGTTGGGTAGGCAGGAAAGTAGGTAAGCTGTATATGGGCAGACACGTAGGTATAGTAGGTAAGTTTGTAGATTTGCAAGGACAATAAGTGGGCAAGGATAGTACGTGGGTAAATACAGTAGGTGAGCAAGGGCAGAAGGTGGATAAGGACAGTTAATGAGCAAGGACAGTAGGTGAACAAGGACACTAGATGGGCAAGAGCAGTAGGTGAACAAGGACACTAGATGGGCAAGAGCAGTAGGTGAACAAGGACACTAGATGGGCAAGAGCAGTAGGTGAACAAGGACACTAGATGGGCAAGAGCAGTAGGTGAGCAAGGACACTAGATGGGCAAGAGCAGTAGGTGAACAAGGACACTAGATGGGCAAGGGCAGTAGGTGAACAAGGACACTAGATGGGCAAGGGCAGTAGGTGGGCACAGAAGAAACAGCTGTGTGAATCCTTCTAGACAGGCAGCCAACACTACTCATGCAGGAGTCTAGAGAATCACGAGTCAAATGAGAATTCATGAATTTCTCCCCTCCCCCCCCTGCCTCAGTTTGACGTCTCCCGTCTACCTCTGCAGCCTCTCTTCTACCTCTATAGTCTCTCTTGACCCCTTACACCTCTTCTCCTTCGTCAGTACTTTCTCTCTCCCTAAGTACTCTCT
The DNA here is from genome assembly GCF_040958095.1 of Procambarus clarkii. Classification (NCBI taxonomy): domain Eukaryota; kingdom Metazoa; phylum Arthropoda; class Malacostraca; order Decapoda; family Cambaridae; genus Procambarus; species Procambarus clarkii. Next base: position 20,178,357 of record NC_091206.1, read on the forward strand.
CTTCACCCTCTCCTCCTCCTCCTGCCGCTTCCTGAATGTCTTCAGTAATGTCATCGAGTCTATTCTTCATTCATTCTCTTCTGTGTCTTCTTGTACCTGATTATCAATGTCTTTATTTCCGCCTACATCTGCTGTCTTCCTTCACACCGTGTGACCCTTCGCTGCCCTTCACACACTGTGGCCCTTCGCGGCCCTTCACACACTGTGGCCCTTCGCTGCCCTTCATACCGTGTGGCCCTTCGCTGCCCTTCACACCGTGTGGCCCTTCCCAGCCCTTCACACCGTGTGGCCCTTCGCTGTCCTTCACACTGTGTGGCCCTTCGCTGTCCTTCACACTGTGTGGCCCTTCGCTGTCCTTCACACTGTGTGGCCCATCGCTGCCCTTCACACCGTGTGGCCCTTCGCTGTCCTTCACACTGTGTGGCCCTTCGCTGTCCTTCACACTGTGTGGCCCATCGCTGCCCTTCACACCGTGTGGCCCTTCGCTGTCCTTCACACTGTGTGGCCCTTCGCTGTCCTTCACACTGTGTGGCCCATCGCTGCCCTTCACACCGTGTGGCCCATCGCTGCCGTTCACACCGTGTGGCCCTTCGCTTCCCTTCACACCGTGTGGCCCTTCGCTGCCCTTCACACCGTGTGGCCCTTCGCTGCCCTTCCCTACACCCCGTTCTCCCTGTTGGAACCATCATTGTATTCATTCTTATTTTTATTTCCCCCATTTCCCTTCCCATTCTTTCATTCAGTGCTTTCGTGTTCCTCTTCGTCCCTCCCGTACCTCCTCTCTACCCTTTCACCCCCCCTCTCCCCCTTCCCTCCCTCGCCTCCCCCCCCTCCTCACTCTCATTCTCGTCCAGTCCTCGTAAACACAACCCCCCCCCCCCGCCCCATACCAAACAGGAAGCACACACATAAATCAACGTTCTCCCCCCACCCTATCTACCCAATTCTACTCCTACCTTATCTACCCTCTACCTTGACTACTCATTCCCTTCTCTACCCCCCTCTCCGCTGTTGTCCTCCTCCCCCCCTTCTCTAACCCTCTCCTTTGTAATTCCTTCCCTACACCCCTCTCTGTTCTAGCCTTCCCTACACCCCTCTCTGTTCTAACCTTCCCTACACCCCTCTCTGTTCTACCCTTCCCTACACCCCTCTCTGTTCTAACCTCTCCACTCCTAATCTCTCTGCCAGCCGCCATCTTTACCCCTCCCCCCTCCCCCCCCCCATGCAGCTGCAGTGACCGAAGCCCGTGTACATGTGCTTGCAACATGCAACAATGCTTCATTTAAAACACACTGTATTTCCCTCTTTCTCCTCCCCATTTTATCTCGCTTTCATTTACGACATCTCCACCCCTCCCATAGTACCTCACTCATTACGTCATCCCTCCCTCCCTCTCTCAGAAATAAGATTTTTATCTTTGGGGGAGGATGGGGCGTGAATGGGTGTGAGAATTTCAGTTTATTATCTAGGGTAAAGAGCGGACAGTCAAAGGTGGTAGGGATAAAATGAAGCACTACAGAGCTTCATGGGTAAACAGTTTAATATAGTGTATCTTGGAACACAAGAGTGGGTAGAAATGGAACACAATTTACAGAGTATTCGGTGCGATTGTTTTTTTCTACCACAGACGTGGCCAGACAATGGGTGGCCCGCCACCCACGGGCCACAGGAAAGAAGTCAACTGATGGATCGTACTCCTCTCTTTATATAACAATATCGAAAGAGATAACATATCTGTCACAGAAGAGAAAGATATGTTACGGTCGAGTATTCTTACGGTCTAATGATTCACCGCTACAGTAGCCTATATATGGAGGAACATCTAAGAAAGGAGCACAAGGGTGAGGGAGGAACATAGGGTGTTGTAGGGAAAAGTGAAGGATGGCTGAAGTAGGATAATAAGGAAAAGAGAATGAGGTAAAGATAAAACGTTTCAAACGTTAAGAGGGAAAATTTATGGATTAGGGAGAAGAGACGAGGAATAGAGGGAGAAGGGAGTAGAAATAATTGAGGAATAGAAAGTGAAAATGAGAATGAGGAATGAGGAGGGAGGAGGATAAGGGAATAAGGGGAGAAATCCTGAAAAGCAGGGAGGAAGGCACGGTCATTTGAGGGATTTTTGCCGTGTGTAGTGGTGTGTGGGGTTGGCTGCACGCGTTTTATGATCGGGAAAGCTCGCCGGGGGCTCCATTCTCAGCCTCAGCGAGTAGCAGACAGGGAGAATGGGGAGGAGGAAGGGGGGATGGAGAATGGGGAGAAAGGGGAATGGAGAATAGGGAGGAAGAAGGGGGGAATGGAGAATGGGGAAGCAGAAGAGGGGAATGGAGAAGGAGACCTGAAGAGAGAGATAGGCAAGATAAACTCACGTGACAAATCAAAGCAAAATTCCCTCAGTGTTATTACACTCCGAGCCATTAGAGAAGGGAGGCGCGTATATATAAGGAAGAATACTTCTATAATACGCTACACTACAATGTACTACACTGTCCTACGCAACATTATCCTGCACTACACCAGCATGACAACCATGCACTGCCAAGATTAAGCTGTAGAAAACCCAGACACTCCACAATACCGGCCCATAGGACAATTAACACATTAAACTATCCCAGTAACGTAGAACAAATGCTGTTCGTAAACATACGCTTCTTGTGACATCTTCGCGTAAAGTATTCAACCCCAATATTGTCAATTTAACATTGGAGCCAATTGAGAGAGGACAGAGAGATGTGGTCCAGGGCGATATCTAGATTCCTCCCTCTTGGATGAATTGTTCTTGGTGTGGCTTATACCGTCGTCAGAGAAAGTATTGAACAATCCACTCTCAACTGCCTTCTGGGTCATCGGGTCGGACAGCTCTCCACGTCTGACCCCTTACAAGTGCTTTATATAGTCGTAATGGTTTGTTGGAGCCTTCCTCTTGATAATTCCCCTCCCTCGATGTCCCAGGAAGCTCTGTGTCACAGTGAGAGAGACAGAGACAACGAATCAAACACACGGGAGCTCATCTACCATCTAATCATGAGGAAACATCTGTCGTAACCTCCGTCGTGTCGTTGACAGAGGCCAGGAGGGACGGCGTGAAGTATAGTGAGAACGGGAGGAAAAAAGAGCGTGTGAATGAACAGAAGGAGGTACGGACGGATGAACGGACGGACGGATGAACGGACGGACGTACGGGCTGATGAACGAACGGACGTACGGACGGATGAACACGAACCTGTCTACACAGCTCACAGTGATTCTCTCCTGTATTTTCCCCTTTCCTTGATATATTCTTGTGTATCTCTTTATTCTTTCTCTCAAACAGTTCGAGGTTCTCCCCTTGCGTCTCATCACCTCAAAACACACACACACACACACACACACACACACACACACACACACACACACACACACACACACACACACACACACACACACACACACACACACACAAGCTGCAGGAATGGTCGAACAAATGGCTGTTAGAGTTTAATCCAAGCAAATGTAATGTAATGAAGATAGGGGTAGGAAGCAGGAGACCAGATACACGGTATCACTTGGGAGATGAAATACTTCAAGAGTCCGAGAGAGAGAAAGACCTGGGGGTTGATATCACGCCAGACCTGTCCCCTGATGCTCATATCAAGAGGATAACAGCAGCAGCATATGCCAGGTTGGCTAACATAAGAACGGCCTTTAGAAACTTGTGTAAGGAATCTTTCAGAACATTATATACCACATATGTCAGACCAATCCTGGAGTATGCGCCACCAGCATGGAGTCCATATCTAGTCAAGGATAAGACTAAACTGGAAAAGGTTCAAAGGTTTGCCACCAGACTAGTACCCGAGCTGAGAGGTATGAGCTACGAGGAGAGACTACGGGAATTAAACCTCACTTCGTTGGAAGACAGAAGAGTTAGGGGGGACATGATCACCACATTCAAGATCCTCAAGGGAATTGACAGGGTTGATAAAGACAGGCTGTTTAACACAAGGGGCACACGCACTAGGGGACACAGGTGGAAACTGAGTGCCCAAATGAGCCACAGAGATATTAGAAAGAACTTTTTTAGTGTCAGAGTGGTTGACAAATGGAATGCATTAGGCAGTGATGTGGTGGAGGCTGACTCCATACACAGTTTCAAGTGTAGATATGATAGAGCCCAATAGGCTCAGGAACCTGTACACCTGTTGATTGACAGTTGAGAGGCAGGACCAAAGAGCCAGAGCTCTACCCCCGCAAGCACAACTAGGTGAGTACAACTAGGTGAGTACACACACACACACACACACACAAGGGGACACAGGTGGAAACTGAGTGCCCAAATGAGCCACAGAGATATTAGAAAGAACTTTTTTAGTGTCAGAGTGGTTGACAAATGGAATGCATTAGGGGGTGATGTGGTGGAGGCTGACTCCATACACAGTTTCAAGTGTAGATATGACAGAGCCCGATAGGCTCAGGAATCTGTACACCTGTTGATTGACGGTTGAGAGGCGGGACCAAAGAGCCAGAGCTCAACCCCCGCAAACACAACTAGGTGAGTACAACTAGGTGAGTACACACACACACACACACTTCACTCCTACAAATAGTGGCCATATATCCTCTCCTCTCCCTCCCAAGCAAACAAATACCGCTCTACTGATGCCTCCCCTTAGCGCTTTATTGACGTCCCTTCTCTCCCGTACACTTTTATTATGTTCCAACCTCCTTCCCCCTCACCTCTACATAGGCATTATTTACCCCTTTATAAGCATTCCTAAGCCTATTCTCCCTCTGACCCAATTTCTGGCCTTTTCCTTCTAAATGGTCTTTACGTGAATTGTACCCGTCATTATAGTCTGTTATGGGCATTATACCCCCTCTCCTTAACTCATTTTTAACTATTAACTCGCCCCCATACCCCCATTAAACCTTTTCTCATTCCCTCTACTGTTTTACAAGGTATTTCCTCTATCTCTGGCCCTCTAAAGGTATTCTCCGCCCTCTGATGATTGTGGGTGTGCTTTTAACACGATCTTCCCTTTCTGGTCTTGTATAGGAATACTCTCTCTTTTGGTCTTGTATAGGAATACTCTCTCTTTTGGTATTGTATAGGAATACTTTCTCTTTTGGTCTTGTATATGAATACTCTCTCTTTTGGTCTTGTATAGGAATACTCTCTTCTGGTCTTGGATAGGAATACTCTCTTTTGGTCATGTATAGGAATACTCTCTCTTTTGGTCTTGTTTAGGAATACTCTCGTTTTTGGTCTTATATAGGAATACTCTCTCTTTTGGTCTTATATAGGAATACTCTCTCTTTTGGTCTTATATAGGAATACTCTCTCTTTTGGTCTCATATAGGAATACTCTCTCCTTTGGTCTTATATAGGAATACTCTCTCTTTTGGTCTTGTATAGGAATACTCTCTCTTTTGGTCTTGTATAGGAATACTCTATCTTTTGGTCTTATATAGGAATATTCTCTCTTTTGGTCTTATATAGGAATACTCTCTCTTTTGGTCTTGTATAGGAATACTCTATCTTTTGGTCTTATATAGGAATATTCTCTCTTTTGGTCTTATATAGGAATATTCTCTCTTTTGGTCTTATATAGAAATACTCTCTCTTTTGGTCTTATATAGGAATACTCTCTCTTTTGGTCTTATATAGGAATACTCTCTCTTTTGGTCTTATATAGGAATATTCTCTCTTTTGGTCTTATATAGGAATATTCTCTCTTTTGGTCTTATATAGGAATACTCTCTCTTTTGGTCTTATAGGCAAAGCTCAGAGCCCTTACCTTTCAGTAATGAGCGATGTGTATGTATATTTGCTATTTACTGTGTCTGCCTACAGGTTCGAGCTGGTTGCTCTTGGACTCCGCCTTTCTAACCGTCAATTTCCTAATGTACTTACTCTCAACCTATTTTCCTCTGTCATATCTACAACATATATATTTTTGTACTCACCTATTCTGTACGGACATATTTGTGTATGCAGAATCGAGCTCTAGCTCTTGGACTCCGCTTTTCTAGCTGTTGTGTGTGTAATGCAATGACTCCTGACCCATTTCCCTGTCCTACCTGGTTTTAAAGTTATGAATGGAGTTTGCCTCTACAACCTGTTCCTTCAGGTCATTCCATTTGCTCACTACCTTACGCTACCTGGAGCATACCTGGAGTGTGTTTCGGGAGTTCTGCTACTCCCCGAGCCCGGCTTTAGGCCAAGCTCGACTTGTGATGATTTGGTCCAGCAGGCTATCTTGCTTTACCTTACCTTGAGGTTACCTTGAGGTGCTTCCGGGGCTTAACGTCCCCGCGGCCCGGTCGTCGACCAGGCCTCCTCGTTGCTGGACTGGTCAACCAGGCTGTTGGACGCGGCTGCTCTCAGCCTGATGTAAGAATCACAGCCTGGTTAATCAGGTATCCTTTGGATGTGCTTATCCAGTTCTCTTTTGAACACTGTGAGGGGTTACCAGGCTGTTGCTTGAAGCGGCTGCAGGCCCACATATCCACTACAGCCTGGTTGGTCCGGCACTTCTTGCAAGAACCTGTCCAAGTGCTTCTTGAATACTTCGACCCACCTTCGATTCGGCTAAAGGACAACCTTCTAACATCTCTATGACACATCTGAGTCTCAAGCTTCCGTCCCTGCCCCCTTGTTCTGTTAACAGTCATTGTTAACAATTCCTCTGTTTCCACCCTGTCAATTATGTCAGGGAGAGCCGGTCGGCCGAGCGGACAGCACACTGGAATTGTGATCCTGTGGTCCCGGGTTCGATCCCGGGCGCCGGCGAGAAACAATGGGCAGAGTTTCTTTCACCCTATGCCCCTGTTACCTAGCAGTAAAATAGGTACCTGGGTGTTAGTCAGCTGTCACGGGCTGCTTCCTGGGGGTGGAGGCCTGGTCGAGGACCGGGCTGCGGGGACACTAAAGCCCCGAAATCATCTCAAGATAAGAAGAAGATATCTCTCAAATATTCGTCCCTTCTCGTACTTTAATCAGTCAAGTATTTTATACCTCTGAATCATGTCCCGCCTCTCCCTCCTCCTTTCTAACGTCGTCAGGTTTAGCTCCTTCAGTCTATCTTCGTACATCATCCCATGCAACTCTGGGACGAATATAGTTGCAAACTCCTTCAATTTTTCGACCTTCCTTTTAATTTTTTTAGATGTTTTTAGATTTTTTTTTTAAGATTTGAGATTTATTTTTTATATAGGCATATAAGAGGATAGGCCTATATAAGGCCAGGAGAGAGGATATGTCAAGATGGGGCGGCATACTCTTAGACTGGCCTCACATAGGCGGTAATCAGTGATCTAAAAGCCTCCTTATTCAGGTTTCTGAAGGATGTTCTGACCTTTTCCAACGCAGAGAGTGTGTGGCTGACGTTATTCTATTTATATGAGCCTCTGGAGTTAGGTTCGATGTTATGTCAACTCACAGATCCCTTTCTCTAGTCGTTATTGGGAGGTAGTTTAACTTCATCATGTATCGGCCTTGCAGTCTCCTGGCTCCTGATCCCATTTCCATCACCTTACACTTGCTGGTGTTGAACTCTAGCAGCCATTTCTTGGACCAACTCTGCACTCAATTCACCTTGGAGAATCTAACAATCCTCATCTGTCTCAATCCTCCTCATTAGTTATGCATCTGCAAACATTGACACATAAGACTCAACTCCTGCAGTCAAGTCGTTTACATAAATGAGGAAGAGTATGGGTCCCAGCACCGATCCTTGAGGCACCCCGCTTGTTACTGTACGCCAGTCCGACTCCACGTCAATCACTGTCACTCTCTGACACCTGTCTGTTAGGTAATTCCTTACTCATGCTAATGCGCTGCCGTCTACTCCCGCCTGTCTCTCATGTTTGCATTGTAACCTTCTATGTGGTACTGTATCAAAGGCTTTTCGGCAGTTCAGAAATATGCAATCTGCCTATCCTTCTCTGCCTTGCCTTCTTTTTACCTTATCATAAAACTCCAGGAGGTTTGTCACGCATGACTTCCCTCTCTAGAGCTATGTACTTACATAGTTGTGCTTGCGGGGGTTGAGCTCTGGCTCTTTGGGCCCACCTCTCAACTGTCAATCATTGAAAATAATTGAAAAATATATTTAAAGCTAGCAAGTCTATTTTACGATACTTAAAATTTTCATATAACTTTGTTTAAGATAATATATTTTTATACTAGATATTAGAATTATCTAAATATTTTGAAAATATTTTAACTATACTTTTTTTATTTTATATTCTATAATATGTTTTATGAACAAATTTTTATTCATTTCTTATATTTCCTTCTAAATTAATAAATTTTACTCATGTTCTCTATCCTATCAAAGACGTCTGTAGTCGTGGTTTTCTATACTCCTTTAAGGACTAACTTAAATATTCACAATGTTTTGTTTTAAATGTCGCATATTTTGAGATATATACAAGAGTTGTTACATTCTTGTACAACTATATATGTTCTACTATATATTCTATAGTAGAACAATTTTGATTGATAAGTCAATCATTAGTGTGTGGGGGGGGGAGGAGGAGGAGGGGGTTACATCCCTCGAACACTGGGATCAGTGGCAGACAAACATCGTCAAGAACCTTAATGACTGGTAGAAGAGGGAGAGATGACAGTCTTCCGCCTCGCTGGTCGTCTCGGGAAGCGCCGGAGTAGGGATCCGGAGACAAGGCAATTAGTGGCGAGAGAACTATTGACGCAAGAACTATCCAATAAATAGCTCCTTAACGAGCAGAGCTTCTCCAAGAAGCCATGAAGAATTTGATGAAAATAACGTACGTTATTAGCGAACTAAAATAAAGTCCAATTCACTCGCACTGTCAATCTGGAATCAGATAAAATTTTCGTTTATTTGTGCAATATAGATTTCCTCTTATCGGCAGAGTCCTTGCCACCATTCCTTCCCCCCTCCCTCTCTCCCCCGTCCCCCCTTCCCCCGCCCCCCCCTCCCCTCGTCCCCCATCCCTCCGCTCCCCTATCCAATAAGAGACGTCATAAATTTCCCCTCTTAGATACCAGAATTAAACGGGGCGACAAAGAGAAGCGTAAGTTCTTAAGGAACAATAATTTTCAAGACCAGTTCATCTTCCTGATTTAGCCGCTGGACGAATGGGTTACTTCGAAATTCCTCTCCGCAGATACATGGATATTGCGCAGGGAAGAGGCATCGCCGTGGCTGTGGTCGCCCGCTATGCTGGTACCACTTTTATGCTCCGGCTCTATCTTACCAGTAGATAGCGTCTTTAAATTTGTCCTTTCCTGCTGTGTGTGCGATTTGAGGTTGGCTTTCGTGGGCTGGAGATGGAAGGTGATGGTGGGGAGAGGGCGTGGGTGTGGGCGGGTGTGGAGGACGTGGGCGGGGGAGTGGGCAGGTGGGGAGGACGTGGACAGGTGGGGAGGACGCGGGCGGGGGTGTGGGCAGGTTGGGAGGACGTGGGTGGGGGTGTGGGCAGGTGGAGAGGACGTGGGTGGGGGTGGGTGGGGAGGACGTGGGCGGGGTGTGGGCAGGTGGGGAGGACGTGGGCGGGGGTGTGGGTGGGTGGGGAGGACGTGGGAGGGGGTGTGGGCAGGTAAAGAGGACGTAAGTGGGGGTGTGGGTGGGTAGGGAGGACGTGGGCGGGGTGTGGGCAGATGGGGAGGACGTGGGCGGGGGTGTGGGTGGGTGGGGAGGACGTGGGAGGGGGTGTGGGCAGGTGGGGAGGACGTGGGGAGTGCAGAGGACTATCATGAGAAAGCGCCAAGCCATTATGACTATATAGCCCTTGGAATGGGGGTCAGGATAAGGATCTAGGATGGAACGGGGAAGGGGGAGGGGGAGGAATTGTGGCCAACCACTTGGACGGTCGGGGATTGAACGCCGACCTGCATGAAACAAGACCGTCGCTCTACCGTCCAGCCCAAGAGGTTGGGCTGCTCTTTATGGAGAGGACGTAAAGGGGAAGAAGGAGTAAAAAAAAAAAGTAGTTGTGGAAGAGGGATAGGGGAGTGGGGGGAAGGGGTGATGGAGATGAAGGGATAGGGGTCATATAAGGTACGGGCGCAGATTTAAGTTATGACTTTAGGAAAAGGTCTCATCTGCATTTTTTGTCATTGTATATTTGCATACAGTCCATTCCCTGGAGCTTTACCCAAAATTCTCAACGCTTTAAAACGTCGATAAAGTCGCCAAGCGGCCATCTGTTTCTGGTCGGAGCGGACAAAACTTGCCTCCAACGAATGGACTAAAAAAATTATATATTTCTTTTATGGAATAACTCAAAAGATTCATATTTTTTTTATCTGAATCTACAAAAAAAACTGTACGCACTGTTTCACTCAAATATGTTATGTCTTAGTAGAAAAATTACTTGAAAACAATTTGTGAATAAAAAGTTTAACTGAAGGTAGAGAAAGGAAATAGTAGACGACTTCAATGCAACAAACTCAGTAGTAAAAGTGAGGAATTAGAGGAAATTAGAAAAGCAAAAATGAAGAAGAAAGTTCTCTTCCAAAGTCTGGAAGAGAAGGAAACATTTGAGTGATCTCATAACACTGCCTTTCCCGGCTCCAGTGAACAATGTGTTTCTACGGCAAACAAACGAGTAGCAACCTAAGAAGAGATGCCTGGGATTCCTGGACGGGCCCGGGAAGATAGGCCGCACCTCCCTACACTTATTGATGCTCAAGCCAGGCCGGCAGGAGAATGAGAGGAACTGGAAGGAGGGAGAGAGAGAGAGAGAGAGAGAGAGAGAGAGAGAGAGAGAGAGAGAGAGAGAGAGAGAGAGAGAGAGAGAGAGAGAGAATACAAGAGGGGGAAAGAGAAAGGGAGGAAGCAAGGATGATATCATGAATATCATACATGAGGCACTTGCTTTTATTATGCAATTTCTATTTACGAGTGCATTTTTATGTCACTTTATTCCAGTTTTACAGCTCTTTCCCAGGGCTCAAGTGGCAGAATATGAAGGCTTAAGTAGGCAGGGTCTGGAGATGATTCTTCAAGTGTTTGTGTTAAGTTGGCATGGACTTCATATGACCTGGAAATGTATAAGTGTTAAGTAGGCTTAGACTTATTATTACCATGAAGGTCATAATAAGTGGTACACAGGTATACAGGTACACAGGTACACAGGTATACAAGTTTTTTTCTAGTTTTGCTTGCGGGGTTTGAGGTTCGGCTCTTCGGTCCCGCCTCTCAACCATCAGATTACTTAGCCTATTGGGCTCTATCATATCTACATTTGAAACTGTGTATGGAGTCAGCCTCCACCACATCACTTCCTAATGCATTCCATTTGTCAACCACTATGACACTAAAAAAGTTCATTCTAATATCTCTGTGGCTCATTTGGGCACTCGGTTTCCACCTGTTTCCCCTAGTGCGTGTGCCCCTTGTGTTAAATAGCCTGTCTTTATCTACCCTATCAATTCCCTTGAGAATCTTGAATGTGGTGATCATGTCCCCCCTAACTCTTCTGTCTTCCAGCGTAGTGAGGTTTAATTCCCGTAGTCTCTCCTCGTAGCTCATACCTCTCAGTTCGGGTACTTGTCTGGTGGCAAACCATGTGTGTGTGTGTGTGTGTGCGCGCGCGCGCGCGCGTGCGTGCAGACACGCATGTCACACGTCACGGACGGGAGCCAGTGTAGCTTCACCGCAGTGTTTACTGTACGCGAGTGTAATAAACAAATCAGTGTAGACGGGAGAGAGCATGCGGGACCTCAGGAGGAGCAGGAGAGTGTAGAGGCTGGGGACGGGGCCGTGACCAGACGCTGTCCCTGGACGCTGCAGGCGCGGATGTCACGAAATACTCCTTCAGTGTTAGGACGGGAAGCAACTGGAACGAACCAGAGAAGGAAATATTAGCGGCTTCTTACATTAATATTTTTAGATACAAGTATATTGGGAAAGTTGACCAGACCACACACTAGAAGGTGAAGGGACGACGGCGTTTCGGTCCGTCCTGGACCATTTTTCAAGTCGATTGTGAATGGTCCAGGACGGACCGAAACGTCGTCGTCCCTTCACCTTCTAGTGTGTGGTCTGGTCAGCATTCTTCAGCCACGTTATTGTGACTCATCCTCGCCTGCATATTGGGAAAGAGCGGGCGTTGAATTAAATGACCGACGGCTGTAAAGGCGGGTTCCCAGAGCTGAGGCACGGTATTACAAACTCTGTGAGGCTAGAGTCCGTGGCTAGAGCGGTTAGGTAAGAACACCCACATCAATAGAGCTCGAGCATCTGCCGGAAATGGAAAGGAGGACACGAACGAGGATCAACAGGGCGTCACAACACGGGAAGCGAGGACCCGCTCCAGCGACCATCATCAGGCGCCGGGGGGGCCGACGGGACAACATCATCCACTCTATCCGGAAAGAAGTCGACGAGATCCTGAACAAACAGCCCGAGATGCTTCTCAGTCCGTGTCTTGAGTGACGGCAGGAAGAGCCGAGACGCAACAAATATTGCAACAGCATACAAGAAGCGAGCAAGACAAGACCTGCTCAACTACTGACCAGTTGATAGTAGGCATCCATCAGTCTCACGAGACTATGGGGTTGCGCTCTGGTTGTCGGTCTGGAGTGGCCTCACCAGGGCGCAAAGCCAGGGTAGGTTGATTCGGGGGAGAAGCTGTTACCCATGCAGCAGGTCCCCCCTCTCCACGGCGCTGAAAGTCTCCAATGGAAAGGCATACGCCAATATGATTGGTTCCAGCGCAAATATAATTTTTATTTACGTCTATGATGCCGAGATTAGTCGACTATTTCCCCGTGGAAACTACGACGTTGCAGCAGCTGACCAGTTGATAGATCCCAACTTATCAAACATTCCACGAGAAGAGTAACAGAAAATACCGGAAGATAATACAGGTCTGAGAAGAACAGATCTCTTTACTGGGCATCAACACGGAATGAGAGAATGCAAGTGCCAGAACTTGCAAACATAAGTTATGAGGAAATAGTAGAGGTAAATCTCCCATTGCTGCAGGAGGGAATAGAGGAAACGTGATCAAGGCATACATAATACTCAATGTAATTAAAAGTGAACACAATGATCATTTGAAATTTTGCTCGGACAAGAGGATACAGGTAGGAACTAATTTCCCGGCCGAGTCTTATGGATGTTACAACTTCTTTAGTATCATATAAGTAAATAAGTGTAATCAACTTGAGATTAAAGCGATGGAATCAAACACCATACAGAGCATCGCTCTATGTATGATAGATTCTTAAAGACTCTGGAACATGTGTCAAGGCGGAACCCAAGAGCTGAGCTCAGTCTACGCAAGTACAGCTAGCAGTATCGTCTAACTCTCAGCTGTTCCTAACTCACGGCAGCAGTTCAGGAGTCCCGTCACATCTAGGTAAATACATAATTTTTCTTGTGGGTTTGATTTCTACATTTAAGCCATCAGGGGAGGCAGCCATGGTTGGTGATAATGGGGGTAATTACCTTCATGGTGGGAACCTCGCCTCACCTGCCACGCTGTAATGGTCCTAAATCTACCTCATTACACACACACACACACACACACACACACACACACACACACACACACACACACACACACACACACACACACACACACACACACACACATATGTCATATCATATGGAGGCTGACTCCATACACAGTTTCAAATGTAGATATGACAGAGCCCAGTAGGCACAGGAATCTGTACACCAGTTGATTGACAGTTGAGAGGCGGGACCAAAGAGCCAAAGCTCAACCCCCGCAAGCACAATTCGGTGAGTACAATTAGGTGAGTACACAGACACACACACACACAGTTTCAAATGTAGATATGATAGAGCCCAGTAGGCTCAGGAATCTGTACACCAGTTGATTGATAGTTGAGAGGCGGAACCAAAGAGCCAAAGCTGAACCCCCGCAAGCACAATTAGGTGAGTACACACACACACACACACACACACACACACACACACACACACACACACACACACACACACACACACACACACACACACACACACACACACTGCTCGATCCTGCAAGCACAAATAGGTGAGTACACACACACACACACACACAGTTGACTACAGAAAAGGGGACTACAGGAGGATAAGGGACTGTCTGGGAGAAGTGCAGTGGGAGGAAGAAATTAGAGGGAAAAAACAGTCCAAGATATGATGAACCTAGTCATATGGAAATGAAAGGAGGCCGAAGAGAGATTTATACCAACAGTAAGGGGAAAAAAACAGAGTGGGGGGTATAATAACCCATGGTTTAACAGTGTCAGGAAGCAAAAATGAGAAACAGGAGGGAGTGGAGGAAGAACAGAAGACAATGGACAGAGGACAACGGGATCAGATGTAACAGAGCTACGAACGATAACATTAACATCCGAAGAGTATCAGAAAGAAATTATGAGAATGATATTGCGATCAAAGCGAAAGAGCAACCTAAATTACTACATAGACATATAAGAAGAAAGATGTCAGTGAACGACCAAGTGACAAGACTGAGGAAAACAGAAGGGGCATATACAGAAAGTGACAAGGAAATCTGTGAGGCACTGAATGCCAGTTTCCATGGAGTGTTCACAGCCGAGCCTGAGCAGCTCCCATTGTTAGAAGATATTACCCTAGATGAAAGACTATAGGTATGGAGGTGACAGCAGAGGAGGTAATGAAACAGTTGACAACACTGGATGCAACTAAAGCTGTTGGACCAGACAAAGTATCACCGTGGATACTAAAAGAAGCAGCGCAGGCCCTCAGCGTGCCTCTGGCAATGATCTTTAATGAGTCACTTAAGTCGGGAGAATTGCCCAGTTGCTGGAAGAAGGCAAATATCGTACCGATTTTCAAGAGAGGAGATAGGGAGGAGGCACTTAACTACAGACCTGTATCACTGACAAGCATCCCTGCAAAATACTTGAAAGAATAATTATGCTAAGACTTGTTGCACACCTGGAGAACATTAGGTTTGTGAACAAACAGCAACATGGGTTCTGGAAAGGGAAATCATGCCTAACAAACCTTTTGGAATTCTATGATAAAATAACAAGGATAATTCAGTACGGAGAAAGTCGGGCAGACTGCATATTTCTAGACTGCCAAAAAGCCTTTGATACAGTACCGCACATGAGACTGCTATTCAAACTTGAGAGGCAGGTGGGGGTGGTAGGAAAGGCCCTAACATGGATAAGGAACTACCTAACAGGAAGGAGCCAAAGAGTTACGCTTCTATGTTGGTTCGGGGTCTTGAAGTGGGTGGAATATAGTTGTTCATTAATTAGCTGTTCAACAGAAAATTAATGCACAACTATATTCTACCCACTTCAAGACCATTACATAATGTTTTTCTTATGAAATGATAAAGCTATCCATTTCATTATGTATGAGTTAATTTGTTTTTAATTTGATTTAAAACTAACGTAGATATATGACCGAACTTAACCAACCCTACCTAACCTAACCTAAACTAACATAAGTAAGTCAATACTTTATGTTCTTAATATAATATAATAATATTTCAAATAAACCAACTGGAAACAATATTTTGAAAATAAAGAAAATCACTCGGTCTATTAGGCAAATCGGGCCTTGCATAGTAGGCTGAGAAGTTCGTTCTGGCTACTAGATACGACATATATATATATATATATATATATATATATATATATATATATATATATATATATATATATATATATATGTAGAGAGAGAGAGAGAGACAGAGAGAGAGAGGTTGAGTAAACGGAGTAGCCGAACAAGTTACCAAGTAACGCTAATGGAAGCAGGCTCCCTGGACAGTTTCAATTAATGGTTAGACAAGCATATGAGCTGGCGGAATGGGAGACATATGGGAGCGGCCTCCCATGGCCTTATTGGCCTTCTGCTGATTTCTGTATTCTCATGTTCACATGTTCCATTCGAGTCTCCCTCTTCTCTTTCTCTCTCTCTTAAATACACTTTACCCTGGTTTGTGAATCCCAATCCCTTATTTAGGTACCCCTCTACATCGCTCAGAAATACCCAACACTTTTAACCCAGAAACCCATTCCCTTTCTGAGAAATAGCCGTCCCTCTTATTATAACTTCCCTACTCCTCCAATGGAACCCCTACGTTTCTCTCAGACACCTTCCTACTTTGATAACATCTTTATTTTTAGAAAAGTCTATCCATTATTTTTTAAAACACTATCCCCATTCTTGATCATGGGGATGGAGTATTAGTTTAGAAACCATTTACACATTCTTAAAACTCACCGTTTCGATTTTAGAAAGCTCTAACACATTCTTAAGAAGTCCCACTTCTCTCTCTCTCTCTCTCTCTCTCTCTCTCTCTCTCTCTCTCTCTCTCTCTCTCTCTCTCTCTCTCTCTCTTGAACTCCGTCGCTCACAAATCACTAAACGACACAACATTTGCCTTCGAAGGGGGGAAAAACCGTAAAAAATAACTTATTTCCCATAACAAACTTCAATGTCTATGGTCGCTACGAGGCTCGTGCGTCACAAGGAAGAACATTAATGCCTTGAAAATTAAATTTTTTGGTGATTCTGGTGAGCAGAGCACAGTCGCTGGGAAAAGGCAGGAAGTAAGGGCTTTTAAACAGTTCATATAATTTAAAATTCGTGCCGCCCTATTTTGGGTGTGGTGAGAGGGGGGGGGGGGAATGTAGGAAGGAATAGGGATGGGATTGGAGGTGGGGTAGGGGCGCTGGAGGAAAAGTGGGTGGAGGTTGTGATAGAAGGGCTGTGAGGGAGATCGAGGTAGTTAGAAAGGTAGATAGGGTGGAAATGGAAGGTGGGGGAAGGATCAGGGTAAGGGTGCAGGAGGCGGGGATGGAGTAAGGGGTGTTATGGGGGTGATGCAGGGGTGGTGATGGGGGCTGCAGGTCACCTATGTGTGACAACATAGGGGGCGAGATCTAATGTTTACTCCCGGCCGCCTGGTCATTTCTGACCTGCTAATTGCGTCTCTCTACATTTCAAATTCCTATCGCATGTTAATGTTAATCTGTGGATGGCAGTGGCTTCGAGAATTTCTTCCTTCAATATAATTCTCTGATGTCTTCTTGTCTTGCTTCCTTTCAGCTTAAATAGCGTTCCTTGGTCCACTTTGTCTGTTCCCCCTCAGTAACTTTTATGTAATGATCATATCCTCTGTTTACTGTTTCTAAGATTGTGAATTCCCTTGATTTATCCTCACAGCTGGTCCCTCTTATTTCTGGTACTAATCTTGCTGCATATCTCTTTACTTTCCCAAGTTTCCTTTTGAGCCTCACAAAGTGTGGGCTCCACGCCGGTGCTGCGTACTCGTGTAATCGTCTCACATAGGCAATGTCTACGAACTTATAAGCCTCTTTGTTTAGTTTCTTAAATCTGTTATTATGTCAGCCAAACCAAACGGTGAGGCAAGATAAGGTAAGGTAAGGTAGGAAAAATGAGCCACAGGGGTTATAAGGAATAAGGAACATAATAGGCAAAGTGGAGCCGAGAGATAATACAGATAAGAGTGATGAAGGTGGACTAGGTCATGGGGGTGAGGGAGGAGAGGAAGTGTACACCTTGGTGAGGAGTGTGGAGGAGGTGTACACCTTGGTGAGGAGTGTGGAGGAGGTGTACACCTTGGTGAGGAGTGTGGAGGAGGTGTACACCTTGGTGAGGAGTGTGGAGGAGGTGTACACCTTGGTGAGGAGTGTGGAGGAGGTGTACACCTTGGTGAGGAGTGTGGAGGAAGTGTACACCTTGGTGAGGAGTGTGGAGGAAGGATGTAACAGGTGGAAGGCGAGGAGATGGGAAGGAGGTAAAGTGGAGCAGGATGGGGCTGTTGTATGCAGGATGGAAGAGTGTAAATCAGTTTTTTTTTCGCGTATATTTGTTTCCTTCTTTTGTCATCTCTTCTCGTCTTCCCTTCGCTCCGTCTTCGCTCCTTTTCTTTTGATTTTTTTTTCTTCACTGTTATGTACTCCATTACCTCTTCCCTGTTACGGGCTATTCATGCCCGTGCCACCTCTTGGGTGGCTTACTCTTCATCAGACATCAACATCTTCCATCATCATCAGCATCATCCACCCACTACCCCCCCCCCCCCTCCCCCATCCCTTTCACAAGATCTCTAACAATCCCCTTTCCCTTATTCACTGCTCTCCTGCTCCTACCGATCCCTTTCAATGGCGGCCTCCTCAAACCGCCACAAAACATTTCTTTGGTCTCCTTCGTCCTCCTACTCTCTCGTTTAATCGCCCACCCTCTTCCTTGTCCGCTATGGAACATTTCCCTCCTCCCTCTCCCATTTCACCCCCGGAAATGGGCGAATAAACAAATGGGCGAGCAATGTATTTTGTATTAACCATGGACACTGAAGCTGTGAGATGAAGCTGTGAAACGAGCACAACGTGATCACAGGCGAGAAGAGACCTGGACGTTCCTGGGAGCACGAGCCGTGTTAGAAGAGGATGGAGCGAGAACCAACTTTACTACGGGAGGTTAACAGTTCAAGCCTACAGCCTGTCCTCTTAAAAAGACCGTCGCTTTTGGCCGTTTGTCCGTATGGCCGAATATGGACGTAATTTGAAAATGAAAAATAAATGAAAATAAATTTGGGATTTTTTTTTTCAACAACAGTAAGTTAAGGGTCCTGTGTGTTGGCATTAGTCACCTGGAGTAATATATTAGTTTCCTCTCAACTGTAGAGCAACTTCCCCATATGGAAGTGCAGTACTCTAGAATCTAGACAAGACGAAAAAGACCTTTTGCAATTTCTCACATACAGTAACTGATATGCAATGTTTCCAGGTGAAATTAAAATAATTGTAGTGCTTGAGTATTGATAGTAGTTTAAGGTTCGTGATCCAAGCATTAAGAATACCTGAAACTCGAATAGTTATTTAATGTTTTATTTGGTAAAATTGTGTAGTTTTTAACTATTTAATTAGACAGCAGTTTAAGTGTATCAAAAGTAACTTGGGATGAGGCATATGAGCAGAAGGCCCTGGAGGAGCAGAGGGCCCTAGAGGAGCAAAGGGCTCCGGAGGAGCAGAGGGGCCCTTGGAGGAGCAGAGAGGCCCTGGAGGAGCACAGGGGCCCTGGAGGAGCAGTGGGGCCCTGGAGGAGCAGAGGGGCCCTGGAGGAGCAGAGGGGCCCTGGAGTAGCAGAGGGCCCTGGTGGAGCAGAGGGCCGTGGCCACACCTGCAGGGAGTCAAGAGTGTTAGCACTGCAGACAACAGGTTCAGAGAGACTGTGAACACTGTCATTATTGAATAATAAGAACAAATTTGGTGGAATACAAACTTGTAGAGTGCCAAAGCCAATGAGAAAGGGAGCTTCTCTCTCTCTCTTTTCTGTTCTCCACCAACTATTTCTTATTCCCTCCTTTCCTTATTCATCCTATCCCTAAGTACCTTCCCTTCCTCTCTCTATCTATTATTAATACCATTACTTCTTAAGTACCGTCCATTTTGATCTAAGAACCCTTACTCCCTCCCTAAGTACTATCCCACCCTCTGTACCTGAAAGTACCTTAAAGTACTCCCTAAGTACCTTTCCTCGGCCCCTAGATACCTTCCCTCCTTCTCCCCCTACGTACCAACTTTCCTATTGTACCTGCCCTCCAGCAGCCTATTCAGGGCACACCACGTCCTTCCTCTGCACCACACTAGTGGTCATAACCACACCCTGGGCCCTCTTGTTCTCCATCATCCTCCTTTGTATCTCACCTCACTCATCTCTCACTTCAACCATCTCTCACTCCAGCTATCTCCCACTTCACCTTTCACTCCCGGAGCAAGACACAGTCCATACCTCCTGGAGCAAGAGACATGTTCTCTCCGCTGTGATACACAGAGCCCGGGTGTCGTGGTCAGAACCATGCTGGCTGAGGACTCTCACACTTGCTCTACGACTGTAAGTGTAACCAACTCCCATAACTGAATGTTTACTATTGCTGGCCTGTCTCAACACAATGTCCAACTCCAACGTTTCACATAAACCCATCGTTTCATTCTCACCATTTACCAACGTGCCTCTAACCAAACCCATCTCTTGGCTCTAGCAACTTTGGCACTTCCTGCAATTCTCAACTTTTTCGCATTATTCCAAAATTCAGAACACTTTCAAAAATATATGCAAACATACTCTCAGCGAACAGGCAAACATAATCTCGTAAGAACAAAAAAGTTAGAAGCTTCTGTTTATTTCGAAAAAAAAGCGTTGATGCGTCTTATTCAAGATGTCGGCCGAAGAATTCATCTCCTTACAAAGTGTTTCAGTGCGTTGTCTTTGTATATGGGCTTAAAGTTTGCTTTAATCAATATCTAGCAGGAATTTCATGTAAATTTTCAACAATAACTTCTGATGCTGCTTCAAGCATCCACGAGGTGGTGGGAGGGAAAGATGGGACATGTAAGATATTGGGAGAGGGAGGAGGAACAGGGAAGATGGTGAGAGGGAGAGAAGGAACATGATGAGGGGGAGAGAGAGGGAAGGCAAGATTCAACTACTCAGCACGTCACATAAACGACATAGTCACAGAAATTCAATACACAGAACACTCAGATTCCCCAATTTCAAAATGTTGCACACAGCATATCCCAGCTTCTCGGACAGGCCAGACAGTTCGTTCAACTTTCTATAGCTTCGTCTAGTTTTTGGATTTGCTTCTTCAACACGTAATTCTGGTGTCGCCTTTGAGCCAAGTGGGTAATATAGAGGAGCGAGACACAGGAGCCACACAGTGGAAGGAAGTGGTGCCGGCGACGCCTCTGTATCTCATTCAGTGCCAGTGCGGCATAGCGCGCCTCGCCAGGGACGGTTCTGGGGCAGCATTCCGAGGTAAATTGTCCTGAAAGTTAGTCAAGCGATCACAGTACTGTAAACTTGGTACGAGGGGCCTGCTAGGGCTGCAACACCCTCACTCACCCCATTCTCCAGAGCTTAGTTCTCGAATTGGGACTTGAACGAAGAGGAGGACAAGCTGAATGAAGAGGGAAGGAGGATGAGGACGAGGAAGAGGTGATGGTCGTGGTTAGGATGTTATGTTAAGCAAATGACGCTAATAATAAGCGTATGATAACTGCGTACTCTAACACGTGTGTGTAGCATTTCAATTGTTAACTACTCTGACACTGAAAAATTCTTTCTACTGTGTGTGTGTATTCACCTAGTTGCATTCGCCTAGTTGTGCTTGCGGAGGTTGAGCTCTGCTCTTTCGGCCCGCCTCTCAACTGTCAATCAATCAATTGTTACTAACTACTAACTTTTTCACTCACTCACACACACCAGGTTACCTGGTACCTGGTACCTGGTTGATGGGGTTCTGGGAGTTCTTCTACTCCCCAAGCCCGGCCCGAGGCCAGGCTTGACTTGTGAGAGTTTGGTCCACCAGGCTGTTGCTTGGAGCGGCCCGCAGGCCCACATACCCACCACAGCCCGGCTGATCCGGAACTTCTCTTAGAAAACAGTCCAGTTTTCTCTTGAAGATGTCCACGGTTGTTCCGGCAATATTCCTTATAGTCGCTGGGAGGACGTTGAACAACCGCGGACCTCTGATGTTTATACAGTGTTCTCTGATTGTGCCTATGGCACCTCTGCTCACACACACACACACACACACACACACACACACACACACACACACACACACACACACACACACACACACACACACACACACACACACACACACATACACAGGGGGCACAGGGGTTACCAGGCTACCAGAGGGCCTGGTAGCCTGGTGGATAGCGCGCAGGACTCGTAATTCTGTAGTGCTGGTTCGATTCCCGCACCAGGCAGAAACAAATGGGTAAAGTTTCTTTCACCCTGAGTGCCCCTGTTACATAGCAGTAAATAGGTACCTGGGAGTTAGTCAGCTGTCACGGGCTGCTTCCTGGTGTGTGTGTGTGTGGTGTGACTGAGTGAGTGAAAAAAGTTAGTAGTTAGTAACAGTAGTAGTGATTGATTGATAGTTGAGAGGCGGGCCGAAAGAGCAAAGCTCAACCCCCGCAAGCACAACTAGGTGAATACAACTAAGTGAATACATACACACACACACACACATACACACACACACACATACACATACGCACACATACACACACACACACACATGTACACACACACATACAGTAAGAGGCATGAGTTACGAGGAAAGGCTGCAGGAAATGCACCTTACGACACTGGAAGACAGAGGAGTAAGGGGAGACATGATCACTACCTACAAAATCCTCAGGGGAATCAACAGGGTAGACAAGGATAAACTATTCAACACTGGTGGGACGCGAACAAGGGGAAACAGGTGGAAACTGAGTACCCACATGA
Source organism: Procambarus clarkii (assembly GCF_040958095.1). Lineage (NCBI taxonomy): Eukaryota > Metazoa > Arthropoda > Malacostraca > Decapoda > Cambaridae > Procambarus > Procambarus clarkii. The sequence goes on from NC_091206.1 coordinate 20,200,619, forward strand.
GCCACAAGGACGTTAGAAAGAACTTTTTCAGTGTCAGAGTAGTTAACAGGTGGAATGTATGTTTTTTTGTTCTGTGGTATCTGTCTCTAAAAGAATTTTCCCTCCTAGTGGATAACTCAGCCTAAGTCCGACATCTTGTCCCTACCACACATCTGCATTATTTTGCACATACTGTAGTTAATTAAGTTCTAGCAGCCACTTGTTAGACCATACTGAATGTTTGCCCAGATCTTCCTGTAGTTTCTTGGAGACTTCCTTCATGTGTATTTTCCTCCCATTCTTTGTGACATAAAAACGGCAAGAAATGGTCTCTGCACTCAACATCTTGGAGGTTATTTGCAATGATGAGAAAAATACTCAGTCCTAATACAGAGGGAAGATATCTCGCTAGACACGTCTCATCACTCTCAGGAATTGTCTCACCTTGGTGACACTTTGTTTTCACCTGCTTATATACTCCTTTATTTACTGTAGCACCTTCCTTCCATTATCTAATACATTTATTGAATAATCAGGTTGCTGTAACTCAACTATGCTATCATTTGCTCAATATGCAAATCTTTTGAAAGCCAAAGATATGCTTTCATATCTCAATATGCTTATTAAGTCTGGGAGTTGATCTGAATATATATTAGTGGTGATATTATCTCAGGTGCTGGTCACTGCGGCCCAGAGCACTCGCCAAGATAAATTGGTTATTCCTGAAGAATGTGAGTGTAACAGTTGATGGCGATCAACACTTTTTATGAACTTGGGGAAGTGTGGCAAACTTATTAGTTGATGACTATCTCAATCATATTTACCAGATTAATAACTGAATTTCATTTAACGTGGGTTATCTCCAACGCCGACGGAGTTACAGACAAAGCAGAGAAAATTAAAGAAAGAGTAAGTGCAAATGTTCCAGATTTAATTGCAATAGTGGAAACGAAAATAAATAATATGATCTCTGATGCAATATTCCCAGTGGGATTCAAGTGATAAGGAATGAAAAAGAACAGAGGTACGGAGGAGGAGGAGATGCACTCTTAATAACACGGGAGTGGAAATTTGAAGAACTCAAAAAATCAGAGTGAAAACGTATACACAAAGACTCTATCAGCAGATGGAAAAAGAATTGGGGTCCTGGTGATTTATACCCCCCCCCCCGCGCTAAACAACAGAAGGCCCAGGCAGGAATATGATGACAACAAAGAAGCATGCATAGAGGCATCACAGAGAGCAGCAACAGTGGCACACAGAATGAAAGCTAAACTTCTAGTCATGGGGAACCTAAATCATGGAGAGATTGACTGGGATTCCAGAAATCCTCAGGGTGGGAAAGAAACGTGGGGAGCGAAATTAGTGGAAGTTGTAGAAAGAAACTTCTTTACACAA
>NC_091206.1:20206995-20369495 GCF_040958095.1 Procambarus clarkii
TTCTTTTAGCGTGAGAGTAGTGGGAAAATGGAATGCACTTCAGGAACAGGTTGTGGAAGCAAATACTATTCATAATTTTAAAACTAGGTATGATAGGGAAATGGGACAGGAGTCATTGCTGTAAACAACCGATGCTCGAAAGGCGGGATCCAAGAGTCAATGCTCGATCCTGCAGACACAACTAGGTGAGTACAACTAGGTGAGTACACTCTTTCTCACACATACAGGTAATGAACAGGTAATGAAACTGAGGATAGGGGCAGAAAGATTCACTACAAACGACAAGAAAGTGTGCGAGGAACTCAATAAGAAATTCCAGGTGGGCTTCACAGTAGAGCAAGGAGAAGTCCCAGAGATAAGAGAGAGACTATCAAACCAGACACCACTAGAGGAGTTTGTGATTACCACTGAGGAGGTGAGGAAGCATCTGCTAGATATGCATGTGTTTGCATGTGACATAGGTCATAGGCATGGATGGAATCTCACCATGGATACTAAAGGAAGGAGCAGAAGCTCTGTGTCTGCCACTCTACACGGTGTACAACAAATCATTGGTATCAGGTGAACTGCCAAAAATTTGGAAGAGGTCTAATGTAGTTCCGATTAACAATTAGAGTGATAGACAGGAGGCACTGGACTACAGGCCAGTGTCCCTAACTTGTATCCCGTGCAAGCTGATGGAGAAGAGTGTGCGAAAAAAATAGTGGAACATCTGGAGCGAAAGAACTTCGTAATACAACATCAGCATGGGTTCAGAGATGGCAAATCGTGCCTAACAGGTTTAATTGAGTTCTATGACCAGGCAACAAAAATTAGGCAAAAGAGAGAGAGGGCTGGGCAGACTGCATATTTCTGGCTTGCCAGAAAGCCTTAGACACAGTACCACATAGGAGACTAGTGCTATCCCTATCATACCTAATTTTAAAAGTATGAATAGAGTTTGCTTCCACAACCTGTTCCCCAAGTGCATTCCATTTCTCCACTACTCTCACGCTAAAAGAAAACTTCCTAACATCTTCCTTCCATAACATCATATGTGTGTGTGTGTGTGTGTGTGTGTGTGTGTGTGTGTGTGTGTGTGTGTGTGTGTGTGTGTGTGTGTGTGTGTGTGTGGCGCAGTTAACACTGGGTTCTAAAACACACAATTCCTGAATATTATTATTCTACCTTAACACCCTCATTAACAGACGCGTTTCTCTTGATAAATTATGTTTCAAGAGCGAAGAATGACGTTCATACACAATGAAATCAAATTGTTTATTAATTTCATTGTCTATAAACGTTATTTTTCGAGACATTTCTTAGCTTATGGACTCAACACAATATGTATAAAACTTCTTGATGATCCGTGTTTACGTATGCAGAGAAGGTCAACATATATGGAATAGCTTTCCCCTTGAAATTACAGCGAATACAGTATATTACAGCGAATTTTGGGTGGTTATAAATATGAGCTGCCTTGTATGCGTCAATAGGCCTTCTGCAGTTAACTTTTTTCTTATGTTCTTATATTATATATACTTAATAAGTATAGGAAACTATATATAAGAATATATAAACATCTCTTAGAATATATATATATATATATATATATATATATATATATATATATATATATATATATATATATATATATATATATATATATATATATATATATATATATATTCCTGTACTTACAATCTGTATTTTTAGAGGTATGTAGACAAATTTTTTATGTATAGAAGACCATGTACGTAAAGGTTACATAAAATGTTTTGTATTCGCAGTACGTGCTAATTATTTGTAATACGGGATATTAATGATATTATTTGGTAAATATTTTGTGATAAATATGTAATTACGATGTAATTATTTTGTATACGAAATTATTTGGTGTTTTTTATGCATATGTAATTATGCTGAAAATTTAATTAGGGGAGTTGGATTCCATTGTTATGGAGACAGGTAGCCACATGAGGCATACCGGTATACAGTGTAGACCATTGTAGAGTACCCACCACACACAGAGGTAAACTGATATATGGGGGGGTCGCTGCTATACAGAGGCGGGGTACCTAGGTCGGTACACTGGTCAATGTGGGCAGGTCCTGGAGAGAGAGAGACGTCATAAAGAGATATACCACTTTATAATACCAGATATACCATTTAGTGTTGTAATATCTGGATAAGATTCCCGCAACACACACAGGAGCTTCGTTTAATTGCCAGAATTAATCTGCTTTAGAGTCATAAATTTTCAAGCAATCCGTAGCAAGACAACTGTGTGTGCGTGTGTGTGTGTGTGTATGTGTGTGTGTGTGTGTGTGTGTGTGTGTGTGTGTGTGTGTGTGTGTGTGTGTGTGTGTGTGTGTGTGTGTTTATGTGTGCACATTCACTTAATTGGACTTGCGAGGAGTTGAGCTTTGGCTCTTTGGTCCCGCCTCTCAACCGTCAATCAACAGGTGTACAGATTCCTGAGCCTACTGGGCTCTATCATATCTACGTTTGAAACTGTGTATGGAGTCAGCCTCCACCACATCACTGCCTAAGATCATCGTAGTTAAGGTCGTGCTAAAGTAATGTTATACGTAGATAGCTGAAGAAGTTGTGGCTACGATCTTCAGCAGCGTCAGCAGCCGTTACCATAATAGTTATTGATGCAGCATCAGCATCAACAAAGGTGTCATTACTGTTACTTATAATAGTAATGACGCCACCTCGGGGCTGCTGCTCAGTTCCTCATTGATTCATCCCGTTAATGGGAGTTATTTGAGGACAAGCAGTCATTCAAACTGGATGGAGAGGTGGACAGGTTGCCTCACAAACCGACAGAGAGGTGGACAGGTTGCCTCACAAACCGGACAGAGAGGTGGACAGGTTGCCTCACAAACCGGACAGAGAGGTGGACAGGTTGCCTCACAAACCGGACAGAGAGGTGGACAGGTTGCCTCACAAACCGGACAGAGAGGTGGACAGGTTGCCTCATAAACCGACAGAGAGGTGGACAGGTTGCCTCACAAACCGACAGAGAGGTGGACAGGTTGCCTCACAATCAACAATCTTCAAATATTTACTATTAATAAGACTCAAATTTCCCCTTGTCAACTTTGATTCCGTGTGATGGATTGATCCCATATGCTGTTGACACTCGTAGCATTAACTCAACCCTTGCGACATCAGCAATCCTCACTGCAGTACAAATATTGCAAAGTGAAACTATGAACTCCATAAGTCATCTCAATATACATAAGCAGGCACGCAATAGCAATATTTTAAGGTATTTTATCTAGCGATAAGAATTGTGAGGTAGATATTGGTAAACGATCCCTGGTAAGATGGGAGGAGTGGCGGTGATCTATGGCACCTTCGTGGCACTCTTTGTGGAAGGTGAGTAGCACAGCTCCTGGATGAGGTAACTGGGTATAGTGGAAGTGAGAGGGAGTTACCAGGGGTGGTGGTGGTGGTGCTGGTGGTGATGGTGGTGGTGGTGCTGGTGGTGGTGGTGGTGGTGGTGGTGCTGGTGGTGGTGCTGGTGGTGGTGGTGCTGGTGGTGGTGGTGGTGGTGCTGGTGGTGGTGGTGCTGGTGGTGGTGGTGGTGCTGGTGGTGGTGCTGGTGGTGCTGGTGGTGGTGCTGGTGCTGGTGGTGGTGGTGGTGCTGGTGGTGGTGCTGGTGGTGCTGGTGGTGGGGCTATTGGTGCTGGTGGTGGTGCTGGTGGTGGGGCTAGTAGTGGTGGTGGCGGTGCTGGTGGTGATGGTGCTGGTGGTGGTGGTGGCGGTGGTGGTGGTGGTGGAGGTGGTGTTGGTGGAGGTGGTGTTGGTGGAGGTAGTGCAGGTGGTTGAGGTAGCACATGTATCCTGGTGTTGGGTCTTAACAAACAGTGACTATGGTAAAGTGAGGTGCACTTTCCTATGACCCCGCCTACTAGCCTTCTTATACCCGTTCTATTTTAACTGAAGTCTCCTAACGTTCGAATTCTTTGTCGAATATTGCCTTAAAGTTGTGGAGGGAAGTGGCTTCCACACCTTCTTCTTTCAGACGAATATAGGAATATTTCCTGACTTTGACGTGGGTGTGGTGGCGCGTGGTGTGGGTGTGGTGGCCCGTGGTGTGGGTGTGGTGGCCCGTGGTGTGGGTGTGGTGGCCCGTAATGTGGGTGTGGTGGCCCGTGGTGTGGGTGTGGTGGCCCGTGGTGTGGGTGTGGTGGCACGAGGTGTGGGTGTGGTGGCACGTGGTGTGGGTATGGTGGCACGTGGTGTGGGTGTGGTGGCCCGTGGTGTGGGTGTGGTGGCACGTGGTGTAGGTGTGGTGGCACGTGGTGTGGGTGTGGTGGCCCGTGGTGTGGGTGTGGTGGCACGTGGTGTGGGTGTGGTGGCCCGTGGTGTGGGTGTGGTGGCCCGTGGTGTGAAGGAGACTCCACTACAGACACTTTGGTGCACACTAAGTAACACAGAGAGTAGAGATGGGTGTAGAAGGGTGAGTGGCACGGCCCTACAAGACTTGGGGGGGAGGGGCGTACACGTTGGCACTGTACAGTGCCAAGATACACCCTCTCCCCGCCCCCCCAAAGCCACCTCGCTTCCTTCTGTATTCTTCAAGAGAGAGAGAGAGAGAGAGAGAGAGAGAGAGAGAGAGAGAGAGAGAGAGAGAGAGAGAGAGAGAGAGAGAGAGAGAATAAGCACCTACCAATATAAAATAATATATTTGCCTATGCCCAGGGAAGGAACTGGGTGTGTATAATGGGGTGGAGAAGGGGGGAGTGGGGGGTGTTGGGGCACCTGGTCCATTCCAGATGTTGTTCCCCTGAGAGAAGGAGTTGGGGGTCCAGAGCTTAAGTCCTGCTTTCTATCACAGATCGTCTGGTGTACTCACCTAGTTGTGCTTGTAGGGTCGGGCATGTGCTCTTAAGCCCCGCCTTTCAACCTTCATTAGTTCAATGTCGTGATTTTTCATTCATTTTCGTATCATATATACATAAAAAATGTGTATCGAATTAGCATCGACAACTTACTCAGCTAGTTCGTTCCACTTATTTACGACTGTTACCCTAAAAAAGTTTTTTTTAACATCGCTTTAAATCTGTATTCTCTTGAGCGTAGGCAGGAGAGATACATAATTATTTACACGTGGAAAATACTAGAGGGGCTGGTCCCAAACCTGCACACAGAAATAACACCACATGAGACCAGAAGATATGGCAGGATGTGCAGAATACCGCCGTTGAAGAGCAGAGGTGCAACAGGTACTCTGAGAGAGAACTCTATCAGCATCAAAGGCCCGAGACTGTTCAACACGCTTCCACTACACATAAGGGGCATAACTGACCAACCCCTCAGAGTGTTCAAAGGAGAACTTGATGAACACCTCCAAAAGATACCTGATCAATCAGGCTATGATTCACACGTTAGGCTGCCAGCAGCAGCGTCCAACAGCCTGATTGACTAGTCCAGCAACCAGAAGGCCGCGCCTACAATAGCACCAGAGGTGGTACCCCTATATATATATATATATATATATATATATATATATATATATATATATATATATATATATATATATATATATATATATATATATATATATATATATATATATTTATTATGCATTTCATCTTTCTCGTGAATAAGACAAATTACTGGACTGAATTCATCAAAGGCATCCAGGGTTCAAAAAAATATTTTAATTAAGAGCCGTGAATGATATTGTTAAACTCTGTGGAAGTGAAGCCTTTGATACATTACCAGCAGTAATAAAATATTTATCAATTGAATAAATTCAATTAATCCATTTCGTGATATTCAGATTATCCAATTTCATAGGAAATTGGTTTTACAGAATAATTAGAGCTGTTGATATCGTTGACTGTGCTATCTGTCAGTCTTGAATATGACCACATGTTGACAACAGTGTTATAATGACCACGTGTTGACAACAGTGTTATTATGACCACGTGTTGACAACAGTGTTATTATGACCACGTGTTGACAACACGTGGTCATATATATATATATATATATATATATATATATATATATATATATATATATATATATATATATATATATATATATATATATATATATATATATTTATATATATATTTATATATATATATATATATATATATATAAATATATATATATATATATATATATATATATATATATATATATATATATATATATATAAAATAAGTACACCAGTTGATTGACAGTTGAGAGGCGGGACCAAAGAGCCAGAGTTCAACCCCTGCAAGCACAGCTAGGTGAGTACACACACTACCCTCCCCCTCGGAGCTGTAGTCACCAGACAGATGCACGGCCTCAAAAGTTCTCATTGTGTCAACATGATTAAAAATTCAAGAAGGACCCTCGTCCACACTGGAGAATTAGTCTCTTTTGCACAATGTTTCCCTCCAAGTTAAGAGCATTGTTCGCTGCTAGACCAGGCTTCCGTTAATAACACAGCGCTTCTGTAATGGCCCTGTTCTTACCAGTTTGTTGTTCTCTGTTGGTGTTTGTTATCCAACAGAGAACATTATTATGGCCCAAGAGCTAGAATTATCTCTAGCTCCTGGGCCTCGTCTTTGAGCTACGGTAGTGTGGTACTCTTTTATTTTGAAGCACAATACAGTGCCCCTGTGTGTCAGTGTCTGGACTCACCTAGTTGTTGTTGCAGAGTTGAGACTTTGCTCTTAAGGCCCGCCTTTTGATCATCAGTAGTGGAGTGCAAATAACCCTTTTTTTCTTTACTCATTTCTCTTTTTTTCTTTTTTAATTTAATATACAATTGAACATCGAATTGGCTTCGACAGCTTCCTTGTTTTGTCCGTTCTACTTCTGTTACTTTTAGACAGAAAAAGTTCCTTTTAGCTTTGTGACTAACCTGTTTCTAGCCTCTAATTATCCTCTCTCGTTCTATTGTTCCTTAATTACTTTTTATCTCTACTATGTCAATCCTTTTAGTATCTTGTACGTACTTCATATCCGCCTTATTTATGCTTTCTTCCAGTGTAGTGAGGTCCAGTTCCTTCAGTCTTTCTTCATAGCTCATTTCCCCTTAACTCAGGAACAAGCATTTTGGACGTTGTGGACAAAATTTTGGACTTTTGCTAATTTTGTTTTGTGTTACTTTAGGAAAGGGTTTCATGCTGGGGCAGCATACTCAATAATGTGTCTCACAAAAAAGGTATGCTGTGAAAGTAATACATATATTATACATTAAAAGACAGTGTGGTTTGATACATACATTAAGCATTACACAAATACATAAACACATACATTAAAACACTTTAATCATTATCCCTTCTCTCAACACCACAAGGTCGCCTTTACTTATATGAATTAATGAGATTAGTTTGTTTTTCCTTAAGTCGCAAAACTAACTAATCTCATTAATTCATGTTCATTAAATACACACACACAAATATCACAAAGTGATACTTATGTGTGTGTGTGTGTGTGTGTGTGTGTGTGTGTGTGTGTGTGTGTGTGTGTGTGTGTGTGTGTGTGTGTGTGTGTGTGCGTGTGTGTACGCGTGCGTGCGTGCGTGTTCGTGAGAGTGTATGTGCGTAGGCGATGCCTAATAGGCGAAGTTTTCTAATTAAGACTCAATCAGTAACGGAGTTTAAGCCGTATTTGGAAACTTTCCAATATTTCTTGTTATAACGAAGTAAATTAATCTGTGTCAAGTTAGCGTTGCTCAGCGGAGACGAGGCCTCGTCCACCTCCTTATTACTCTCCTAACTTACAGCATCTCACTTTATATATAATAATATATATATATTAAATATATAATAATATGTTTAATATATGTATAGGAAAATATGCCGGGAGTCAGTTCGTACAACAAGCGACGGCTAGAAGGCGGGGTCCAAGAGCTAACTGCTCGATGAAATTAGACACTGCTCTACATTTTGACAAAGTTCTTGAAGTGTTTATCCTTTCAGCGCTCTTGAACATGAAGTAACTAATGACACTTTAATAATTTATTTGATCTTCGGAGCCAACTAGTGAAGCAGAGGTAATTATCATCTGGCGGCTGCGTGGTGCCACGGTGTGGTGCCACGGTGTAGTGCCACTGTGTAATGCCACCGTGTGGAGCCACGGTGCAGTGCCACGGTGCAGTGCCACGGTGTAGTGCCACGGTGCAGTGCCACGGTGTAGTGCCACCGTGTAGTGCCACGGTGCAGTGCCACGGTGTAGTGCCACGGTGCAGTGCCACGGTGTAGTGCCACGGTGCAGTGCCACGGTGTAGTGCCACCGTGTAGTGCCACCGTGTGGAGCCACCGTGTAGTGCCACCGTGTAGTGCCACCGTGTAGTGCCACCGTGTAGTGCCACCATGTAGTGCCACCGTGTGGAGCCACCGTGTAGTGCCACCGTGTGGAGCCACCGTGTAGTGCTACCGTGTAGTGCCACGGTGTAGTGCCACCGTAGGGAGCCACCGTGTAGTGCCACCGTATAGTGAAAAAGGAAAACAGTGACGGCTAGACCCGGGTTACTGGCCATGTTGACGGCTCCTCGTAACCACCAGAAGCTCGTCCTGTGATTGGATGTTCCGTGGCTGCTGCTCCTGGTTATAGTTAATTGGAGGGAAGAGGAACTTTACCATTAAAAGACGAGTTTATTAATTGCTAAGCAGGCAATTGTCTTTCCTGTGAGAGTTCGCGCCTGGTTGACTGTTTCTGAACGATCTCTTAATTCTGTTCTCTGCCCCATGTTTATGGTTGTTCTCTCTCTCTCTCTCTCTCTCTCTCTCTCTCTCTCTCTCTCTCTCTCTCTCTCTCTCTCTCTCTCTCTCTCTCTCTCTCTCTCTCTCTCTCTCTCTTTCTCTCTCTCACTTTCTCTCTCTCTCTCACTTTCTCTCTCTCTCTCTCTCTCTCTCTCTCTCTCTCTCTCTCTCTCTCTCTCTCTCTCTCTCTCTCTCTCTCTCTCTCTCTTTCTCTCTCTCACTTTCTCTCTCTCTCTCACTTTCTCTCTCTCTCTCACTCTCTCTCTCTCTCTCTCTCTCTCTCTCTCTCTCTCACTCTCTCTCTCTCTCTCACTCTCTCTCTCTCTCTCTCTCTCACTCTCTCTCTCTCTCTCTTTCTCTCTCACTCTCTCTCTCTCTCTCTCTCTCTCTCTCTCTCTCTCTCTCTCTCTCTCTCTCTCTCTCTCTCTCTCTCTCTCTCTCTCTCTCTCTCTCTCTCTCACTCTGTCCTGCCTCATAAATCGGGCGATATCTATAATTACGGAACCTAAAAATACATTCGTTTTCCTCTATCTTTCGAGCATAATTATGGCGTCGTTTCTCACACCAATTCCTTCTTCTCTCTCTCTCTCTCTCTCTCTCCTCCTGCTTCTTCTTTTTTTCTCTCTCCTCCTACCTCTTCTCTCTCTCTCTCTCTCTCTCACTCTCTCTTCCTCTCCCTTTTCTGTCATCCCTCATCCGTCTCATTTTATCTTAAATTTTGATTAATCTGTCTAGCGAACTCCGCGTCTACTTCAAGATATGTGTTTGGCAAAGTGTAAATAGGTTGTATTGTGCATTAATCTTGAGAGTTGTGAACGGTGTCGCTGTATAGTGTGGGGGGGGTGGGCGGTCGACCCCAAGGACGCATTCATCAATTTTAACATGCTGTTCATTCAAAATAGGAATTTTATCAAATATTAATTAATATTGTTACATATTTGCATACTGTGTATATTTAGCCATTGGTCTGGTTAGGTTAGGTTAGGTTAGGATAAGATAGGATAGGTTAGGTTCTGTGTGGGTACATTTACTGCGTTGTGGTTCGAACATAAGTCTTCAGTGAAGCACTTGTTCCGGAAGTATTCGGACGTCATCCTTTGTGAGTCGTTTGTAAACCGATTTTCAGTCATACTGTTCCTTTTTTTGGGGTGGGCGGGGGGGGGCGGGGGGGGGGCCTCTGGTAGGTTATCGTAAGGGTCCTGAGTCTGGTGCCTACTACTACTACTGTTTTAGATTCAGCTATTCGGAACGAAAAGATTTAAGTAGTACGGGCTATGGTGAGCCCGTAGTGGACTTCCCTGGCACAGGAGCGGCGGCTGTAACTTGGTCTGAACGGTCTACAAGTTAGCGTTTGTGTCTTGTCAGGATGGGAGCCGGTCGGCCGAGCGAACAGCACACTGAACTTGTGATCCTGTGGTCCCGGGTTCGATCCCGGGCGCCGGCGAGAAACAATGGGCAGCGTTTCTTTCACCCTATGCCCCTGTTACCTAGCAGTAAAATAGGTACCTGGGTGTTAGTCAGCTGTCACGGGCTGCTTCCTGAGGGTGGAGGTCTGGTCGAGGACCGGGCCGCAGGGGACACTAAAGCCCCGAAATCATCTCAAGATAACCTCAAGATAACCCCACTTGCCGTCCATCATTAGACGTGGTGGTGATGATGTTCTCCGGGGAAATCGCTCAAGTATGTCCAAGTTTCAGAAGGATGCTCATCTATCCTGATTTCTGGGCACTATGGGCAGACGTCCGCGGAATCATTACCTCTACTCTGAACACCACAAGTCATCCGTGCTTGTATGACTTAATGAGATTAGTTAATTAGTGTTTCTTAAAAGGACAAATTAATGAGCTTAGTTTTGTCTTTTAAGAAAGTACAAATTAACTGTTGGGACAGACGCCCACCATCGATATGGCATTTATCCCCTACACCTAAACTACTGTGTGGCTCGTTACCCCAGTGACGTCACCATCAGTGGAGGCTCCAAGCAGTCTCCACTTACGGGCTATTCATGCCCATGCCACCTCTGGGATGATTTAATCTCTACCAATCAATCATTCGGATCAAACCGCTTTGTTGACCACCAACCAGATTGATTGATTGATGAAGATTAAGCCACCCAAAAGGTGGCACGGGCATGAATAGCCCGTAAGTGGTGGCTCTTTTGAGCCATTACCGGTATCAAGAGCTGATACTGGAGATCTGTGGAGGTGCGACTGAACCTTGCGTGACGGGAGATGTCTCCCGTGCACCAACCAGGAAGTCTGGTTAGTGACTGGGCCACGGGGGCATTGATTCCTGGAACCAGTATATGGTAGGTACAGTGACTTCTCATTCCCTGTAAGGTCTATCCAGATCCTCAGTGTAGACAGTATACTGGCGCTCGCTATAGTTCTGAACGATGTTCAGGACTGAAGTATACTTGCTGGTTGGCCACTAACCTCTTGGTGCGGCCTCAACCCCTCTCACGGTTAATTGACATGATTCCCAACCAAAAACCAGCGAGATTGGTTGAGATTGGACTGTAATACTGTTCAGTCGGATCGTATTACAGGAGACCAGTCTGGACGTCTAGGAGAGCTCGATTCCTCTGTTTACTTTGTAAGGTCGCAGAGGACAATCATCCTATATTATATGTAAGACATAGATATAAAAGTAAAACCTACCCTCCCCTGCCACATCCTCCCCACCTACCCTCCCCTGCCACATCCTCCCCGACCACATCCTCCCCACCACACACAGCCTCGCCATTCACTAAAACTTCGAAGAAAAACATCTGAAATGAGAAAAGTTTTGGGAGGGGAGAGACTCAGGTAAATCTTAAGTAATGTCCCTCGCCACTTACATATTCTCCCGCTAATCCGCCAACATTTCTTCGTCCTCAGGTACCCGGTTCGGGTCCCGACGCCCTGGGCCACACTGGGTACACAGTTCGGGTCCCGACGCCCTGGGCCACACTGGGTACACAGTTCGGGTCCCGACGCCCTGGGCCACACTGGGTACACAGTTCGGGCCAGCGACGCCCTGGGCCACACTGGGTACACAGTTCGGGTCCCGACGCCCTGGGCCACACTGGGTACACAGTTCGGGCCAGCGACGCCCTGGGCCACACTGGGTACACAGTTCGGGCCAGCGACGCCCTGGGCCACACTGTGCGGGGAGATGTTTAGGTTGAGTGAGTGAGGGCTCCGTGTTCAGCCTTCATGAGGATTCATTCTCTCAGATGAATCTAAGCTCACTCTGTATGATATGGCAACCTATCTTATTGCCATGGATAAATTACCTGAAATCCTTGCACTGTACCCACATTTTGCTTCCAGTAGATGAACGACATATGAGATTCAGAGACAAGTAGTGTATTGTGAGGACTAATAATAAACAGAAGCTCCCTTATGACTCTGTAATATCCCCATTGGCCAAACTATTATGTATTAACGACAAGACCTACCATTAATGTATGATGACTTACTGTAAATATGTAGCTCTTGTAATAGCACTTTCTCTGTAACTAGCTGACATTGTATCTATAAGGTGTGAAGGATTGAAGAAATTGTTTATGTAATAATCTAAGATAAGGTCTGATAAAGACCTTTTGTGCCCTCTGTAATGCTTTTGCGCTACCGCTCACAGGATGAGTATGGGGTGCACAATAAACTAGCCGCCTTCGGCGGCAACAATCAAAACTCGACTCCACAACTCTGTTATATCATTTCTTCTTCCACCTCCCTCTTTCTGCCCCCCCCCTTCCTCCTTCTCTAACCCTCTATCTCCTCTACTTTGCCTTCCTGTTATCTTCGCTTATTAGTTCTTCCTCTTCATTTCTTCCTTATGTTGCCTCTTCTCTCTTATCCATCTCTCACCTTTTTTCCTCATATCCATACCCTCTAATTCCTTTTCCCTTTCTTTTCATCGCTTTTCTTTTTCCTCTAATCAACCCATTGTTCCCATATATCATCTCCTTCATGTAAATCCCTCAACTTCTCCCACCAAATTTATCATTATCTCCCTTCTTCCTCATCTTTACCGCCCACCGGCCTCTTCTTCCTTCCTCTTTTCCTAACCTCTAACTCTACACGAAAGTTAAACTGAGAGTATAGCTCAGGGATATAAGTATCCCTCGTGAAAGATTCCCCCTTGGAGAGGTAGAGTTGAAGTGCTCTGCAGTCCTTAAATAACCCATCACAATGTATGTCGGAAGTAGCTTGTAATATTAAATGGAATGTAATTTTTGCCAATGATAGTAACTCTTGTATAAAATTTGTGTGGATCCCATCCCATGTTGGAGTTGGAAAACATGACTTTGTAGATCGATTGGCCAATGAGGCTTGCAGGAAAGAAAACATTGATTATGACTTTAGACTATTTAATGCAATTATTAGAAACATACAAATTAAAGAAAGTAATTCAGATATAAAAGAACTAAGAAATGGCCAGGGACTTGAAATTGATTGTAACCATGATATATATATATGTGCTTCAGCCTACAGTTTAGACCTATTGTCTTATGTATGACCCTCTGTCCTGCGTGACAGTGAATACCAGCATTATCCTCACTTTAATAAGGCTTTATCAAAATCCTCAGATTAGGCAAAATTGTAAAGAATTTTGTCAATAAAAATGTTAATAATAAAATAAGGAGGGCGGGGTATCGTGGACCTTGGCACTGGTCGCTGTACCGCGGTGGTCGAGTAGGTCACGAGTTAAACGTGAAGCTATATCGTATCGTTTTCTAATTACCTGGGGAAGGTGGAAATGGCAGTGGCAGAAACAAAGCAGGCAGGCAAAGTGTCAGCCTACCTGTCTTCCAGCCTGCCAGCCTATCTCTCGGCCAGCCAGCCTGCCATCCGACCACACAGACGCAAGCCTGAGTCCAGTTTGGGCCGCCAGAGTACGTAGTATTTCCGGACAATATAAAACGCTCCAATAAGCGAGTGTGGCTCCGTTACCACAATAATTGGTCCTAGGGCGGCAGGAGCACAAGGGTGCCCGAGGCTCGTGTTGGTCTCGCATCTGAGTGCATATATCTTTCTAGGCATTTATGGAATTTTGTTGTGATAATGCCTTAAGTTTCTGGTGTGATACAACAACGTTCACTAATCAAGGAAGAAATATGTAGTGTGTATATACTAGAAGGGGGAAGGCCCAGGATAGCCTCCATCTCCCCCTGCCCCATTCAACCCCTCTTCTCCCCCCCCCCCCTCCAAACGTCCCGCTTTCCCTATCTACCCATCCTCTCCCCCGTCAGTCTCTTCTCTCCCATCTCTATTTCCCCCTTCTCCCCGCCCTTGCTCTCACCTCTATCTCCCTACTCTCCCCTGTGGTGATACCCGGGTGCACCCGGGCGCCACCACAGCCAACATCACAGCTCCACCACCGTAGCCGACACCAAGCACATTGTGTAATAACGCCAGACATTCCGAGTATTATGCTCTTTATGATCCAAACCAAGAGCAGAGCTCTTGCATCCAAGCCCACACAACCCCTACCCGACAACCATCTCCTCAACCACCAACCCCACGCCCGGGGGCCCCCGATCACTTACACCCCCCTACACCCCACAACCACCCCCAACACCACTTCCACACCACAACAGCAACAAAAAGCTCTCGCCAGTAAAAGGAGAGGCAGAGAGCAGTACCAATATCCCCGAGGTCCGGCAGCGGCCAATACTCGCAGAAACACTCTCTTTTACGAGACCCAACTTTGAATGGGGAGGGTGGGGGGAGGGAGCCTGCAGACTGCACCACCATTGTTGCAACCCAGACCCGCTCTGCAAATCTCAATTTGTTATTGTTATTATTATTATTGCGATTTTCCTTTTGCCCTGGCCAGCCTGCGGCCGAGATGGCCGGCCCCTCGCCCGCGTTGGCGGCTAATTGTAGCAACTTCTTGAGGGGCAACTTGGGGCAAGATGTAGTGGGCAGGATGTTGGAGGTAAGCTGGCAAGGGGAAGGATGAAGAGGGCACGTCACGGGGGGTGGATGGAGAGGGCACGTCACGGGGGAAGGATGGAGAGGGCACGTCATGGGGGGAAGGATGGAGAGGGCACGTCACGGGGGGAAGGATGGAGAGGGCACGTCACAGGGGGAAGGATGGAGAGGGCACGTCACAGGGGGAAGGATGGAGAGGGCACGTCACGGGGGGAAGGATGGAGAGGGCACGTCACAGGGGGAAGGATGGAGAGGGCACGTCACAAGGGGAAGGATGGAGAGGGCATGTCAAGGGTAATCTATGATTATTTCGCCATTATATATATATATATATATATATATATATATATATATATATATATATATATATATATATATATATATATATATACAACTTTAGAACACTTTCCCACCAGGAGACTCGAACCCTAGCCAGCACAGAAGCCTTCCAGCAACTGGCATAACAGGTACGCCTTAACCCGCTCCACCACCCGCTCAGACCCTTAAAAGAGATGGTAATTTCGTGTTTAGGAGAGTTGTGCCTTAAAAATATATATATATATATATATATATATATATATATATATATATATATATATATATATATATATATATATATATATATATATATATGCACAGACTACCCTATTCCAGTAGCTGAAGTTTATAACTTTTTAGACACTCAACCCACCAGGGGACTCGAACACTGGCCAACAAGGTGGCAGTTGCATGCTGTATCCACTAGCTTTGAAGCTTTGAAGTATAGTGTAGTGGATACAGCATGCAACTGCCACCTTGTTGGCCAGTGTTCGAGTCCCCTGGTGGGTTGAGTGTCTAAAAAGTTATATATATATATATATATATATATATATATATATATATATATATATATATATATATATATATATATATATATATATATATATATATATATATATATATATATATTAGTTATTATTTTTATTTTCACGTGTTCTTCTAAGGGTTGGTGTGGAGAGATGCAACACATACTTATAGAATTAACAGGATTAAATTTCAGCTCCTCGGCCCTGATTTCCCAACTGTCAGAGGTCTTAAGAGAGACTCATCCCTTCCTTCCTGTCCTCTATGCCTGTAATGCAGTTCTTTGAACTGACATTTCTGTTAATATTTCACTCCTCTCCCTGCACTTACACTATAAAACTTCCCCATGCCTCAGCCTGGCCTCGTAGCTCGGCTCCCTCAGTGTGGCCTCGTAGCTCGGCTCCCTCAGCCTGGCCTCGTGGCTCGGTTCCCTCAGCCTGGCCTCGTAGCTCGGCTCCCTCAGCCTGGCCTCGTAGCTCAGGCTCCCCTCAGCCTGGCCTCGTAGCTCGGCTCCTCAGTACCTGGCCTCGTAGCTCGGCTCCCTCATGTGTGGCCTCGTA
The DNA here is from genome assembly GCF_040958095.1 of Procambarus clarkii. Taxonomy (NCBI): domain Eukaryota; kingdom Metazoa; phylum Arthropoda; class Malacostraca; order Decapoda; family Cambaridae; genus Procambarus; species Procambarus clarkii. Next base: position 20,223,034 of record NC_091206.1, read on the forward strand.
GCTCGGCTCCCTCAGCCTGTCCCTCGTAGCTCGTCTCCCTCAGCCTGGCCTCGTAGCTCGGCTCCTTTACCTGGCCTCGTAGCTCGGCTCCCTCAGTCTGGCCTCGTAGCTCAGCTCCCTCAGCCTGGCCTCGTGGCTCGGCTCCCTCAGCTGTCCCTCGTAGCTCGTCTCCCTCAGCCTGGCCCTCGTAGCTCGGCTCCCTCAGCCTGGCCTCGTGCTCGGCTCCCTCAGCCTGTCTCTAGCCTCGTCTCCCTCAGCCTGGCCTCGTAGCCTCGTAGCTCAGCTCCCTCAGCCTGGCCTCGTGGCTCGGCTCCCTCAGCCTGGCCTCGTGGCTCGGCTCCCTCAGCCTGGCCTCAGCCTCGGCTTCCTCAGTGCCAACCAACTCGCTATAACAATGATAATCCTCAAGAGGAACGCGAAATCTAATATTGCCGTCGCCAGCGCTGACATAGCTCCGTTAATTACCTTGAAGGTAATATACCAAGATGGGGAGGAAGGGAGCGGAGAGGCAGGGAGGTGGGGAAGAGGTGGGGAAGGGAGGGAGGTGGGGAAGGAGGGGGCCCGCAGATGGCGGCCCAAGAGCCTCCACCAATATAATGGAAACTGCCCCTCAGTACACAATTCCCAGATGAAATACTGACCAGAAACACACACACACAAATATAAAAAACTATCTTGAGGTTATCTTGAGATGATTTCAGGGCTTTTTAGTGTCCCCTCGACCAGGCCTCCACCCCCAGGAAGCAGCCCGTGACAGCTGACTAACACCCAGGTACATATTTTACTGCTAGGTAACAGGGGCAAAGGGTGAAAAAAAACTCTGCCCATTGTTTCTCGCCGGCGCCTGGGATCGAACCCGGGACCACAGGATCACAAGTCCAGCGAGCTGTCTGCTCGGCCGACCGGCTCCCTATTTACTAAATAAAAAAAACAATAATCGATAATAAAATGAAGACCCTTAAACAGAACATCGAAACATGTGTACTCACCTAGTTGTACTCGTGTAGTTGTGCTTAGGGGGGGGGATTGAGCTTTGGCTCTTTGGACCCCGCCTCTCACACTCACACTCACAGCTCCCTTAGAAGAGAGAGCAAGCTTAGCATAGCTGCCGACACATACAATAGGGGCATGGCGGCTGAGTGGTTATGAACATAAGAACAAAGGTAACTGCAGAAGGCCTATTGGCCCATACGAGGCAGCTCCTATCTATAACTACCCAATCCCACTCATATACTTGTCCAACCCGCGCTTGAAACAATCGACGGACCCCACCTCCACCACGTTACGCGGTAATTGGTTCCACAAATCAACAACCCTGTTACCGAACCAGTATTTACCCAAGTCTTTCCTAAATCTATATTTATCCAATTTATACCCATTGTTTCGTGTTCTGTCATGTGTTGATACTTTTAATACCCTATTAATATCCCCTTTGTTGTGTCCATTCATCCACTTGTAAACCTCTATCATATCACCCCTAACTCTTCGCCTTTCCAGTGAATGCAATTTAAGCTTTGTTAATCTTTCTTCATATGAAAGATTTCTAATTTGGGGAATTAACTTAGTCATCCTACGCTGGACACGTTCAAGTGAATTTATATCCATTCTATAGTATAGCGACCAAAACTGAACTGCATAATCTAAATGGGGCCTAACCAGAGCAAGATATAGCTGAAGAACCACACCAATTGTCTTGTTACTAACGCTGCGATTAATAAATCCCAGTGTCCTATATGCCTTATTACGAACATGTCATGCATTGATTCTTTTGTTTTAAATTCTTACTAATCATAACTCCCAGATTCCTTCGCAATCCGACTTCGCAATCTCAACACCATCTAGCTCGTATCTTGTAACTCTATCATCATTACCTAGCCTCAGAACTTTACATTTATCAGCATTAAACTGCATCTGCCAATCCTTTGACCATTTCAAAACCCTATTTAGATCAACCTGAAGAGATAGTGAGTCTTCTTTCGTATTAATTTCCCTGCCGATTTTTGAATTATCGGCAAATTTGCAAATGTTGCTAATCAAACCTGAATCTAAATCATTTATATATATTATAAACAGCAGAGGTCCCAGGACAGAGCCTTGAGGTACTCCACTTACAACATTTTCCCACTCTGACTTGACTCCATTTATACTAACTCTCTGTTTCCTTTGGTATAGCCATGCCCTAATCCAGCTTAATATAGCACCCCCAATACCATGAGCCTCTATCTTTTTAATCAGTCTTTCATGTGGTACTGTATCAAAAGCTTTGCTAAAGTCAAGGTACACAACATCGCAATCCTTACCACTATCAACTGCCTCAACTATGCTAGAATAAAAAGATAACAAATTTGTTAAACATGAACGGCCATTTATAAAACCATGTTGCGACTCAATTATTAATTTATGTTTTTCAAGATGAAGACGAATTTTATTTGCAATTATAGATTCGAGTAACTTTCCCACAATAGACGTTAGGCTGATTGGTCGATAGTTTGATGCAAGTGATCTATCTCCTTTCTTAAAAACTAGTATCACATTAGCAACTTTCCATAACTCTGGCACTCTGCTTGACTCTATTGATTTATTAAATATGGTAGACAGTGGGTCGCAAAGCTCCTCCTTGCATTCTTTAAGCACCCTGGCAAACACTTCATCCGGCCCTGGGGATTTGTTTAGTTTGAGTTTTACTATTTGTTTAATTACATCCTCCCTGGTAACTGCTAAACTCGTCAACCTGTCCTCGTCCCCACCCACATAGACTTGTTCGGCTGAAGGCATATTGTTAAGTTCCTCTCTAGTAAATACAGATATAAAATACTTATTAAAAATACTACTCATCTCTTCATCACTATCTGTTATTTGACCTGTCTCAGTTTTTAATGGACCTATCCTTTCTCTAATCTTTGTCCAGTATAATTGGAAAAACCCTTTAGGATTTGTTTTTGCTTGCTCTGCTATGCGAACTTCATAGTTTCTTTTTGCTTTCCTTATCTCTTTTTTAGTATTTCTAACCAGTTGTACGAATTCCTGTTCCAAACAGATAGCGCTCGATGGTCGTAGTCCTAAGGGCCCGGGTTTGATTCCCGGCTGAGGCGGAAACAAATGGGCACAATTCTTTCACTCTGATGTCCCTGTTCACCCAGCAGTAAATAGGTACCTGGAAGATAGACTGTACCTGGGAGCTGCTTCAGGCTGCTTCCTGGGTATGAGTGTGTGTGTGTGTTAGAAATATGTAGTAGATATAATAGCGGAAAAAAAAATTGGTTAGAAAGGCGGGGTCCACGAGCTAATAGCTCGATTATGCAGACACAAATAGTAAATACACCCACACACCGTACCAGCGGGTTCTTGCTGTCTTAACTCTCACTATATTTCCCATTTCCAAACTTTCTCCTCTCATGTGCCTCACCATTCTCTTTACTCTCCCCTCCCCCCACTCCCGTCCTCCCACTTAGGCTGGACGGTAGAGCGTCGGTCTCGCTTCAGGCAGGTCGGCGTTCAATCCCCGACCGTCCAAGTGGTTGGGCACCATTCCTTTTCCCCCGTCCCATCCCAAATCCTTATCCTGACCCCTTCCCAGTGCTATATAGTCATAATGGCTTGGCGCTTTCCCCTGATAATTCCCCCCACCTCCCCCTTCCCCCCACAAAAAACCAAAGGTAGGTCAGGTCATCATTGGTGCCAATCACCGCGGCGAGATCACAAGCCTCAGTTTGTCAAGAAACAATTAACTTAACCGTTCGGGATTTTCCAGTGTTGGTTAGTTTGGTTAGTGAGACTGATGAGGGGAGAGAGAAAGAGGGAGGGTGATGGAAGGAGAGAGAGAGAGAGAGGAGAGAGAGAGAGAGAGAGAGAGAGAGAGAGAGAGAGAGAGAGAGAGAGAGAGAGAGAGAGAGAGAGAGAGAGAGAGAGAGAGAGAGAGGAGAGAAGCAATTGTGTACTATGTACGCGTTTAGTTGTATTCACCTAGTTGTGCTTGCGGGGGTTGAGCCGCCGCCTCGTCAGTATAGCCGCCTCGTCAGTATAACCTCGACATATAGCCGCCTCTCACCTGTCAATCAATCATCTGTTACTATTAACTATTTTTTTCCTCCATACACACACACACACCGAGGAAGCAGCCCGTAGGTACCTATTTACTGCTAGGTAACAGGGACATCAAGGTTAAGGAAACTCTACCCATCTGTCTCCGCCGGGTGCGGGGATCGAGCCCCAGTCCCTAGGTCCACGTGCTTAGAGCGCTGTCCACTCGGCCATCCAGCCCCCGCTCCTGTGTGTACTTGTGTTTGTGCCGACCGGATGTAGCTCATTGGGAAGTTGAAGGGAAGTGTCAAGGGAAAGCGCCAAGCCATTACGACTATATAGCACTGAGAAGAGGTCAAGATAAGGATTTAGGATGGGATGGGGAGGGAAGGAATGGTTCCCAACCACTTGGACGGTCGGGGATTGAACGCTTACCTGCATGAAGCGAGACCGTCGCTCTACTGTCCAGCCCAACCACTTTGGTTGTGTCACGAATCTTATTACGATTCTGCCAATTCTCCCGAACCTCATATTATGTTATTATTTTCTCTACGTAAATATTGCTGTCAGTTGTATAAGATTTGTGTATATAGATATATATACATTATATATATATAACATAGATAGCTGGGTAGTGTGTGTAAGATTGTTTTGGTGGTGGATGTCACGTGAAATTAGCCGTGTGGGCGGTTGACAATAATTAGGAATGGCCAGGGCGATTGTTGGCAAATCAATTGCCTATAGTTTTATATATATTTATTCCCATATGTGGTAGCCGTAATATTTCAAGGAATGTGAGACCGGTAATTGCAACTCTTAGCTAATAATGTTGGAGTTTAGGGCTGACCTTTGTAAATAGAATGTTCACAATGTTCATGCGAACGTTAATTGGTGTTTGGGTAGACGGTTAGTCGACGTTGGGCCTGCGGACCACGTCCTGGGCAGTAGAGTGGCGGCTGCGGTCGAGTGCAGTTGTGTTTAACCTAAGTTCTTGGTTTTTGTTATTTTAAGCCCATATAAATAATTTATCTGGATAGACGATTTTAGTGTATTTATGGCTTACTCCATATTCTGGTGATAGTGCTCAGGTCTCAAATAATTACTTGCATTCTATAGTATTACATGCTGATAAATATTTCTGGCTACTATTTATTTAATGGTTGTTAAGTTGTCACCCTTAGCAAAATATATTGTTCTCCCGTTTTTATACAGTGATTAATTATACCCCTAGACACCTATTGGCATGGCAGATTTTTATTTGTTCTTTACACTGTGGGGAGAAGAACATTATTTAGTCTCAAGGGTCGTGACAGGCTGGACGGTAGAGTGACGGTATTAAGTTTAACTACCTCAATCTGTCCTCGTAGCTCGGTTCCCCGCCTTTCTGATGTTTGTTTACATAACTAATTCTCTCCAAGTGTATAATTAGTCACTGTCTCCCCCTCGGCCTCCCTCTCGGCCTCCCTCTCGGCCTTCCCCTCGGCCTTCCCCTCGGCCTCCCCCTCGGTCTCCCCTCTCCCCCTTGAAAGTGCCGTCGAGGCTTCTCCCAGCAACGGCACCTGAGGCGCTCTGATCCTGCCTTCATTAAGTCTGTCCAGGTGGCTGTAGCCAGGATAGGAGGCTTCCTGAGGGCTGCGACGTGGAGTGTGTGTGGGGGGGGTTGCGGCCTGGAGTGTGCGTGTGTGTGTGTGTGTGTGTGTGGAGGGGTCTGTGACGTGTAATGTGTGGGGGGGGGGGGCTGCGGCCTGGAGTGTGCGTGTGTGTGTGCGAAGGGGTCTGCGACGTGTAGTGTGTGTGGGGGGGGGGCTGTGTGTGTTAATGACTATGGTGACACTGATTTATTTTTATTTTTTTATTTATGTGGTATAAACAAATACATAAATAGACACATACAAATAATAAGGCACCGGAGCGCCACAATCAAACCCAAACCATACAACACATAAAACAAGGAAAACAGGAACAAAATAACAAACAGTATACAAAGCAAAATACAACAGGAACATAGTATAAACAAAATCATAAAGAGACACACACAAAAATAACAAGGCACAGGAGCGCCACAACAGACCAAAGCCATACAACAGAAATAACATGGAAAACATAGGAACAATAATACACAAACACTATACAAAGCTAAATACAACAACAACACAATATAACACCAAGACCCTAGAACGAGCTCAGGGCTGTGGATGCTTATCAGGAAAAAGATGATAAGGATATTATCATTGTATGCTGCCCACTGAGCCCAATCTTCGCGAGAGGCACTGGGGCAGTGTGTAAAATCTGGGATAGGCCACACGGGGCCTGCCACCATGGGCAGGTGCGCTGGAGCTCAAGATGTTGTTGCACCGGGGGCAGGGGCACGGGTGACCATAGCACAGAAGACTGGAAATCAGAGGGCAGCTGTATGCCGGGCGGCAGCACAGGGGTTGGTTGATGGAGTCCACCCAGCGAGCGGCCTTCTTCAACACAACGACCATGTCATGGGCCACACTAACGCTTATATCAGGGGCCACAACCCCCTCACTCCGGGGAACTAAAACACGGGGGCGCGAGAAGGGGCACAGGGGCAGGAACCAATGCCCCCACACCATCCCCCGGCCCCCGCAACAGAGGCACCCACGATGGACTCACCACTAACAGGCCCAGCAAGAGCCCTGGCATATCACCACCGTCATCCTCAGCAGAAGACGAATCCCCGTAGTCCCCCACGTCGACCCAGGCAACACCATGAGTGAAAGAAAAACTAGGAGCCCGCCTCGAGCGCTTTGAGATCGATTTTTTGGGTACAAGTCGTCAGAATTGTTTACATCCCAAAGAGGCACAGAACCACTGGGAGGCCGTGCACGGTCCCGCATCTCACGATCACGCAACACCACAGCCGCCTCGACTACCGGAGGCACCAGACTACACACCAACACAGACGGTATCGCATGGTCGTCCACAGGGACACTCGCCGCACATATCGCCCCTGCACGTGGCATCGCACCGCCTTAGTCCACCATGGAAGACACAGCAGCTGGAGGAAGGGGACGCAGCAGAGAGACAACACGCACCACGTCCCTAACGCCCCCATCACCAACCAGGGGAGCAGCAGGCCCCTCACTCAACACATACTCAACAACCCCCAACAGTGCAGGCACACCATCCACTTTACCACTCAAGAGTCCTCTAGGACCTCCAGAGGAGGGAAGTCCTTCTTCTCGAACAGGGTTACATGCTCCACGGCGCCCGCTCGACATCCTGCAGCCTGATAGCCCGACAAGCCACACTGGAAACAGGTCCGCGGCTGACCAGCATAAAAACTTTGTATATAGTACCCCATCAGGAGCACTGAAGAAGGGACGGCAGACGTAAGCCTCATCGTGAGTGTCCAGATCCCATTTGGCACACCTTTCAGTCGGTCAGATGAAATCACAGTCATCCAAATGTGCAACACCCGGTCTAACTGCCCAAAATAACAGTGCACCATAAACACTCACATAAGTAGTAGTGCTTCTGCGGTTCGACACGACCACAGTACCAGCAACCTCAGGCAGCGTAAACGAGCGCCCAGCAAAACGGCCCACAAAGGCCACGAACACTTCCGCTGCAATAAACTTGACTACCGCCCGATGGGCAGAGATAATCTGGACGCCCCCGATGGAAGCCTAATCAACTTGCAGGAAATCAGACGATACCACCTCCACCGCTGAGTGATTCACCGAGCAGAGAATTCTAATCCAGCCTTCAAAAACAGCTTTACAGGAGGCAATGGCGACTCCATCCCTCCTGTTCTCACAGCCACAGGGCACCCGTCACGTCACCAGCAACAGCCAATCATCACACACTCCTGGAAACAACAGCAGAGCTCAGCCGACACAACCACACCCCATGGAGGGCGAGCAGCGAATCCAACTGATGGTCGTCAGGATTTGTGATGAAATAGAACATTTTAGGCACCTGATACTGGTATAATTTTAAGTCTGGAAATGAAGACATAAATTTGCTGCTCAAAATATCTTAATTAGCCTAATGCCCATATTTCTGTGCAAAGATTTTGCATGCATGTCTAACTGCTAATAATTGTCAAGCATTTACTACTGTTCACACATTTCAAAAGCATTAATAACATTAAACAATTTGGCAAGCATTTCTAACATTTGAAATCAAGCTTTATTCTCCAGTTGCTCCCTGCTAACGATGTAATTGAAATATCTGTAACTCAAGTTACAGATATTTCCAGATAAGCAAAAAACAACCATTCGCAACCAGGGTATCGAGGACGTCAACCAGGGTATCGAGGACGTCAACCAGGGTATCGAGGACGTCAACCAGGGTATCGAGGTCGTCAACCAGGGTATCGAGGACGTCAACCAGGGTATCGAGGTCGTCAACCAGGGTATCGAGGACGTCAACCAGGGTATCGAGGACGTCAACCAGGGTATCGAGGACGTCAACCAGGGTATCGAGGACGTCAACCAGGGTATCGAGGTCGTCAACCAGGGTATCGAGGACGTCAACCAGGGTATCGAGGACGTCAACCAGGGTATCGAGGACGTCAACCAGGGTATCGAGGACGTCAACCAGGGTATCGAGGACGTCAACCAGGGTATCGAGGTCGTCAACCAGGGTATCGAGGACGTCAACCAGGGTATCGAGGACGTCAACCAGGGTATCGAGGTCGTCAACCAGGGTATCGAGGACGTCAACCAGGGTATCGACGACGTCAACCAGGGTATCGAGGACGTCAACCAGGGTATCGAGGACGTCAACCAGGGTATCGAGGTCGTTAGGCAGGATATCGAGGACGACAAGAGACAAGGAAAATATGAAACTGAATTGCTTTATTCTTGTTTTACTTGATGACTTAATAGTCACCTTTATTACTGTAACACACAAACAAGACGTCATGATCTAAAATATGTCGCTCGTGTAAAAAACAGTAATTGATATTTTTATTTGATTCCCCTAACTTGCCAGTTACTTGCCACCTACTAACGACTCGTGACTCACCAATGACTCGCTAGTGACTCAGCAGTAACTCGTCAGTGACTCGCCAGTGACTCACCAGTGAGACTAATGGTCCGGAGCCTTAGCACACAAAGAATCAAGACTCCTTTTATCCTAATTAAAGGACATATAGATTGTAGTACCAATAGAATTTAATTAAGGCTGGAATGTTGAAGCCAGAGTGGTTGGGGTGGTGAGGTGGGGGTAGTAGGGGGATGTAGTGGGGGTGGTGGGGTATAGTGGAGGTGGTTGGGGTGGCAGGGGGGAATTGGGGTGGCAGAGGGTAAGGTGCTAGCTGGGGTTTAGGTGAGGTGGGGGTGGCAGGAGGGTTTAAAGGGGTGGCTGGGGTGTAGTGGGGTCCTTGTGATTACCCCCCACCCCCCATCCTATCATAATTCTGGGTTTAATTCGACATCACTGATATATATATATATATATATATATATATATATATATATATATATATATATATATATATATATATATATATATATATATATATATATATATAATGTGTGTGTGTGTGATGTTGACGTAAATCAACATCATATATACATATGATGTATATATGATGATGTTGGTAAACAAAAGAAAACCAGATTCCTGTTCTTGATCTTTTATATTGAGAGGGGTAGTGTGAACTGATGAGGGAGGAATAGGGTGGGTTGTGATGGGAGTAGGAGGGGGGGGGGGGGCGTTGGGTTTGTTGTAGGGGAGCGGGGAGGGAGATGTTTAGTGTGAGGCTACAACAAATGACGTGAGCTAACACTTGTTCATACGCGCGTGTGTGCTTGAAGGGAGAGTGCGTCTGAACTTCGTAAGAGAGTACTTACACTGAACTTATCATCAGGGGCTGTCATCAGAGCTGCGTATGGTGGTAGTTACTCTGATCAAGTCATCAGGGGCTGTCATCAGAGCTGCGTATGGTGGTAGTTACTCTGATCAAGTCATCAGGGGCTGTCATCAGAGCTGCGTAACTGTGTATATAAGAATGTTAATGGGAAGCGCTGCAGGCAACAGAAAAGCAATTATCGAGGCGCTAAAAATGGGAAAATTATACAGAACGTGGACAAAAAATAATTTTTTTCGCTGCGTCCTCGGATGCAGCCAGAGGGTGTGTGTATGGGGGGCTGGAGAAGGGGGCAGCGTGGGCGTGATGGGAAGGGGGCAGCGTGGGCGTGATGGAAAAGGGGGCAGCATGGGCGTGATGGTAAAGGGGGCAGCATGGGCGTCAGGGGGAAGAAGGGACTGTCTAGCTTGCGTAGATGCGTGTGTTGGAATTTCCATACCTCCGTGAGGTTTTTTTCTAGATCCTTACCTGTGTGTGTGTGTGCATATTCGGCCGTATATTATTACACCCACGCCTGTGAAGCTGGTCTGGCATCAGTACAGCTGTGTTCGTTAACTATGTGTTCGTTAACTATGCCTGTTGTGGGTGTGCCTCGAGTTTTCCGCAGTCAATTCGCCGCGGGCAACCGGTCCTGTTCCCCCCCCCCCTACTTCCAGTTATTGGTACTCTTGCTTCCATTACAGTTACATAGGTTCAGAGCTTCCGTTACGGTTAACTGTCTCCTGTCATGTACACGTTGTCTCAACCAGTTCAACACCTCTTCAGTTACTTCAGCTTCGTCCTCAAGTTTGTGCAAAATAACGTTCAGAAAGTCGTGCATGTCTGGAGTTTGACGTCATATTGTCTTTGTGATTTTTCAGATTATGCTGGTCCTCAGTGAGCCCCCTGAGATTATACTGGTCTTCAGTGAGCCCCCTGAGATTATACTGGTCTTCAGTGAGCCCCCTGAGATTATGCTGGTCCTCAGTGAGCCCCCTGAGATTATACTGGTCTTCAGTGAGCCCCCTGAGATTATACTGGTCTTCAGTGAGCCCCCTGAGATTATGCTGGTCCTCAGTGAGCCCCCTGAGATTATACTGGTCTTCAGTGAGCCCCCTGAGATTATACTGGTCTTCAGTGAGCCCCCTGAGATTATACTGGTCTTCAGTGAGCCCCCTGAGATTATACTGGTCCTCAGTGAGCCCCCTGAGATTATACTGGTCTTCAGTGAGTCCCCCTGAGATTATACTGGTCTTCAGTGAGCCCCCTGAGATTATACTGGTCCTCAGTGAGCCCCCTGAGATTATACTGGTCTTCAGTGAGCCCCCTGAGATTATACTGGTCCTCAGTGAGCCCCCTGAGATTATACTGGTCTTCAGTGAGCCCCCTGAGATTATACTGGTCTTCAGTGAGCCCCCTGAGATTATACTGGTCTTCAGTGAGCCTCCTGAGATTATGCTGGTCTTCAGTGAGTCCCCTGAGATTATACTGGTCTTCAGGGCCCCCCTGGGATAATACTGGTCTTCGGTGAGCCCCCTGAAATTATACAGGTCTTCAGGAGCCCCTTTTGTCTCTGGAAAATCAACTTTTATTTGGATCCATTGAGCTCTTGGGTGTTTTTATGCCATTATTGTTGATGTTAGGGCTGGAGCTTAGTTCCAGCACCAAGTACTGCAACCGGTTAATTTATCAGCACTATTTTTTTCCCCCGAGGATCATGCCCAAACGTTCCATTCTGGCCTGGATTGGAACCCAGGTTGTGTAGCTGGCGAGGTGAGCTAATAACTGCAATACAGCTGAGTGCTCCTTCACCAATTTTTAGCATCTTCCTCACTCCTCTTTCGCCCGCATCGACCATCTTCATTTGCCTATTTAAATACTCAATTCATTTTCACAACTACCCATCTCGTTATCCATTTCACCCACCCATTACTTCTACCACTTTCAATCGTGCATTTTTATTGCTCCTTTTAATTACGGTTCCAACAACAACAACAATAATCATAGTTTAGGTAATAAAAACCTTTCGAACAAAAGATGCCAAGTAAATGATGCCAATTTTAAATACAATAAATTTCTGGCTTGTGCAGTTGGTGACCTGAAGAACAGGCGAAGAACATTTACGTCCTGAATCCATTCAATAAAATTCCAGAATTGTTAGGTTTGCAATAATTCAGGGAATTATTGCAAACCCAAACGCAATAATTTGCGTTTAGGGATACAATTTGAGGGTTTAAACCCTCAAATTGTATCCCCTGTAATGCTAGCGAGTGAGATGAATGGTATTCTACTTTTGAAAAGTATTAAGGAACTTTGCTCTAAATCTATAGACAAATCATTTCTTGAGACCAGGAGGCATTGTAGAATGGGAAGAACGGTCGAAATCATTGTATTAGTGCAGTAAGTATACACTAATTCCATGGATCATGCAAGACCATTTAGGTCTAAATGAAGTTGCCTAAATGGAACACCCTGTAAATGTAAGGGGAATTACATCAGACCTATAATAGTGTCCAAGAGGAAACTGAAAAAGCCCTTCCAAAGGGTCCTTTATCAACCATATTGTGGTACCTTAGATTGCGAGCCGCTATCACCTACAGCCTGACTGACCAGGCCAGCAACCAGGAGACAAGCATTAACCCCCGGAACCACCACAAGGTAAAACAAAGTCAACCCGGTTATTATAGCCATTTCTTTAGCCGAATTTATCACTCCTCTTCGACCGTCTCTACCACCTACCGCCTCCACCCACTTAATCCCACTCAATTTGAAGCATCCATCATCCCTTCCATATCAGACCGGTTCTTGCACATAATAGAACTTCCCTGCCACCCATGTCAGCCCTCGCTGGCCCTGGACACGTGGACATGTGGATAAGAGAGTGATGGGAGACTGGCTCCATGGTCTAGCTGGCTCCATGGTCTAGCTGGCCGGGTGTTGTCATTATGGCTGGCTGGAGCCATTCATCCTCACAGCTGTCTCCTCCCCCTTTACCCCTCCCCCCTTTACCACTCCCCCTTTACCCCTCACCTTTACTGCAGTCTGTATTCACCTAGTTGTGCTTGTGGGGGTTGAGCTCTGCTTTTTCGGCCCGCCTTTCAACTGTTACTACTTACTAAGTATTTTTTCCACACACACACACACACACACACATCCCCCAGGAAGCAGCCCGTAACAGCTGTCTAACACCCAGGTACCTATTTACTGCTAGGTAACAGGAGCATTAGAGTGAAAGAAACTTTGCCCATTTGTCTCTGCCTGCGCTGAAAATCGAACCCGGGCCACAGGATTACGAGTCCCGCGCGCTGTCTATTCAGCTACCAGACCCCTGTGTGTACTGTGTACTTACCAATTTGTGTCTGCAGGGGGAGGGGGTATCTTGAGATGAGATGATGACTGTCAATCAGTCCAACTTTAGCTCTTGGGTCTTGTCCTTCTCTCACCTGTTTTTTTTTTACTGATCTAATTATAATAAAACACAGGTGAGGTCTAGCCTACTCGCCTTGTACTTATTACATTGTAATTTAACTCTCCTCTCGGTTGAATTCTTTGTCGAATCTTGCCTTAAAATTGTGGACGGAGGTGGCTTCCAGAACTACCTTCAGTGCATTCCCCTTGCTGACCACCCGTACAGGGTACCTTTATCTTGCGATGATTGCGAGACTCAACGTCCCCGCGGCCCGGTCCTCGACCAGACCTCCTGATACGAGTATTTTTTTTACATTCTTTCGACTCGTTTGTATTTCCAACTTCCAAATGTGGTCTTTTGTCCAACTTTCTCTCAATTAAAAAGGCTGTCGTTTTCTATCTTTGATTTTTCTCAATATCATGTATGTTATGATCATATCTCCTCTGTGGTTGAATGCGCCTGAGGGCCCCAGAGATTATATCGCAGCTCTGGGGCTGGAGATGAATGGAAGGGACTTCTCAGTTTCTATTTACCCTCTCTAGATGGTCAGATGTAAGTGGAAACGGTACATATGTGGTCTAGTTTTAACATAGTTTCTTCAGCACACAGTATATCCTTCCACGATCAGAGGACATTCACTCCCAACAATCGACTACTTACTTAAATGCCCGTATCACCTCTTGGCTGACTTAATCTTCACTAATCAATCAACATAAAGTTATAGCTTCTGTCGGAGTGGTCAGCGATGTATCACTCTGAGCGTGAGACTGTTTTTGGGCTTTGAGAGCACGACTGCGCCTGTGTGTTATTGTTCAATATTTTAATATCGCCAGGCGAGGCAACGCCAGGTGAGGCAACGCCAGGCGAGGCAACGCCAGGCGAGGCAACGCCAGGCGAGGCAGCGCCAGGCGAGGCAGGGTCACCTTCACAATAACTGGAGGTGTTAGCAGAAGCTCGGCAGAACTTTTCTGGTTCTGAGATGGAAGACAAATAATAATTTTCTTGATGTCTTGCTCCGTAGAGCTCAGGCATTCTGGAGACGAGGGAAGGGACGCCGGTCCTTACCTTACTCATCACAACATACCTTACTCATCACAATTTACGAATCACAACATATTTTACATGCCACAACTTATCCATCAAAACGTACCTTACTCATCACAACTTACCCATCACAACATACCTTACTCATCACAACTTACCCATCACAACATACCTTACTCATCACAACTTACCCATCTCAACATACCTTACTCATCACAACTTACAATACCCCATCAGAACTTACCTGTCAGTCACTATGGGGCAGTAAGGACTAGACCAATTAAATTAGCTACATTGTTGTAGCCCACATCACAAAAATCAATGCCTAGGTGTTATAGTGGACTTGGCACTGGCCGCCAGCTTCACTCTCGGGGGGGGGGGAAGTTGGTTAGGCCGATAAAACACACACATTCCCAACCACAACAGCTTTGTGGATCATTACGAAACAGGGGCTGGTGGAAGTATAACAGCTGTTAGTGGTGTAAGATCAGCTGGTATGACAACATCTCCCCCCCCCATACTCTTGCACCATTCCCCTTTCACCCTCTCTCCCCCCTCCCTCCCCACACACCGAATAGACCTCCCCACGCACCGCCAATTGTGTTGACATTCTCAACCCCCCCTCCCCACAACCCCTCTTTTGACCGTCCCCCACCCCCCCTCACCACTCTTAGTATCGAGCCCCCCATCCCCCCCCCCCTCCCTCCAACCCCCTTCGGCACAAACCAATGAATTTTGTTTAGTTTTTGCTGTTTTTTTTATTTTATTTTTATTTTATTTTTTAAACTGCCTTATACCTTTTTTGTCGGTTTAATTCCGTTACCTTTTTTGAGGCTTATGTACCAGGAAGTGATTGTGTTATCGTTTCTGTTATCGTCACTCTTGCTAACGTTGGTGGTATAGCTGCAGTTATCCTTGATGTTATTACAGCTGTTATTCTTGCTGTTTAATATCGTAATTGTATCATTTGTGTTTGTAATAGTTAGCGCTTGGCCACCTCTCACCGGTCAACCCGTCCTCTTAAAAATAACGTCACTTTTCGCTCGTATGCGCGCTATGGCCAAATTTGGACGTAATTTGAAATGAAATCGACTCACAAAAGTGACGTTCTGTTCCGTTTTCTATTTGAGTCGTCCGGCGTAGACAAGCCCCTTCTACTTGACTTCCTCAACCCCGGTTCCTATCCACCTCCCCCATTACAATACTCCACCATCCCCTATCCTTTACTACCTTCCACATCATCTCGATCCCCCAATTTCCTTCCACATTACTAAAATAACCCGAGAAAAAGACTGATGGGTAGACTTCATTGTCCTGGGTTGTCAAAAAGCATTTGACACAGTTGCTCATGACAAGACTGGTGCGCAAGATGAAGCAGCAGCAGCAGCAGCAGCAGCAGACTGGGATAACTGGGAGAATAGAGAACTCGGCATGGGAGTACCTGATGGACAGAAAACAGAATAGCAACAGTCAGTCAGTTGAAGGTTGTTAACATGTCATACCGAGCGGAATTTTGAGAATATTGGTCCTGTACACATAAGATGGAGGCTGGAGCTTGAGGCTTGTGGTGAGAGACCTTGTGTAGGTCTCGTATTATTATTATTATTATTATTATTATTATTATTATCTTTATTGATAAAATTATTACAATTTTGCCTAATCTGAGGATTTCCATTAAGTCTTATTAAAGTGAGGATAATGTTGGTATTCACTGTCACGCAGGACAGAGGATCATACATAAGACAATAGGTCTAAACTGTAGGCGGAAGCACATATATATCATGCAGGCGATGAGTCACAATAACGTGGCTAAAGTATGTTGACCAGACCACACACTAGAAGGTGAAGGGACGACGACGTTTCGGTCCGTCCTGGACCATTCTCAAGTCGATTGTGTAAGTCTCTTATTATTATTATTAATAATTATTACATATATATCATTTGTTACAATCAATGTTTTAATGTATGGATATGTGAAAACAACTTTCTATTGTACACTGCCACACAAGGACAGGGATGGGTTCATAAGTGATGCAGCTTAGGTGTAAGTCTCTACCGTGTCCAGTATGGGGAGAAGAGGGCCAACCCGGCTATGGGAGTTGCGTATTTTCCATGCGTCAGTAAATTTATAAAATATTTCACATATTTTCGTCAGACCATATACCCCCTGATTGCTTTCAGGTGCCGTTGTTTGCACCATTATAACTTGTCTGTTGTCTGCTGCTTCTGTGTATGGCAGCACTCGGTGAACTCTGCCTTAATGTCTCTATATCTCTTATGTGTATATGTATGTTTTGTGTGTGTGTGTGTGTGTGTGTGTGTGTGTGTGTGTATGTGTATGTGTATGTGTATGTGTATGTGTGTGTGTGTGTGTGTGTGTGTGTGTGTGTGTGTGTGTGTGTGTGTATGTGTGTGTGACCTTCCTCACGCACCTTTCCGGGGAGTGGAGGAAGAGAGCTGCTTATCGCCATTTTCCCCTCCTGCTGCCGCCCTTGTGAACAATCTCTAAACACACGTAATGACGCTTCCGTGTTTCCGTATCTTATATACGACGCTTGTTTGCGGTCATTTTTGCGAGCATTCTAAAGCTTTCTTACCACGGCTCCAACCATTTAGACTAGACTGTAGAGCGGCGGCCTCGCCTCTCAAGGGACAGTTGATTGACACCAGTTGATTGACAGTTGAGAGGCGGGACCGAACAGCCAGAGCTCAACCCCCGCAAGCACAACTAGATGAGTACATAAGGTGTCCAACAAACTGGGCACCTCTAGTCCCCTCATATCCCTTCCAAGTGCTAATAATAGCAACTATACAAATACTGTTGATCAATCCACACACTAGAAAATGAAGGGACGACGACGTTTCGGTCCGTCCTGGACCATTCTCAAGTCTATTGATCAAGACAATAGACTTGAGAATGGTCCAGGACGGACCGAAACGTCGTTGTCTCTTCATTTTCTAGTGTGTGGATTGGTCAACATTCTTCAGCCACGTTATTTTGACTCATCGCCTGCATATACAAATACTATAAGACTATACACATATAGTCGTGACGGCTTAGTACCTTGCTATTCTCGCCATGAAAGGCCGACTCGTCTGACCACAATGTTACCGTTTCACGTTTGACACTAGCTCTCCACATATGTCAGTTGCTTAATTTAGAACCTGTATTTCAGGTCGATCTCGAACCCATTGTTGATGTGACGACTTATATTGAATTTTGTAACTAGCTCATCAAGACTGTAACTTGCTTACCTAAATGAATTGTGGAGTTCAGTCCCTGAGCCCATTATGTGCCTCTGTAACCCTTTCCACTACCGCCCACAAGATGGGTATGGGGTGCATAATAAATGAACTAAACTAAACTCACGTTTGAGGTGAAAGTTTACACAGCGGCGTGTTTGTGACCAGGCTCGGCTGAGGAAGACTTGGGGTGTGTTAACCTGGCTGCTTAACGCCTGTGATTACTGAGGCGGGATTTAATGGTTGTATAACCTTCACAAGGGACTTCTTGGATATATTTCCTGTGAGAGCAGCGGAGGCAGGATATGAAGACCGTGAGACCGCGAGTTGGAAAATTTATATTCATGAAAGTAGGTGGAATCAACGCCGTATTAGACCAGAAGTATACCATAATATATTGATAAAAAATACTCATGTTGTCTTGACTACACGGGGAAGAACTTTTCAAGTTTATTTAGGAGGAAGAATTGTACGTTTTCGTTGTAATTCTGAGGTGGGTACAGGTGCACGGGGCGTCCCTGGCCGAGTGTTGGCTTTGTTTCTTAGTATTCGTGCAGATAATTTTGTTTAACACCCCATGCTATTTGAAGATCAGTTTTGTCCGGTACTCGGGCAATGTGAGGTCTAAAGAGCTAGACCTCACTTCCCTGTAGACACTGGTAGGGGAGTATTGTTAGTTACGTCCCTCCTGGCTCCACCAGCTCAGCCATCGCTGCTGCGTTCTGCCACAGATCTGTGTTTTATAGTGAGGAACTTTTTGCTGACCTGGCTTTAAGTTCTCGTTTTCCTGCTTTAAACTTTTTGCATCGTGGTGTTAAAGTCTGCCGTTTTTCCAGTCCGGCAGCGCCTTGGGCGATCCTCCGGGGATTGAAACGCGGAAAATGAGCGATAAAATTGTTAAGAGGGAAGCGTTGAGGTCTTAATTGTCTAGTGAATGAGAGCTTCTCCGTCTCGTCCACAGCCTCCTCCTCCCCATTACCGTAACTCCTGGAGTGAAAAGGAAATGGAGGATCTTAACTCATATCACTCTTGTAAGATGATACAGCACCGATTAATCTAATCCCGCAAACACCTGCGCCTGTTTCTGTCCCCCGCAGTCTTTCTTCGTGGTAGATGAGTCGTAGATAAATTTCCTCCATCTTAAACCAGAACGTTCACCCGCTGGCTAACTGCGGGGAGGCGTTCACCGCGAAATTGCCTCGTTCTTCTTAAGGTCTGCTTCCCTCGTAATTTCTCCAATCTATCTGTAATTACAAGAGGATTTATCTAAGCCGGGCCAAGCTATAGACATGGTCGAGGTAGCCCAAACCTCCGGCAACACCAGCAACTTGTCTCTTGGTGCACTTTCACCCGTCATGTCAACCCGGGGGGGTGTAACTTGCAGCCCTGCCTCTTCCTCCTCCATTATGCTACCATCTTCTTCCCTGCCTCTTCCTCCTCCATCATGTTACCATCTTCTTCCCTGCCTCTTCCTCCTCCATCATGTTACCATCTTCTTCCCTGCCTCTTCCTCCTCCATCATGTTTCCATCTTCTTCCCTGCCTCTTCCTCCTCCATCATGTTACCATCTTCTTCCCTGCCTCTTCCTCCTCCATCATGTTTCCATCTTCTTCCCTGCCTCTTCCTCTTCCATCATGTTACCATCTTCTTCCCTGCCTCTTCCTCCTCCATCATGTTACCATCTTCTTCCCTGCCTCTGCCTCCTCGTTATGATGCCATCTTCCCTGCCTCTGTCTCACTCGCTTCTCTATCAAAGTACTTTTTTCCACACTTGAGAGTGAGACAGGCGAACACGCGGAATTATCAATAGAGCGGAGACAGCGAGCTTTGGTTAGATGAGAAAATTAACAAGTGGGTCGAGATTCATTGCTACTGGCGACAGACAAGAAAAATCCGGGCCCTGGAACCGAAGCTCAACCCTGTAATCTCATCTCAGCGGCTACTGTTATACAAGTAGACATACGCCGATAGTACAGGCTCACGGGAAATGTTGCCAGCTTAAATCACAGTGACCAGCTCTGCGGAGATGAACATCATAATGTTTACATCAGGATATTTATATCTAACATCTGTTGCTGTGTTTAGATTACCGTTGGAAAAAGAGAAAAGATGGACAGAGAAACAGAAAGAGAATATTGAGGAAAAATATGAAAGAGCAACTTTTCAGGGTTATAAATGTTCATATTCCAGTGAGTGGTCTTACGTCCCAGTAGCTGGAGGAAATGATGAATGTTGATTTAGATTCCCGGCGACGGTTCCTTGCTGGTGAGGCGAGCGGGTGAGGCTCACTACATCAAGGTCTGGCTCCACAAGCCTCCTCCCCATGACAGCTCAGTCTCCTGCATCCGCTAGTGAAACATGACACAGCCCGTATCCCTCGCTGGCCCACTGCCCTCGCTGGCCCCTCGCTGGCCCAACGTCCTCGCTGGCCCACAGCCCTCGCTGGCCCACTGCCCTCGCTGGCCCACTGCCCTCGCTGGCCCACTGCCCTCGCTGGCCCACGGCCCTCACTTCACGGCCCACTACCCTCACTTCACGGCCCACTCCCCGCCGTTCCTCCCTTCAGTGAGACAATCCCCTAAAGTTCGCTGCCTCTTCTGAACGTACCTGCTCGGCACCTAACGCAATAAGAACACTCGGGATAGCTATTAACTGTTCCTGCCTGAAGTCTCTTTGATGCTCGGGACGCCTTATCCAGCTATCCAGGAGTTCATAAGAGGCCTGATCGAACGGCTTACCCATCCGTCTGGGGCCCTTCACGCCACTTGACCTCACCGGCACACGGTGGAAGCGCGAGAGAGTGGATATTAACTTTAATTTGCGAGGTCAACTGGTCTTCGTCTAGGGGAAGTAACCGGCGGAGTCTGGCACTCTGCTGGCGGCGTCTCTTGGACACGACGCAGGAGAGAACCTGAGGAAGTTCTGGGAGATCCTGAGGAAGTTCTATGAGGTCCTGAGGAAGTTCTGAGAGATCCTGAGGAAGTTCTGGGAGATCTTGAGGAAGTTCTGGGAGATCTTGAGGAAGTTCTGGGAGATTCTTAGGAAGTTCTGGGAGATCTTGAGGAAGTTCTGGGAGATTCTTAGGAAGTTCTGGGAGATTCTTAGGAAGTTCTGGAAGATTCTGAGGAAGTTCCGGGAGATCCTGAGGAAGTTCTGGGAGATCTTGAGGAAGTTCTGGGAGATCCTGAGGAAGTTCTGGGAGATCCTGAGGAAGTTCTGGGAGATCCTGAGGAAGTTCTGGGAGATCCTGAGGAAGTTCTGGGAGATCCTGAGGAAGTTCTATGAGGTCCTGAGGAAGTTCTGAGAGATCCTGAGGAAGTTCTGGGAGATCTTGAGAAAGTTCTGGGAGATCTTGAGGAAGTTCTGGGAGATTCTTAGGAAGTTCTGGGAGATCTTGAGGAAGTTCTGGAAGATTCTGAGGAAGTTCCGGGAGATCCTGAGGAAGTTCTGGGAGATCTTGAGGAAGTTCTGGGAGATCTTGAGGAAGTTCTGGGAGATCCAGAGGAAGTTCTGGGAGAGAGGAAGTTCTGGGAGATCCTGAGGAAGTTCTGGGAGAGCCTGAGGAAGTTCTGGGAGATCCTGAGGAAGTTCTGGGAGAGCCTGAGGAAGTTCTGGGAGATCCTGAGGAAGTTCTGGGAGATCCTGAGGAAGTTCTGGGAGAGCCTGAGGAAGTTCTGAGAGATCCTGAAGAAGTTCTGGGAGATTCTGAGGAAGTTCTGAGAGATCCTGAAGAAGTTCTGGGAGATTCTGAGGAAGTTCTGGGAGATCTTGAGAAAGTTCAGGGAGATCCTGAGGAACTTCTGGGAGATCCTGAGGAAGTTCTGGGAGATCCTAAGGAAGTTCTGGGAGATATTGAGGAAGTTCTGGGAGAATAAAAGATGACAGAGGACAAGAGAAGTAAACAGACTAAGAAAGCCTTTATAAAACACTGGATACAAGAAAATTCTTATTAATTAAGACTTGTCAATAGCTCGGTCAGTAGTGCTTCGGCTTCTCACACGTGGGGTCCCCGGTTCGAGCCTCCTAGAGCCCAGGTGAATGGATTGAACTTCCGTGTTTTGATGTTGTTGTTGTTGTTTAGTTATTAAGTCTTGTCATATTGTTGCTTTTTATTCTTATTGTTATTTATTGTTATTGTGAATTTAACTATTGAAGATACCCACTTCAGGCGAGGAGCGGCACAGCACGATGACTGAAAGCTGATATCTGTACCTGCAGCCGAGTATCTGTACCTGCAGCCGAGTATCTGTACCTGCAGCAGAGTAAACTGTACCTGCAGCAGAGTATCTGTACCTGCAGCTATCCACCACCTCTTCGACTCTGTCCTTATCTCCACAACAATGAAGGGAAAAAGGGATTACAAGATACAAGCTGATGAAACGTAGAGTGAAGAGATGGAGAGAGAAGGAGGCAGGGAGGTATCTTCCTCCCTCTTTCTGTCAGCCACCTGTCATTGTGGCTCTTTTCCTCCCTGTTCATTTGTCAGGAGCCTCTCTGTCTGCCACTGTCAGGAGCCTCTCTGTCTGCCACTGTCAGCAACCTCTCTGTCTGCCACTGACAGGAGCCTCTCTGTCTGCCACTGTCAGCAGCCTCTCTGTCTGCCACTGTCAGGAGCCTCTCTGTTTGCCACTGTCAGGAGCCTCTCTGTCTGCCACTGTCAGGAGCCTCTCTGTCTGCCACTGTCAGGAGCCTCTCTGTTTGCCACTGTCAGCAGCCTCTCTGTCTGCCACTGTCAGGAGCCTCTCTGTCTGCCACTGTCAGGAGCCTCTCTGTCTGCCACTGTCAGGAGCCTCTCTGTCTGCCACTGTCAGCAGCCTCTCTGTCTGCCACTGTCAGCAGCCTCTCTGTCTGCCACTGTCAGCAGCCTCTCTGTCTGCCACTGTCAGCAGCCTCTCTGTCTGCCACTGTCAGCAGCCTCTCTGTCTGCCACTGTCAGGAGCCTCTCTGTCTGCCACTGTCAGCAGCCTCTCTGTCTGCCACTGCCAGGAGCCTCTCTGTCTGCCACTGTCAGCAGCCTCTCTGTCTGCCACTGTCAGGAGCCTCTCTGTTTGCCACTGTCAGCAGCCTCTCTGTCTGCCACTGTCAGCAGCCTCTCTGTCTGCCACTGTCAGCAGCCTCTCTGTCTGCCACTGTCAGCAGCCTCTCTGTTTGCCACTGTCAGGAGCCTCTCTGTTTGCCACTGTCAGCAGCCTCTCTGTCTGCCACTGTCAGCAGCCTCTCTGTTTGCCACTGTCAGGAGCCTCTCTGTTTGCCATTGATGCACAGAATAACCCCAGACCTTCGTGTAGCAAGAAGTTATTCTTACTGGGTATGACAGTCCTCGTCCAGCTCGAGGTTTAACAAGCAATACAGTCCAAGTCATAAGAATAACCAAGTCCTTCCATCGTCAATCATAAACCTCCTCCTTCATTATTCGCCTTC
This sequence comes from Procambarus clarkii, assembly GCF_040958095.1. Taxonomy (NCBI): domain Eukaryota; kingdom Metazoa; phylum Arthropoda; class Malacostraca; order Decapoda; family Cambaridae; genus Procambarus; species Procambarus clarkii. The sequence goes on from NC_091206.1 coordinate 20,245,998, forward strand.
ATCATTATAATCCTTTCTTCATCATGAACAACCTTTCTTTACCTTTCAGAACTCTCCTTTATCATTTTAAACTTTCCGTCATCGTTCAGAACCCCGTTCCCATTGGTTTTGTTAATCCTCAGCTCCCTTAGAGGCGTGTAGGTGCATCACTCTCCCTCTCTATTCCCGCCAGCCCCGTATCTTCTTCTCCTTGCTGACCTGCCTACCTCTCCCCTCCCTGGCCTGCCCACCTCTCCCCTCCCTGGCCTGCCCACCTCTCCCCTCCCTGGCCTGCCCACCTCTCCCCTCCCTGGCCTGTCCACCTAGCTTCTGTCTCTTCAATCACGTAAGAATGTTTGTCTCACATCTGAAGTTGTTATATACCTGTCCGCGGACCATGTCTAGTGCCGGAGTCGACCCCAGTACCACAACACTCGCCAACTAGTCATGCCACCACCACCCTCTTCTACAACTATTTCAACCCCTGCTACAACTATCCCCCCTCCACCTCTTCTTTCACCATCCCCTACTATCCTTAGCCTGTCCATTTTCCTACCACTATCGCTTGTTACAAATACTGCTCCTATAACTTCCATCACTAGCACTTTGGTCATTGCAATAATTAGTGCACGTGTAATAACACGACTTAACACCTGGCTGGTGTGCCTAGCACTGTGGGGGTTAGCCTCGACGCTCGGCCAGATGTTAAGGAGTCTTCCCACACTCTCAGAGACCTGAGAGACCGAGACAAAAGGTAGTGTATAGCACCAGGTGATCGTCCACTCTACATGTCCTTGGGCTCTGCTCAATAACCTGCCTCTCGTGTGTGTGTGTTTTGTCTGCTCTCCCTCCCTCCCTTCCCTCTCATCTCTGCTTCCAGTAAACACCCAATCGCTTTCCCTTTGTTTCGCATCTCTCTCTCTCTCTCTCTCTCTCTCTCTCTCTCTCTCTCTCTCTCTCTCTCTCTCTCTCTCTCTCTCTCTCTCTCTCTCTCTCTCTCTCTCTCCCTTTCATTCTCTACAATTTTTCCCTCTTCCACCAGATGAAGAGGTGAGATAAAGGAGACGACGAATGTCCCGGGAGTTTTTTTTTCTTTTTAAACTTGCGTCTAATTGTTGCTGTTCCTCTGCCCCTTCCCTTCCTCCCCTCCTCTCTCTTCCCTTCCTCTCTCTTCCCTTTCTCTCTCCTTCCTTCCTACCTTCCTCTCTCTTCCCTTCCTCTCTCCTCCCTCCCTCTCCTTCCTTCATATCTTCCCTTCTTTCCCCTCCCTTCCTCTCCCCTCCCTTTCTCTCCCCTACCCCTCTCTCTCTCCCCTTGCCCTCTTCACTAGTGCGTTACCCCTCTGGTTCCTCTACCCTCCCCTCGGTCTACAATTACGTCCCCCTCTTCACAATTTCGGTAGTCATTCATCATTAAATTTATTGTCTGCGGATGAATAGTAATTTCTGGGTTTAATTGAATGGTAAACCATCCAGATTGACAAAGGCTCGTGCTAGTGTTGATATATCGTGTTATATATGTAATATATAATACACTTACGCATTTATTTATAATGGAAAATATATAGGAGTGTATCACCGTTGGTTTGAAAGGGAACCAATAACCTCGGAGAAAATTACAAAAAATATGTGGGGGGATTTTGTTAAGTTTCCACCATTTTTTTCCTTTATTTGACATTTTTACAGTTAACATTACAAGTTGGTGGTTACAGTGAAAGGTTAAAGGTTGTGCATCGGGTGGAGCTCCTCACCTTGTGGACAGGAACCGAGGACAAGGCAGATATTTTCCCTGTAGATGGCCATACTGAGGCGCTGAAACAAACTGGCAGCTCTTGGGTCTTTGGTAGTGTCAATGAGCCTTGAACCCAATTCCATGAGCTGTAACTCATGGAATATTTACTCCAGGAGCCAAGGGTCTAGATGCTATTGGGACAAAAGTGTACCCCATGTTCCAGCTGATTACACTTGCTTGTTCTGACTGCTTCCCAATGGCTGGCTGCACCGTGTGTCTGACAAACACTGAAGAAGAGACAGGTGTCATGAAGCCAGGGTGGATACATGTGTGTGAAGTCCTCCACCAGCTGTCTACCATACTTCTTCCAGGGGGGGTATATGGGTGATATCAACCGGGCGAAGCGCACGGCTATCAGGGTTTTGAGCCAGAAGAAATCACAGCGTCCCTGTCTGCCGCTCTGCTGGGCACTAGACTGCGGCGAGGCCCTAGTTGATAGTATGAGCTTCGTTGCGTCTTGTATGCCAACACAGTGCAGACCATGCAAGCCATATTGGTTTGTTTCCGCCTTGTTGCAAATACACTTGTACTCGTGTGAATAGCGGCACTACGCGCCACTGCAATACGGAGGAGTCTCTGCTTCTGGCCTGACCTTCTGAGCTGTCACTGCAGTCTTCATTATATATATGTATATGTGTGTGTGTATATATATAAAATGTGTGTGTGCGGATGTATGGAAGCGGTTTTCGTATAGACTCACTGGACGTGACATAAAAGGTTAGATCAATGGTTTTAACACAAGTCATGTCCTAATGTTCTTCATTTGGTTTTGAAGGTGAAGTACGACCTCTGCAAAGTTCACTTTACAGTTCTCTAGGAGCCAGATGTGTGCTTCTAAAGGACGAAGTTCCGTGGACGTTTTCCAGCATCTTCAGTTCCTTTGCATAATGAAGCAAAGTTGTTTCGAAATCGAGGATTCTAGTCAATCTTGTTCTGTATTCTCATTGGCTGGCTGTGGCAGTAAGTGTGGTGTGAGCTGTTGGTCACAGCTTACTTGGTCACACAATATTTAGTTGTATTAGTGTGTTTAGACATATCTAAAGCACTGGGTATTAATCTATTGTCGTTGTATCTCGATTATTTTGGTGAATTATCACGTTATGTTTGATGATGTGGTTGTGAGCACAACTGGTGTGACGTTTGTTATGGCCAAGTGTTTGTTTATTGTCAGGTTCCCTGTAGGAGATGTCGTCTTGCCTGTATATTGCTTCCGGGCCTCGCCCGTGCCCCAGGCCTCGCCCGTGCCCCAGGCCTCACCCGTGCCCAGCCACGGTGATCAATGCTCCGCTGATCACCGCGGATCGACACCGAAGCACTCACTCATGGCAACTCCGAAACTTAATTCGCCATTCACGTGAGACTTTTTTTCACGGCATTAATTACTCGATTCACGCTGGGACAATGGTGCGCTCTCAGCGACCCATGGTTGCTGGGGAGGGGTGCTGGGGAGGGGGTGCTGGGAAGTGGGTGCTGGGGAGTGGGTGCTGGGGAGGGGGTGCTGGGGAGGTGGTGCTTGGGAGGGGGTGCTGGGGAGGTGGTGCTTGGGAGGGGGTGCTGGGGAGGTGGTGCTTGGGAGGGGGTGCTGGGGAGGGGGTGCTGGGGAGGGGGTGCTGGGGAGGGGGTGCTGGGGAGGGGTGCTGGGGAGGTGGTGCTTGGGAGGGGTGCTGGGGAGGTGGTGCTTGGGAGGGGGTGCTGGGGAGGGGGTGCTGGGGAGGGGTGCTGGGGAGGTGGTGCTTGGGAGGGGGTGCTGGGGAGGGGTGCTGGGGAGGGGGTGCTGGGGAGGGGTGCTGGGGAGGTGGTGCTTGGGAGGGGGTGCTGGGGAGGGGTGCTGGGGAGGTGGTGCTGGGGAGGGATGCTAGGGAGGTTGTGCTGGGGAGGGGTGCTAGGAGGGTGGTGCTAGGGAGGTGGTGCTGGGGAGGTGGTGCTGGAGAGGTGGTGCTGGGGAGGGGGTGTTGGGATGTTGGAAGAGAGGGAAGAATAAGGGCAGGCGGAGGAAATGAAGAGTAGCGGAGAAGGAAAAGGAGATTCTCAGAAAGGAAGAGGCTTCCACGTGCTCAGGAAGGGGGGTAGGGCGCTGGAGATGGACGCCCTCGCCTCCCAACAAGAAAGGGAGAAAGTAGTTTGCCCGGAAGTGCGCTAGCATACATACAAGGCTCCTCCGTCCTCTACTGAACTAGGGAGTCGTTACCTTACATATTATCTTGAGGTTATCTTGAGATTATTTCGGGGCTTTTTAGTGTCCCAGCGGCCCGGTCCTCGACCAGGCCTCCACCCCCAGAAAGCAGCCCGTGACAGCTGACTAACACCCAGGTACCTATTTTACTGCTAGGTAACAGGGGCATAGGGTGAAAGAAACTCTGCCCATTGTTTCTCGCCGGCGCCTGAAATCGAACCCAGGACCACAGGATCACAAGTCCAGCGTGCTGTCCGCTCGGCCGACCGGCTCCCTTCGCTGGTTATCGAGTACTCAGCCACAAAAATTACTAATTAAACAAGGCCAAGTTAAAATTGACGTCACATACGTTACATAAATGGTGTAGTATACAAGTAATGTTCGGCCCAGTATGAGCTGAAGAGTTCAGTATATCTCATCCCTGGGAGGAGGACATCAGTTTACACCGGACATTCTACAATATAATGTCTAAGGCAAGAGGGAGAGGAGTGAATATGACAAGCACTGTCAAGCCTGCTTGTCATTAGTCTACTTGTCTGCAGTTGTCCAGTAAACTCAAAGGTTGTCACGTATCAGGAATAACGTTGTTGTTGTTGTTGTTGTTTTAGATTCAGCTACTCAGAACAAGAAGTTCCAGTAGCACGGGCTATGGTGAGCCCGTAAATAACAGGAATAACAGAAATAGAGACTAAAAGAGGTGTAAGGGAGAGTCAGGTGGAAGGGAGGAGTGAGGAAGAGTGGTTAGGAGCAAGAGAAAGTTTAGAATGAGAGAAAAATAGGTTAGAGTAGATAAATTATATAAGAGGTTGATAGAAACAGTAGAAGAGTAGAAGTACTCACAGAAGAAGAGAGTAGAATAAAGGAAGGAAGGAAGGAAGGAAGGAAGGAAGGAAGGAAGGAAGGAAGGAAGGAAGGAAGGAAGGAAGGAAGGAAGGAAAAGAAGGAAGGAGAACGTAGCATGGGCTGCCACTATTCAAGAGTGAGTTATAAGACATGGAATGGAACGTGTCTATACCAAAATATTATCTGATTTTATCAGTTAACAACTGTAAGAATGTAACTCATATAGTCATAAAGCTTCAAGCCATATTCCTTACCCCAGTAACCTTCAGAGTGCTCCCCACTCTAGCTTTCACTCTATCATAGACCTGACTCCCAGCTCTAGGGATCAGAATTAAAGATATATTTACTATTATATTTTCACTCATATGGGTATCATTATTCAACCTTTTCCCTTGACTTTCATGGATCAACATTACTTCAGAATTTGAGTCACCACGCGATGAATTGAGAGCAACTATGGCTGACTGTACCTGAAAATCACACAATTAGTTACTTTGGAAAACACTAAATACATCAACCTTCTCATTCAACTCATGAACCTTCTCATTCAACTCATCAACCTTCTCATTCAACTCATCAAAGTCTCGAGGATAACGAGGTTAACACGGGAGGTGATCCCAGGCACTACGGCAGTTACCGTTTATTATAAATAAACAGGAGTTATCTTTAAGGGAAAAATTTAAGAATCGTAAATAAATAAATAAAACAAAACAATTACGTGAGTATAATTATGTGAGGTAATCGTCCCTGAACCAGGCGAGGAATGACGTTGTTTAATTAAATATTGATTTTCATTTCTAATTCGTCGAAACAATTAGAATCGTTATAACGTAATTCGGTGCGTAATTATGAGGGATTCATTGTTTGGTTACGCACGCACTTAACACGTGTGTGCGTGCGTTTAGGAGTGCGTGTGCTACACAAGGCGTAACGCACGCACAAAGTCCACGCGCACGATCGTAACATACAGTAACAAACTCACACAGCAACAACAGCAACAATATACACACTACGCACACACACACACGCGCGTGCGTTGAGAATAACTGAACATTTGGAGAGGATCACCTTTGTAACGGAGGGTCGTCAGCGTGGATTTAGAAGGGAAGAGTCGTGCCAAACGACCTTAATAGTTCTCTGACAAGGTTACTAATTTAAGGCACGACAAACAAGGTCCGGTAATCCGTATTTTCCCCAGTGTGTCAAAAATGTGAGGTAACCATCAGGAGAAAACGTTAAGCCAATTGGAATATAGCACTTTGAATGAATATAAACGGGTAAGGATTTGGGATGGGACAGGTGGAGGGGGGTGGGAAGGAATGGTGCCCAACTACTTGGACGGTCGGGGATTGAACGCCGACCTGCAAGAAGCGACACCGTCGCTCTACCGTCCAGCCCAAGTGATTGGACGCGTCAATGAGCGAACAAGATTTGAGTGGCTGTTATTCCTAAACTATCATCAGACACACACATCTTGAGGTTATCTTGAGATAATTTCGGGGCTTAGTGTCCCCCGGCCCGGTCCTCGATCAGGCCTCCACCCCCAAGAAGCAACCCGTGACAGCTGACTAACTCCCAGGTACCTATTTACTGCTAGGTAACAGGGGCATCACGGTGAAAGAAACTCTGCCCATTGTTTCTCGTCGGCGTCCGGGATAGAACCCGGGACCACAGGATCACGCGTCCAGTGTTCTGTCTGCTCAGCCGCCGGCCCCGCTCTGGACAGCGTCTCTGTCCACATGGACAGAGAAACAGCGGAAGCATATGACATGCTGGAAAACATTAGAATATCGTTGAAATACCTGAACCAGAGCTTCAAGGCAATCTACCTAACATTTGTTAGACCAATACTGGAATATGCCGCACCGGACTGGAATCCGCAGCACCGGCCTGGAACCCCCCATCTTGTGAAACAAGGTGCGGAGACATACACCAAGGCCAGTAGGCGGGGCATAACAGATCTAGACTTCACTTCCCCATAGACACAGATGTAGGCGAGCACTGACGGGTACGCCCCCCCCCCCTCCTCCACACACACCTGCTTCCTGTTTACAAGAGAAGCAGTGTTGTCGACACGGGGGCACACCTGTACTGACTGACCCGAACGTTACTGGCGGTCACAGTCATATGTACACAAGACTGGCGAGTGTACACATATTAATACTTACGTTAGTTGTCTAGTGGAAGTAATTAATGGGTATAGTGACGAATATATCATGTCTTATACCGCGATAACGTCTTAAGATAAGTTGACGCCAGAGGAAGGGGAGGGGGAGGAGCCAGAGGAAGGGAAGGAGGAGGAGCCAGAGGAAGGGAAGGGGAGGAGCCACAGGAAGGGGAGGGGGAGGAGGATCCAGAGGAAGGGGGGGGGATGAGCCAGAGGAAGGGGAGGGGGAGGAGCCAGAGGAAGGGGAGGGGGTGGGAGGAGCCAGGGGAAAGGGGAGGGGGAGGAGCCAGAGGAAGGGGAGGGGGAGGAGCCAGAGGAAGGGAAGGGGGAGGAGGAGCCAGAGGAAGGGGAGGGGGAGGAGCCAGAGGAAGGGGAGGAGGAGGAGCCAGAGGAAGGGGAGGGGGAGGAGGAGCCAGAGGAAGGGGAGGGGGAGGAGGAGCCAGAGGAAGGGGAGGGGGAGGAGGAGCGAGAGGAAGGGGAGGAGGAGGAGGAGCCAGAGGAAGGGGAGGGGGAGGAGCCAGAGGAAGGGGAGGGGGAGGAGGAGCCAGAGGAAGGGGGGGAAGAGCCAGAGGAAGGGGAGGGGGAGGAGCCAGAGGAAGGGGAGGGGGTGGGACGAGCCAGAGGAAGGGGAGGGGGTGGGAGGAGCCAGGGGAAGGGGAGGGGGAGGAGCCAGAGGAAGGGGAGGGGGAGGAGCCAGAGGAAGGGGAGGGGGAGGAGGAGCCACAGGAAGGGGAGGGGGAGGAGGAGCCACAGGAAGGGGAGGGGGAGGAGAAGCCAGAGGAAGGGGAGGAGGAGGAGCCAGAGGAAGGGGAGGGGAAGGAGGAGCCAGAGGAAGGGGAGGGGGAGGAGCCAGAGGAAGGGGAGGGGGAGGAGCCAGAGGAAGGGGAGGGGGAGGAGCCAGAGGAAGGGGAGGGGGAGGAGCCAGAGGAAGGGGAGGAGCCAGAGGAAGGGGAAGGGGAGGAGGAGGAGGAGGAGCCAGAGGAAGGGGAGGGGAGGAGGAGCCAGAGGAAGGGGGAGGAGGAGCCAGAGGAAGGGGAGGGGAAGGAGGAGCCAGAGGAAGGGGAGGGGAGGAGGAGCCAGAGGAAGGGGGACAAAAAGAGGAGGAATAATTAAGGACAAGAAGCAGGCGGCAGGTGGCAAGCGTTTAGAGAGAGACATAATTAGTGAGCGGCTCAGTATGACCATACTGACACTTGCTAATATAGCAGTGACCACACCAGGCCAGGCCAGCGTGGCCAGGGACCACACCCGGCCAGGCCAGAGGGGCCAGGGACCACACCAGGCCAGGCCAGCGTGGCCAGGGATCACACCAGGCCAGGCCAGAGGGGCCAGGGATCACACCAGGCCAGGCCAGAGGGGCCAGGGATCACACCAGGCCAGGCCAGGGTGGCCAGGGATCACAACAGGCCAGGCCAGAGGGGCCAGGGATCACACCAGGCCAGGGTGGCCAGGGACCACACCAGGCCAGGCCAGCGTGGCCAGGGACCACACCAGGCCAGGCCAGGGTGGCCAGGGACCACACCAGGCCAGGCCAGGGTGGCCAGGGACCACACCAGGCCAGGGTGGCCAGGGACCACACCAGGCCTCGTAGTGGTGTTGAGCAACTCGGAAAGGTTTACTTTATATTGCAAACGGAATGGCTTTTCTGAGCAAATATTAAATTACCTCGAGGGACAGCGAGCATCAAACTACGTGCCGGGTTTAATTAAAATGTTGCAACAGGCTTCAGAGATAACTGACGAGGGTTTATAGCCCTCTTGCACACGCGTGCGCACACGCAGCCCATGCAACGCACGCAAACGCACGTAGACAGGGATGAGGTAAGAAGCGAGACTGAACGACCTAAATCTGACGACGCTAGATAGGAGGAGAGGGGGACATGATACAAACTTATAAAATACTTAGGGATTAGTAGGATATGAAAGGAGGAAATGTTTGCAATGAATACCAATAAAACAAAGGGGTACTGATGGAAGTTTGAGATTCAGATGTGTCATAGACATGTTAGATATTTTTTAAGCACAAGGGTAATGGGTAAATGGAATAATCCAAAGGAACAGGTTGTAGAGGCAAACTCAATTCACAATTTTAAAAGCAGGTATGATAGGAAAATAGGTCAGGAGTCAATGCATTAGACAACTGGCGGCAAGAAAAGTGATGTCCAAGAGCTACAGCTCGATTCTGCAAGCACAAATAGGTGAACACACACACACACACACACACACACACACACACACAAACACACACACACACACACGCACACACACACACACACACACACACACACACACACACACACACACACACACACACACACACACACACACACACACACACACACACGCGGTTACACAGTCATTAGACAAGATGCAAAGATTGTCCTATTAATGGCCGCTGGATCTTTATGCCAATAAGTGTATTTTGTGATTCAAACTGAGACATGAGCTGGGAACGGAGAAGCATCGCTCAGTAGTGACTGGGAAGTGTCTCCCTAAACTACTGAATATAATGGCCAACTACACTAAGAGTGAGAAGCTCTTAATAAGGTTTGTTAACAGCTCTTAGCTTGTACTCTCATTTAGTAACGTCAGCGCCGTTCTTGCTGAGCCCAAGTATTGGTTTACAAGGTAGATATATATATAGTTTACGGTACGGTGCCCAAAACTGAACTGCATTACCTAAAGGAGGACTTTCTTGCTAAACAAAATTACATTTGATGCCTTATTACTAATAATTCCCAGCTTCCTACCTGCCTTATTTCGAACATTTATGCGTTCATTTGTTGGCTTAATATCCTTACTGATCATTACTCCAGATTTTTTCGCATCCATATATTTTTTGTATTAAATAATATATAATATAAAGATCATATTTACATCAATTTACAAGTGAAATACTACATTTATATATAATATTTGGCGATGGCAACGTTGTTAAGCTGGTATCTGTTTGCTCATTTGTCACTTACAATCAGAACCGAACATTTTTTTTTTTGCATTTATACTTCTACGACTCTGCCGTTGCACATGGTGGTGATGACCGAACCACACACACCAGTAGATGGAGAAACAACGACGTTTCGCTCCGTCTTGGACCATTAGCAAAAACTGCCCGAAACGCTGCGCGTACTAGTGGCTTTACAAGAATGTAATTATTATGCTATGTATCCTCACAATCCCAATGTACCTTCTTGTATATATATAAATAAATAAATAAATTACCAAAGCATATGTGAAGCCTTTAATTGTAATGAAGACTTAGAAAAATAAATAAATACACCATTAAAAATTGGTGTATTTAATTGGTGTATGAAAAATAAATACACCATTAAAAATTGGTGTATTTTTCATACACCAATACACCATACACCAATTTTTAATGGTGTATTTATTTTTCATACACCAATACACCATACACCAATTTTTAATGGTGTATTTATTTTTCGCCTTATTTTTGTATCACCAGAAGAGGTGTTGCTGGGCAATCCCGTGTCTAAATCATTCCTGTTTATGGTAAACAAAGAGGCCCCAAGACAGAGCCCTGAGGCACTCCTCTGCAACCGTTTCCCTTTCTTCCGCTCTCCCTTCATTTATGCTAACCTTTGTTTCCATTGAAATAACCGTTCCTTGTTCAACTTAGGAGAGGAAGAGGGGGAGAAGAGAGAGGCAAAAAAGGGGATAAAAGGGTGAAGAGTGGTATGAGGCGGAGGGAGGGAGAGGGAGGGGGGCGGTGTGTGGATTAAACAAGAGATCAGAATCAAGAAACAATTTTTGTCAAATATAACCTAAAAATGGTGTGGTGGCAATGGGCGCGAGAAATATCACGTGGGTAGTATGTAGAGACACTTATTTCCACAAAGTGATTTACGAGGCGAGTTTACAAGTTCACAAGTTACGTCTCCATTATTCAGCCTTCCACTTCCAAGGCTACCTCAGCTCCATGGTCTCGGTCATCTGGGGGATGGGGGGTGTTGTGGGGGGGCTGGTGAGTGTTGTGGGGGGCTGGTGAGTGTTGTGGGGGGGGCTGGTGAGTGTTGTGGGGGGCTGGTGAGTGTTGTGGGGGGAGGCTGGTGAGTGTTGTGGGGGGCTGGTGAGTGTTGTGGGGGGCTGGTGAGTGTTGTGGGAGGTGTCAAAAAATGGGAAGTGTGGGTGGAAGTGAGTAAGAAAAGGATGTTGTGTGGTTCAAGAGATGTTGGTGCCCGGGTCAGCTTCTGGGGACCTGCTGGTGAAAGAGACCTCGGAGGAAATATTAACAGACGGAAGTCCAGGACTGAAGTATGCGAGAGGCTTTTGGGCATTATTGCTCGAAACTTTATACAAAGGAATACAGAGGTTATTACAGAACTTTAGCTTGCTTTACTGAGACCTAAACTAACTTTATGCTGTTCGAGTTTGGACCTTACTATGAAACGGACACACATTCTCCATTCTATTGCATCCGTACAAAGAGGAACAGAAATCACACAACCTCTGACATCTCTCTTAGTAAGCTAGATCAGTAGCACTGAGGTTGCTCTCTCTCTCTCTCTCTCTCTCTCTCTCTCTCTCTCTCTCTCTCTCTCTCTCTCTCTCTCTCTCTCTCTCTCTCTCTCTCTCTCCTATTAACCTATTCTACCCTCGCTTCCCACCAGCTTTCCTACTCCTCCTATTATCTTTCCTCGCTCCTTCTCCTCTCTTAACACCTCTCTCTCCTCCGGATTGCTGGTTCTCCCTCTTCATAGTCCTCTGTTTACTCCTAACTACATTTTCCCTTTCCCCCCCCCCCCCCTCCCCATCCCCCCATTCCTATTCTTTCTTTCCCTGGCTTCGTCATTCCTATTAAATGTTCTTTCTCAAAACTTCTTCCCTTCCGTCCACTTACTCTCCTTTCTTCTTTATTCATTAACCCCTTTATTCATATATTACTCCCATATATTCCACCATCCCCGCTCCTCATTGCCCTATTTTCTTTGCCTGTTCTTGCCCCTTCTCATATTTAATTCCCCCCATTTAGTATCCTCTTTCATTCCCCCTTTTCCCCTTTGCCCATTCCTGTCCTCCCTTCCCTTGCCTGCCTATCCCTTCCCCCTTCATTAATCCCCTTTCCTCTCACAGGGCCCATCTCCCCCTCCCCCTTCCGAGTGCCACACTCCCGCTAGTCTCATTTTTATTCCATTCCTTCACGGGGGAATTCGGTGATATATTTTTTATTGTTTTATCTTCCCAACAAATCGGATGATCTTTGATATATTTATGTTTATGGTGACTGTTGGTGTGTGTGTGTGTGTGTGTGTGTGTGTGTGTGTGTGTGTGTGTGTGTGTGTGTGTGTGTGTGTGTGTGTGTGTGTGTGTGTGCCCCTCCCTCCACAGCCGCGCCCCGCACGCGGGTCCATAACAGAGCGGGCATCAGGACTCACTTCCACGGGTACATCTGTTATTCTATTTATTTTCATTCCCTTTCCCGGCAGAGTTGGATTTATATTTCCGTTTTGTATTCCTGGTGGACAATTTATTGGTTTGTGCGCGTGGTCAGTGCCGAGGCCCCTCGTGTGGTGCCGCGCTCCGGCGGTGACCTGGGTGCCAGCACACACACACACACACACACACACACACACACACACACACACACACACACACACACACACACACACACAGATAGATAGAGCCCAATAGGCTCAGGAACCTGTACACCTGTTGATTGACGGTTGAGAGGCGGGACCAAAGAGCCAGAGCTCAACCCCCGCAAGCACAACTAGGTGAGTACACACACACACACACACACACACAAACACACACACACACACACACATCCCAAGGATGTGTGTGAGACAGCCGTAGACAGTTAGACAGTCATTAACAACTGTCTAACTCCCAGGTACCTATTTACTGCTAGGTAAAAGGGGCATCAGGATGAAAGAAACTCTGCCTATTTGTATCCGCCGACGCCGGGAATCGAACCCGAGTCCACAGGATTACGTATCTAGCGTGCTGCTCATTCAGCCATTAGCGCCCTAAACGCCACACACACACACACACAGTGTGTGTGTATGTGTGTGTGCGTGTGCGTGTGTGTGTGTGTGTGTAGAAAAAGGGGTGACAGGAGAAGCAAACTCTCGTAAATATTTAGTCATATGACAAGTTTTTCTCTGAATGCTCTTTATTCCCTTCTCCGAGGCTGTGGGACCCCACAACTGCACCACACGTCGTCCCCTATGATGAATTTTTTGTTATATTTCATGATATTTGAAGCTTTGTCATACCAGACTGGTTATATAAGTCACAGTAAATGGTCAGAATAAAATATTTTCACAGTACAATATGTACATATATATATATATATATATATATATATATATATATATATATATATATATATATATATATATATATATATATATATATATATTATATATATATTATATATATATATATATATATATATTATATATATATATAAATATATATATATATATATATATATATATATATATATATATATATATATATTTATTTATATATATATAATCATTTACACAGATACATATACACATCGATAATCTTTTTTGTATCACAAGTGATTCAACAAGAGGCTCACAACAGTCACTATACAAGGCACTTTACATCTATGGTGAGTCACACAGTTACTAGTCTTGCTCCACACCCACCCAACTGGGCGGCAGCTTTACAGTCATGTGCTCCACACCCACCCAACTGGGCGGCAGCTTTACAGTCATGTGCTCCACACACACCCAACTGGGCGGCAGCTTTACAGTCATGTGCAGGCTGCACCTACAGCAAGCAAATATAGGATACTTCGCTAAGAGTCCCGGCAGTACATCATTATGAATGAAGTACTTACACATTTCTTGGACACTATTGATAGTGTTATCTCTGAATTCCGGGATTTTTTCACATTCCATTATATAATGACGCAAAGTATGCAAATAGTTCTGCTGACAGAGTTTACATTTAGTCAAATCTACATCAGCAGATGTTACAAAATCCCAGAGGTACTTGTAGCCGAGCCTAAGCCTAGCAGGGGTAACATCTAGATGTCTGCTAACATTATTCGATGACCCATAGACTTCCGGTTCTTCCTGCATAATAGAATGATGATAGATGGAGGAACTGGTGTGAATTTCATTTTACCTCAAGTCTACGAGATTTTGTTGATGTTCCCGGAATATTACTTCCCTCAAACTTCTCAAAGGCAGTCCAAGATGGTAATCAATTCCCTCATTACGAGCAAAAGTCTTGGCCAACTCATCAGTTCTATCATGTATTCGGAGACCAATATGAGAAGGAATCCACAGGAGTCAAACTCTGACACCATCATTGGAGTATTATTGATTATTTCATTATATCTGCGTCTAGCTTCAGACACAAGCACGTCACAGTTATGCCTTGGCTAGCTGAGGGCAGCAGGTACCAGCCCAGGTTGATATCTTCGCTCAGTCTCGCACCAGTTGGCAACCGCTCCTCGTGGGTATGACCAGCGGGGCCGCAGTAATTACAGGACAGCCGAGCACGAAGCTCTCTCTCTCTCTCTCTTCCCTGGGCTCCCAGCTGTATGTAGTAAGGCTCTTCGTGATCATTTCATTCATTTCCCCGCGCCCTCGGTGCCAGCTCCCCCACACTTTGGCAAAGAAAGTCGTGCTGACACTTATCTGTCAGACTCTCCTTGGTTAAAAATACATCTCGACAGACAGCCACTTTGTGAAGTCATTAAGTGCTGGGGTTAGCCTTTGATGTGACTGAATCGAAGGCTTTTAATGGGTTGGTGTGTGTACATGTGAAGCTTGAAGATGGGTTGGTGTGTACATGTGAAGCTTGTAGATGGGTTGGTGTGTACATGTGAAGCTTGTAGATGGGTTGGTGTGTACATGTGAAGCTTGTAGATGGGTTGGTGTGTACATGTGAAGCATGTAGATGGGTTGGTGTGTGTGTGTGTACATGTGAAGCTTGTAGATGGGTTGGTGTGTGTACATGTGAAGCTTGTAGATGGGTTGGTGTGTGTGTGTACATGTGAAGCTTGTAGATGGGTTGGTGTGTGTACATGTGAAGCTTGTAGATGGGTTGGTGTGTGTACATGTGAAGCTTGTAGATGGGTTGGTGTGTACATGTGAAGCTTGTAGATGGGTTGGTGTGTACATGTGAAGCTTGTAGATGGGTTGAGGGGCACGATAAAAGCTGAACGTATATCAATTCCCTCTAGTTTCCTGTCCCCCGCCACAATTAATTATTATTATTAATTAAAAACTATGTTTTGTGTTTCTTAGCAACGTTTTACACAATTATCACTTGAAACAATACAAAAAACTGGGTTAAGGTGTCAAGTTCATATAATTTTGTTTTTAAAATCCAAATTTTCATATAAAAAGTCATTAAAATATTGCATAAACTTTAATTTGAGACTATTTTAAAAGCAGAATAATTGCAAGAAACACCATTCACACGGGCGTTGGGGTCGAGAGAGCGCGGGTCAGCAACAGTTGAATGGAAAGTATTAATTAGACCATCAATCAGCCACATCCCCTTAAGCATGAGCAAGCCCTTAGTAAATTACACAAATAAATCGCGCTCAGAATCACGACACTAATGGAACGACTCCTTAATTTATTTCCCTCATTCGCAGGCATTTAAATATTTTGCTAGGAAAATTGAATGTACTTCGCCGAGAAATTGTAAAATATCTGCCTATGCAATTTTGCGTTAATTGCAATTTATTGACTAAATGATCGTGCAAACTGTCTCCAATCATCATTACCGGCGGCTGATCGCCAGTTGACCGGAACACCGACCTGTGGAGGGAGTGAGGGAGCCCTCTGCTGGTGGGGAAGGTTGTTGTGTCTCCCAGATTCCATCATTTCAGCAGTGGTAGCGGGGGACCTACAGCGGCCTGCACCCTAACCCCCTCCCCACTAACATCCCTCCAATATCCCCCCAACATCCTCTCTACCCCTCACTTTCCTTTTACCTAGTACCTCTGTTCACCTAAATGGTGCATGAAGGTCTCCAGCGATGTTCCTACTGCAACCCGTTCTCGCACTTTCTTACAGTCAATATTGACTTATTAAATACGTGCATATAGTGACATACTAAACATACTAGTTTACCCTGAAAAGCTTCATAGAAAACACCGACCTTACCTAACCTTCTTAGTATGTTAAGATAAGCATCTTATTGCTTCGTAATTACAATTATTACTTAACCTATTAAAGGTATAGGTTAAGTAATAATTGTAATTACGAAGCAATAAGATGCTTATCTTAACATACTAAGAAGGTTAGGTAAGGTCGGTGTTTTCTATGAAGCTTTTCAAGGTAAACTAGTATGTTTAGTGTCACATATGCACGTATTTAATAAGTCAATAATGACTGTAAGAAAGTGCGAGAACGGGTTGCCCATTGTGTGTTCCACGAGTATCCAAAGATAATTATTCACGGATATATATATATATATATATATATATATATATATATATATATATATATATATATATATATATATATATATATATATATATATATATATATGTCACTTAAGTTCGCCCCCCAGACTCCAGATGGCTCTCCCACAACGAGATAATCCGTAAACTGGCAGTCATCTTCCGCAGATCTGCAGCCGAGATTGAAAATGTTGATCCGAGTCTATAAAAAGGTTTGACAATATAGTTCAATCTAGCCAGATCAACGACCTTCCCCCCACACACTCACAAAAAGAGTGAACTGCGTCCAACCAACACAAAAACACCGGGGGTCTAGACCCGTGCTGGAGACATGCAACATTAAGTCTGCACGATTTATGCCTCTTGCTCGCACACACACTTTATGTTGTGCCGGGGTTGTGGCAGGGGGGGGGGAGGCTGGCAGGGGTGGGGGGGTAGGTGAGTCTGGCAGGGGGGTAGATGAGTCTGGCAGTGGGGGTAGGTGAGTCTGGTAGGGGGGGTAGGTGAATCTGGCAGAGGGTAGGTGAGTCTGGTAGGGGAGTAGGTGAGTCTGGCAAGGGGGTAGGTGAATCTGGCAGGGCGGTAGGTGAGTCTGGTAGGGGGGTAGGTGAATCTGGCAGAGGGTAGGTGAGTCTGACAGGGGGTGTGTAGGTGCGCGCGTCAGACAGGGATACGTCAAGTTTTGGATGAAAAAAAAGCAACTTCCAAAGATATTTGATTGGCTGAGTTTAAGAGATCCTCACATGTAGGACAGAGAGCAAGGGTGCATCGCGCATTCCCCCTTTTGAATCACAACACCAAAGAAAAAGAACCTGGCCGCCCCTGGGCTTCACGATTCGATGAGTCGGAACCCAAATCCTTCAAATTTTTTTTTTTTCGTTATATTTTTCCTCAGAGACTCTGGCTCTCAGATATTCCCAGTGGAGTACATATTCAACTCCATGCTGCACGCTTCGACACGTTTTAATATATTATGAACCTCATGCTCATCCTGTGAGTGGTCGTGGACCCTATACCCATACGGTGAGTGGTAGTGGACCCTATACCCATCCTGTGAGTGGTAGTGGACCCTATACCCATCCTGTGAGTGGTAGTGGACCCTATACCCCATCCTGTGAGTGGTAGTGGACCCTATACCCATCCTGTGAGTGGTAGTGGACCCCTATACCCATCCTGTGAGTGGTAGTGGACCCTATACCCATCCTGTGAGTGGTAGTGGACCCTATACCCATCCTGTGAGTGGTAGTGGACCCCTATACCCATCCTGTGAGTGGTAGTGGACCCTATACCCATCCTGTGAGTGATAATGGAAGACGAAAAAGGCACATAAATGGCTCGAGAACTGAACTCTGGACCATAACTACTTGACTAAGCTGGAGTAATTGGCAGAGTATAAATTGGGAGGAGAATTATTATCGCAGGAAATTAAATTCCTCTTTTTCCAATCATTCTGTTGGTTATTAGTGGAGTCTCGTGAGGATCTGTGCAGTGATTGATGCTATACTTAATGTGTGTTAATGAGCACAGAAATTAGACTTCTTTGACTGTTCGTTCACGACGCGAAGTTGATGAGGCAAGTCAGCACGAAGGAGGACCGCAGAAGTCTCAGGCAGGGATAGATTAAGAGGGGCTAGTGTGGTTCAATGCAAGCCGAGTTGGTAGCAATACTGGTAGCACTCGAAATTATTGACAACACTGAAGTAGACAGCTTACTTATTTCTGACTCCCTTCCTCACTACGAGCAATAAACAGTTTGCAATCAAGTAACAACGTGCTTGTCTTGGAAGCTAGACGTAGATATATAAGAATACTTAGCAAGAGGGTAAATATAAAAATGTTGTCGATTCCTTCTCACATTGGACTGCAGGAACTTGACAAAGTTGACGCCCTTGCTAAGGCTGCAGTAAATAAAGACCGTATTCCGTATTGAACGGAATCTTGAGTTTTCAAATAGGTCCCTTAAAAGTGTCATTAGATGAGAACTCCTGGATGAATTTGAAGAAAGTAGAACAGTGCAGACTGGAACTAGCAGGTCCATTGTTCATCACAATGAAATGTGTGAAGTAAAACATGTGTATGGGGCAAGTAACAAAGTCAGTAGACTAACAGATGTTGTCACAGCTCGTATAAGACTTGGCTACAAGTATCTCTGGCAGTTCGGCTTGTATAGGGATCTAGATGAAGTAAAGTGTAAAGCATGTGGACAAAGACAGGGACACACACTCGAACACTATATCTTGGATTGTAGTAAAATTGAGCCATTTAGAGATAAATCTAAGCTCACTCTGTATGATATGGCAACCTATTTTATTACCATGGATAAATTACCTGAAATCCTTGCACTATATCCACATTTCACTTCCAGTAGATGAACGACATATGAGATTCAGAAACAAGTAGTGTATTGTGAGGACTAATAATAAACAGAAGCTCCCCTATGACTGTGTAATATCCCCATTGGTCAAACTATTATGTATTAGCGATAAGACCTACCATTAATGTATGATGACTTACTGTATATATATAGCTCTTGTAATAGCACTTTCTCTGTAACTAGCTGACATTGTATCTATAAGGTGTGAAGGATAGATGAAATTGTTTATGTAATAATCTAAGATGAGGTCTGATAAAGACCTTTTGTGCCCTCTGTAATGCTTTTGCGCTACCGCTCAGAGGATGAGTATGGGGTGCACAATAAACTAGCCGCCATCGGCGGCAACAACAAAATAAAAAAATAGTGTGGTTAAACACATGGTTACTCGACATAAACCCAGATAGGTGCTAGGTTACCTGACCGCGGGGACGTCGATCCTAGGAATCACCGCAAGGTAGGTAATTAGCATGTTAAGATGCGTAAGTGGGTCTGATGGCAGAGAAGGATGCTTAAGAGTTCCATGTGTGCAACATTGATCTGAGCATCTTGCATTGCTGTTGCAATAGGCACTCAACGATTATAAGACGGATCCCAGGTGAAGGAAACCTGCCCCCCGTACAGCCCGTCCTCCTAAGGTTCCCCACCGTCAAGAAAACGGCCAATTATGTCTTCTTCTAACCTACCAGAGGACCCACAACAGAAAACGGAACAGTACGTGACTTTCGCGAGCAACTTCCATTTTCTATTACGACAATTTTTGCCTTTATGTAACGCATACGAGCGAAAAGCGACGTCGTTTGCAGGAGGACAGGTTGCAGGACGACAGGTTGCAGGAGGACAGGTTACAGAAGGACAGGTTGCAGGAGGACAGGTTACAGAAGGACAGGTTGCAGGAGGACAGGTCGCAGGAGGACAGGTCGCAGGAGGACAGGTAGCAGAAGGACAGGTTGCAGGAGGACAGGTTGCAGGAGGACAGGTTGCAGGAGGACATGTTGCAGAAGGACAGGTTGCAGGAGGACAGGTTGCAGGAGGACAGGTTGCAGAAGGACAGGTTGCAGGAGGACAGGTTGCAGGAGGACAGGTTGCAGAAAGACAGGTCGCAGAAAGACAGGTCACAGGAGGACAGGTTGCAGGAGGACAGGTTGCAGGAGGACAGGTTGCAGAAAGACAGGTCGCAGAAGGACAGGTTGCAGGAGGACAGGTTGACCTGCACGCACACAAGGGTAACTAACTACAAATCAAGGAAAAGGCGAGTCGTTCGTTGCTCCTGCAAGTCGCTCCACTTCTCACTACACACTCAGCAAGCGAATTCAACTCTTTCCCTTTCCATTTTCTTTACCTTCTGTTCTGTCAACCCTGGACGCTGATCTGTCCTTCCTTCTGTCAACTTGAAGACAGGTCTTGCGAGACGACATCATATGTTCATCTGTCCTTAGAGGCCAATATATCATTGACTGAGCAAAGGATATCAGATGTTATCAGTTACTGTGGCTTGTAGTGTTCAGTGGCCCGGCTCTTTCTTCCCTCCCCCCAGGTTATTGAGGTGATCCCCCATCGTCAGCATACTCCCCCATCCTTCATATCCCATCCCTCCCTCACCTCCATCCCCCCTCACCCCCATTTTCCCCCCTTCCCCTTAGCCCCATCCCCTTCCACCACCACCCTCCCATTCACACATTCGTGTTTCATTTTCTCTTCATTCCCTGAACCCGAAATTAGACTATTGATGTCCAGGGGAATAATGGAATACGAAGATGGGTTTATAAACACGCCTTGAGCTGCCCTCAAGAGGACTCCGGACCTTCATTAGTCTAATGACAGCTCTGGCTACCAGGGGGAAGGTAGCCAGGTAGTTTGATTTTAGACTTGTATTTGTGTGGTATTGAAGGTGGTATTGAAGTATTGATATGTTCTTACCTACCAGCAAGTATACTTGAGTTCACGCCCAGGACTACAGTATAGTCCTGGGCTAAAGTATACTGTTTTCAGGAGTAAAGTATACTGTGGGATGGTAGGGTGTTGGCTCCTGGCACCCGGTGCTACACACGGCTAAGAGGGAAAATATGTGATTACGAACACGTAAATGTAAACTGTGTTCTTAAAAAGCGTCTAGATCACGGCGTGAGGGCGTGTGTTTAAGAGTGCACGCGAGTGTGCGCGCTTACATCAGGTCTCTCTACCAGACACACACACACACACACACACACACACACACACACACACACACACACACACACACACACACACACACACACACACATTGCTACCCATAGCCGCTGTTTTCTATCTCCCGGAAACCTATTTACTGCTAGGTGAACAGACGCATCAAGTGAGAGATACTCACTTCATTTGTTTCTGCCTCGACCATGAATCGTGCTCAGGTTTGTGAACTACGATTAGCACGAATTAAAGAGTCGTGCTCGTAAATCGTAAAGAATTATATTGGGAAATGATAAGATGAACCTTAGTACGGGATCCCGGCTAACACAGATGACATGGTAATTAGGATGTAGGTGAATATAATAACACATTCAGACACTCTCTAAATGATGACTAGGAAACAAGGTAGTCGGGTCAGGGGTCAACCACGTCAGTTCCATCTACAGTTTGTCTCCATCGTCAAGACTGACTGAACAGACTCACCCAGTGAACAGTTTGACCGACCCAGTGAACAGTTTGACCAACCCAGTGAACAGTTTGACCCACCCAGTGAACAGTTTGACCCACCCAGTGTACAGAGTGACCCACCCAGTGAACAGAGTGACCCACCCAGTGAACAGTTTGACCCACTAAGAGAACAGTTTGACCCACCCGGTAAACAGTGACCCACCCAGTGAACAGGGTGACCCACCCAGTGAACAGAGTGACCCACCCAGTGAACAGTGACCCACCCAGGGAACAGTGACCCACCCAGTGAACAGTGTGACCCACCCAGTGAACAGTGTGACCCACCCAGTGAACAGTGTGACCCACCCAGTGAACAGTTTGACCCACCCAGTGAACAGTTTGACCCACCCAGTGAACAGAGTGACCCACCCAGTGAACAGAGTGACCTACCCAGTGAACAGTTTGACCCACTCAGGTAACAGTTTGACTCACCCAGTGAATAGTTTGACCCACCCAGTGAACAGTTTGACCCACTCAGTGAACAGTTTGACCCACCCAGTGAACAGTTTGACCCACCCAGTGAACAGTTTGACCCACCCAGTGAACAGATTGACCCACCCAGTGAACAGGGTGACTCACCTAGTGAACAGTTTGACCCACCCAGTGAACAGAGTGACCCACCCAGTGAACAGAGTGACCCACCCAGTGAACAGTGACCCACCCAGTGAACAGTGACCCATCCAGTGAACAGAGTGACCCACCCAGTGAACAGTGACCCACCCAGTGAACAGTGACCCATCCAGTGAACAGAGTGACCCACCCAGTGAACAGTTTGACCCACCCAGTGAACAGAGTGACCCACCCAGTGAACAGAGTGACCCACCCAGTGAACAGTGACCCACCCAGTGAACAGTGACCCATCCAGTGAACAGAGTGACCCACCCAGTGAACAGTGACCCACCCAGTGAACAGTGACCCACCCAGCGAACAGTGACCCACCCAATGAACAGAGTGACCCACCCAGTGAACATGAAAACACCAAATCACTGGCCATTAATCATCATTTGCCCTGAAATTAATTTTTTTTAGACAAAATATAAAACAAACGGAATTTGATGACCTTCGTTATTCATAGCCGGGGAAAATGTGTATTATTGTGTAAAGTTTGTGGATAATGAGAAGGGTGGGGTCTTACTGGGCGGGGGGGTCTTACTGGGCGGGGGGGGTCTTACTGGGCGGGGGGGGGTCTTACTGGGCGGGGGGGGTCTTACTGGGCGGGGGGGGGGTCTTACTGGGCGGGGGGGTCTTACTGGGCGGGGGGGGGTCTTACTGGGCGGGGGGGTCTTACTGCGCGGGGGGGGGGGGGGTCTTACTGGGCGGGGGGGGGTCTTACTGGGCGGGGGGGGGGGGGTCTTACTGGGCGGGGGGGTCTTACTGGGCGGGGGGGGGGTCTTACTGGGCGGGGGGGTCTTACTGGGCGGGGGGGAGTCTTACTGGGCGGGGGGGAGTCTTACTGGGCGGGGGGGTCTTACTGGGCGGGGAGGGTCTTACTGGGCGGGGGGTCTTACTGGGCGGGGGGGTCTTACTGGGCGGGGGGTCTTACTGGGCGGGGGGTCTTACTGGGCGGGGGGGGTCTTACTGGGCGGGGGGGTCTTACTGGGCGGGGGGGGTCTTACTGGGCGGGGGGTCTTACTGGGCGGGGGGATCTTACTGGGCGGGGGGGGTCTTACTGGGCGAAGGGGGGTCTTACTGGGCGGGGGGGGGTCTTACTGGGCGGGGGGGTCTTACTGGGCGGGGGGGTCTTACTGGGACGGGTGGTCTTACTGGACGGGGGGGGTCTTACTGGGCGGGTGGGGTCTTTACTGGGCGGGGGGGTCTTACTGGGCGGGGGGTCTTACTGGGCGGGGGGGGTCTTACTGGGCGGGGGGGGTCTTACTGGGCGGGGGGTCTTACTGGGCGGGGGGGTCTTACTGGACGGTGGGGGGGTCTTACTGGGCGGGGGGGGGGTCTTACTGGGCGTGGGGAGTCTTACTGGGCGGGGGGGGTCTTACTGGGCGTGGGGGGGTCTTACTGGGCGGGGGGGGGCGGAGGGTGCCAGTGCTTGCAGTGGGATTAGAGGCCGTGTGGGGCAGTTGACACGACTCTTCCCACACTGCCCCTGGGAGTTATGAGCGGCCAGTCGCGTTACACTGAGCGGCCAGTCGCGTTACACTGAGCGACTAGTCGCGTTACACTGAGCGGCCAGTCATGTTACACTGAGCGGCCAGTCGCGTAACACTGAGCGGCCAGTCGCGTAACACTGAGCGGCCAGTCGCGTTACACCGAGCGGCCAGTCGCGTTACACTGAGCGTTCAGATCACTTATACTGATACACAACAGTTCTACAGCATGAGGGAAATGAGAGAGCTGGTCACACCACCACTTCCATGACTGTCAGAGAGTAGTTGATATACTGCCCTACACCAGATAATCTCGTAGATCGTATAGGTTCTCAACCTAGAGAATGACGCTAATGTATACGTTTAAGTCTTAAAATGGGTCAAAAAGTATGAGGAATACCTCAAGGATATCTCAACCAGGACCCTTCGTTTAATATATATATATACGTAAGCGTCCTGGCAGACACGCTTGGGGATAGCCTCACCCAGCGTTACAGGGTGACTATTGCGTGGCAGGGGACTGTCATAGGCGGGTCGGTGTCGCTCTCACTACGACCCCCATAAAATTATATGAAATGGGGTTTTTTCCCACCCAGTTTTTTTTTCTTCAGCTGTTCATATTGTTGACATTCAAAACATATGTTCTGATGGCAGATCTGCATTCAGGGGTTCCCAACACTTAAATGACCCAACCTTTTGGGGTCAAGCCGGGCACCACCAGATACCACCAGGCACCACCAGGTATCACCAGGCACCACCAGGTACCACCAGGCACCACCAGGCACCACCAGGCACCACCAGGCACCACCAGGCACCACCAGGTACCACCAGGCACCACCAGGCGCCACCAGGTACCACCAGGCACCACCAGGCACCACCAGGCACCACCAGGTACCACCAGGCACCACCAGGCACCACCAGGCACCACCAGGTACCACCAGGCACCACCAGGTACCACCAGGCACCACCAGGCACCACCAGGTACCACCAGGCACCACCAGGCACCACCAGGCACCACCAGGTACCACCAGGTACTACATATAGTGTGCGTGCGCGTGTGTGTGTGTGTGTGTGTGTGTGTGTGTGTGTGTGTGTGTGTGTGTGTGTGTGTGTGTGTGTGTGTGTGTGTGAATGCATAATTTTATTAAAGTCGTGTATTAAAATACATTATATACTAATTATGCGTACTTTAAAAAGCTACAACACATATATGTATTAAATTTTATATATTGAACAGTTTGTATTATGAATACATTTATGAACAATAGAACTATATTATTAATAAGCAAAAATAATAAAGTAATAATTTCATGTTTCAATAAAGTATTAAAAATATTAAATCATTTAAAAGAACAATTGTTTAAAACATTAACAAATAATGAAAAACAAAAGAAACACACAAGACCACTAAACCAGCACGAAAATAACAAAATTTCTATATTAACCTGGCAAGAAATACAAGATAAGTGGATTTGGTAGAATATTGGTCGCCCGGGAATACTTACCACCTACTTGCTGTTGTATTACACACTTGGCCAGATATGTATCGCTGGTGAGATACTGACGCAGCCAGAAGTAATGCTTCCCCGCCACGAACACCTTCCCCCTGTCCATTCCACCCCCCAGTATTGGGGTGAGTGGGGCGCCTTTACCTCGTCCCCTCATCCCTCTCTAGTATTGGGGTGAGTGGGGCGCCTCTACCTCGTCCCCCATCCCTCTCTAGTATTGGGGTGAGTGGGGCGCCTCTACCTCGTCCCCTCATCCCTCTCTAGTATTGGGGTGAGTGGGGCGCCTCTACCTCGTCCCCCCATCCCTTTCTTGTATTGGGGTGAGTGGGGCGCCTTTACCTCGTCCCCATCCCTCTCTTGTATTGGGGTGAGTGGGGCGCCTCTACCTTGTCGTGTAGTGAGGAGGACCTATGAGTGAGGAGGACCTATGAGTGAGGAGGACCCATAGACCCTTCTATGGGCCTCTATGAGGCCCATAGAAGATGTCCCTGGGTTACTCCCAGTGAGGTAATCGAGTGATGAAGATTAAGCCATCCCAAGAGGTGGCACGGGCATGAATATCCCGTAATCAGTGAGGTAGTCTTTAGTCCACTTAAGAAGAAACCAAGTGTCTACCCTATTGGCATGGCCGGTATAGTGAGTCTTTCTTCCGGCAGGGTCGATGTTCGATTCCCATAGTCCAAGCGGTTAGGCATTTAGTAATTCTAAATTAGTATAGTAAGTAATAGTTAGGTTATAGTAATTCTGATTTAGCATTTTCTCCTGATAATTACTCTTGTTCCTCCTTGGGTGCTACACATGGAAGCCCATGCAGGACTACCGACACGTGCGCCGCACGGTGGCGCATGTGTGAACTACGGGAAATTACACACCAGCAGCATCACAACACCTTGCCAGTCGTGACTGGTGTCTTGGGGGCGGGGTGAGACAACGGCCGGCCGGAGGGCAACTCCTCTACTTTATATCCCAAGACATACTATGGTACAGGATGCCTGAACGATCCTTCCCACTTGGTATCGTTCCTCAGAGCACTCCATCCAGTTGCACGATAAGATATGCGTCAAAAATGTCAATCATTACAAGATCTTGTTAGCTCTGAAATTTGGCTCGATATATTTTATTCGAAGAGTGAGATTAAGCTTCTGGGAAGTTGTGAATTTACGAAATTGTGACATGAACGAAGGAGGTGAGGAAGGGTGCTTGGGGGAGAACACGAGACCCCATAGAAAATCGATGTGGCTCTTCATGTCTAAATTTGTCTATCCCGACGAGGAAGAAAATCATACTAATTTGGACATTTTAAGTCAGTTCGCTTCTTTGAAGTTACACTTCATCGGTCCTCACTTATTTTCTGATTTGCAGAAGTGTCTTGGGGGTGGGGGTGGGGGGGGGGGAGCGATATATTCAATATGGTTTACCTTCAGCCTTGAAAGCCGACACATCTGCTCGTTCTCTTCCACAAATTTCGACATTGGAAATTTTCAAGAACTTGTTCGCCTTTGTTTGAATTCTCACAGCGTTCTCGCCGTCTGTCCCTCTTGTGTTGTGGCTGAGTTTTCAGTGAGGCGTCAATACGGATAGAGGTCATAAAAGTATTGTGTATGTGATACCATACTACTTGTGTTAAGAAGGAATGTATATGTTTATCTCTCAGAATGTTCGATAATATGTTTATTGTTTGTGATGTGTGTCTATGTATGTATTAACACGTTGTACTGAACGGGGTGAGAATAGCTTGAACTACCTCATCCCTTTGTGTGTATTTTATCTCAATAAACTTATTTCAATTTCAAAATACGGATAGATGATCACATTGTGTTCTTTTCCAGGTATCTTAATGCTATAACACAGGCAGAGAGCTCTGCTTGTGTTGAGCAGCAATGGTGCTCAATTATTTTTCCTCATTTTAGTTTTGAAAGACATTATTGCTAATTACGAAGCTGCTTCACAACTGCCGTTAGTAGAATTAGCCGAGGCATCAATGTAGATTTGATTTACTTTATTTTCTGCCTCTTATTTTCCCTCAATAAACATACGTCTCATCTTTGGTGATGGCCTCGTAGATTTATCCTCATATCGTTCTTAAAATCTTTGGGGAAAAGAACCATTATTGTTTTTAAAACAATAAAGATTTAACTCTTGTTGCGGTTTTAGTATTTCGTCAGTTTTGAACACTAATAATTGTCATGGCCTAGTTTGTCTCCTATTGTGCAATGCAGTTCATTTTAAAACCTCAAAATATGCTTTCGTTAGGGCACTATGAATTCTTTCCTATATATAGTTGAATAAAACGGGAGATGAAAGATGCTGGTATAAACAATTATTTCCTCGGACTTTAATCACATGCTGAGCACATATTCACAAAGACTTAGAAGTAAAGAAAACAAATCTTCAAATAACTTTCCCTTTAATAACCATGATGAGTATTCCAACTTGCCCAAGCCCTGAATAGCTTCCGCAAATTATAAAATGTTCCAGGTGTTCTAAAATAAAAATTAAAAATTAAATCTTCCTCAAGGCAGCCAAATCTTCCCCGTAATGCTAAATGCTTCTTGTAAATTCACCTTTCTTTCCCTACCTTCTCTCCATTCTTCCTACTTTCCCCTTTTCCTTCTTCCATCATTCCCCGACCCTTTTTCCCTATTCATCCCTCCCTTTTCCACAACCATTCTTCATACCTACCTCCCCGTTTCACTTCTACCTGCAGACGATGAGGCACAATAACGTGGCTGAAGATATGATGACGAAACCACACATCGGAAAATGAAGAAGCGACGACGTTTCGGTCCGTTCAGGACCATTAAATCTTAACAAACTTAATCTGACCTAGGCTTTGCCCCTTTTGCTTATTCCCGTTGCTTACCCATTTTCTTAATTGTACCTTTCTTCTTATTCTTTCCTCCTCACATCTCATCACTTACCTGCTCCTCACTTCTAAATTCACTCACTCTCTCTCTCTCTCTCTCTCTCTCTCTCTCTCTCTCTCTCTCTCTCTCTCTCTCTCTCTCTCTCTCTCTCTCTCTCTCTCTCTCTCTCTTACCTTATTTATTTGCCTGTCCCTTCCTCTCTTCTATCACACGACTTGATAATGGTCCAGGACTGACCAAAACGTCGTCGTTTCCCCACCTTCTGATGTGTTGTTTGGTCATCATCTCACTTCTACCTGCTTATCTCCCCTTTCCTATCTCCCTCTCGTCCTCCACTCCCTCCGCCTCCGACGCCAAAGAGCTCTCACAAACCACCAAAGGGTGTGTGAGGCCCCAGAGAACCAACTCAAGTTCAACCCAAGTTGAGACGCGTCTCCCAACTCAGGTCGGCCTCGTTCTGCGTGAAAGAGCTCCCTCGTAGCTCGCCCCAGCGCCATCCAAACATCCCAGAAATTCCTAAAGAGTTGTCAAGAGTTGGCCAACAGCTCCCGGGGCCCTCCGTCGCCTTCTCTATAGATCCCGATCTGGTGAGGAATTTAGGCCCGGCTCCTGACAAGCTATTGAATGGAGCTGACCAGGGTATTTTGTAGTGGGACTCGGACCATTAAATGCTTCACAGCACAGAGTTATGAGGGGAATAAACCGCTCAGGAGACGATTCTCAACTTGATATAAATAGGAAGGCGACGCCGTGAGGCCATTTCCCCTCACTACTCTCGGTCGTCCAGGTATTGACAAGTGGAAAAGATTTTTCTCATTAGTCTCTGGACAGATTAAAGTTGTTTGATAATAGAGATACAGCGACATGCAGCAGTAAGAGTGATGAAAGTCCCAAGACAATAAAACTGCGTTTCTATTTACTCAGCCGATGTGATGATCTTGCTTTATTTATACATGTGATTTAGTAAGGGAGACGAGTGTATTAGTGTTCTCTTCCCCCCAAGTATTGTAAGAACCAACAGGTCGTAGCTTCACGTAGTGGAGAGAGCGAGAGGCTTCCCTCTAAGTCATCTTAACGTCTCCCAAAGATTTTCCTATTGCCAAAGAGTGTTGGGACTTCTGATCAATTTCTGATAACAAATGGGGTTTACGGATTTACTACTTTCAAATTTCAGTAAATCAGTGCGAATATATTTGCTCCCATCAGAAACTTCTCAATAAAAGTACTTATTGTAAATTTCAGTGTGTGTGTATTTGCTGTTTTTGACTGCAGGATGGAGTTAGGTCTTGGACCCCGCCTTTATAACCGTCATTTCTTTAATGTACTGACTCCCGACCTATGTTGTTATAGATTCAGCTACTCGGAACAAGTTCCAAGCAGCACGGGCTATGGCGAGCCCGTAACTTACCTGGCACAGGAGCGGGGCAAGTAGCACGGGCTATGGTTAGCCTCGGCTCCCGACCTATTTTACCTGTTATTATACATTTATCTCTCTACACACACATACACTCTCACACACACATCCCTAGGATGCTGCATTGGGGATGTGAGGAGGAGGAGGAGTCAGTTCATTAGCATAATGTCTGCTAACATCAGCGGGCTTCATGACCAACGATGGCGATCTCTCACTCAGCTTCAAGAACACTCATCGTCCCGACGTGGTTACTGCCCTGGAAACATTTCTTGATCACAGGACTTCTGAGAACGTTGGTTATACCTCCACGGCAGCACGGAGACGGGCTGGGCCACGTTGTGGTTAGAGTTGGAAAACATGACTTTGTAGATCAATTGGCCAATGAGGCTTGCAGGAAAGAAAACATTGATTATGACTTTGGACTATCTAATGCAGTTATTAGAAACATACAAATTAAAGAAATGAATTCAAATTTAAAAGAACTAGGAAATGCCCCGAGACCTGAAAACTGCAGTATTAAAAGTTATGACAAGTTTTGTAATAATAGGTATTTGTATGGTCAGCACAGTAACCGGACCAGGCAATGTGATGTAGTCATTGCGCGAATTCGCCTTGGCTATAGACACATCTGGCAGGTTAGTGAGGCTGAGCCACTACCAGAATATTCTGATTGTAAACTCTGTGATAAACCTTTAATGCATTCACTAGAACACTATATTGATGAATGCGAAACCGTAAAGCATTTTAGACCTCCTGGCCTATTGTACCACCAACTGTGTAACTATTTTATTGACTCAGGTGTTCTGGACGACATCCTAACAATTTACCCAAAATTTGCTTGTCCATTTTAAAGAATGAAGAACAATTTTTATTTATATTACTTCTAAGCTGCATCACTTATGAACCCATTCCTGCCCTTGTGTGGTAGTGCAGAATAGAAAGTTGTTTTCACATATCCATACATTAAAACATTGATTGTAACCATGATATATATGTGCTTCCGCCTACAGTTTAGACCAATAGTCTGATGTATGACCCTCTGTCCTGCGTGACAGTGAATACCAGCATTATCCTCACTTTAATAAGACTTAATCGAAATCCTCAGATTAGGCAAAATTGTATTTAATTTTGTCAATAAAGATAATAATAATAAATGGCCTCGGTAAATCTGCACCCGCCCAGTCTCTTGATGGGGTCATCCCTAATTATCTGGAAATTATGTTCCTCGAAATATTCATAAATCCATATTTCTCAATGAATGTATTCATAGTGTGTGAACCTGGATGGCAAGGTGGTTTCTCCTATCAACTTCTTAATACATGTAAAGAAAAAATACGAAAAAAAAATCGCGAATATATGTACTAATAGGGATTATTTAGGCCAAGGTGAGGTTAGGTTAGATTTCTATAGCTTCTGTTTTATGCCAGTAGTACAAAACGTTATATTTTTGGGGGGGGATAGGGGAGGGGGCGCAACAGTTGCTGTTTTGTAGTGTCTACAGTTGCTGTAGGTCCCACCATGGGGGCCAGGGCGGTACCTGGAGGCGGTACCCCTCAACACGCAATATCATTTGGTCATATTATGAAAAGTCGACACAACATGTGTTAATACCATCGTATGACGGAGGAAGGAGGAGTAAGGTGAAGAGAAGAGAAGTCAAACTAGGGGAGCCCCTCACACAACTGGCTAATGTGGAAGCCAGCCCAAACAGGCTATGTATACTATGTATATGGTTAGCTATGTATACCCTATAGTGTATCCCTGAGCTGTACAATAAGGCAGGTATACCTATGTATACCCTATAGAGTATCCCTGAGCTGTCCAATAAGGCAGGTATACCTATGTATATCCTGTAGTGTACCCCCTGAGCTGCCCAACAAGGCAGGTATACCTACGTATACCTTATAGAGTATCCCTGAGCTGTCCAATAAGGCAGGTATACCTATGTATACCCAATAGTGTATCCCTGAGCTGCCCAGTAAGGCAGGTATACCTATGTATACTCTCTAGCTGTTCCCCTGAGCTGCACAACAAGGCAGGTAAACCTATGTATACCCTGTAGTGTATCCCTGAGCCGCCCAGTAAGGCAGGTATACCTATGTATACTCTCTAGTATTCCCCTGAGCTGCCCAACAAGGCAGGATATACCTATGTATACCCTGTAGTGTATCCATGAGCTCCCCAATAAGGCAGATATACCTATGTATACCCTGTAGTGTCCCTCTGAGCCGCCCAACAAGGCAGGTATACCTATGTATACCCTGTAGTGTATCCCTGAGTCACCCAACAAGGCAGGTACACCTATGTATACCCTGTAGTGTACCTCTGAGCCGCCCAGCAAGGCAGGTACACCTATGTATACCCTGTAGTGTATCCCTGAGCCGCCCAACAAGGCAGGTACTCCTATGTATACCCTGTAGTGTATCTCTGAGCCGCCCAACAAGGGAGGTACATCTATGTATACCCTGTAGTGTATCCCTGAGCCGCCCAACAAGGCAGGTACACCTATGTATACCCGGTAGTGTATCCCTGGGCCGCCCAACAAGGCAGGTATACCTATGTATACTCTGTAGTGTACCTCTGAGCCGCCCAGCAAGGCAGGTACACCTATGTATACCCTGTAGTGTATCCCTGAGCCGCCTAACAAGACAGGTATACCTATGTATACCCTGTAGTGTAACCCTGAGCTGCCCAACAAGGCAGGTACACCTATGTATACCCTGTAGTGTACCTCAGAGCCACCCAGCAAAGCAGGTACACCTATGTATACCCTGTAGTGTATCCCTGAGCCGCCCAACAAGACAGGTATACCTATGTATACCCTGTAGTGTACCTCTGAGCCACCCAACAAGGCAGGTATACCTATGTATACCATGTAGTGTACCTCAGAGCCGCCCAACAAGGCAGGTATACCTATGTATACCCTGTATTGTATCCCTGAGCCGCCCAACAAGGCAGGTATACCTATGTATACCATGTAGTGTACCTCAGAGCTGCCCAACAAGGCAGGTATACATATGTATACTCTGTAGTGTACCTCTGAGCCGCCCAACAAGGCAGGTATACCTATGTATACCCTGTAGTGTACATCAGAGCCGCCCAACTAGACAGGTACACCTATGTATACCCTGTAGTGTACCCCTGAGCCGCCCAACAAGACAGGTATACCTATGTATACCTGTAGTGTATCCCTGAGCCGCCCAACAAGGCAGGTATACCTATGTATACCCTGTATTGTATCCCTGAGCCGCCCATCAAGGCAGGTATACCTATGTATACCCTATAGTGTACCTCAGATCCGCCCAACAAGGCAGGTATACCTATGTATACCCTGTAGTGTATCCCTGAGCCGCCCAACAAGGCAGGTATACCTATGTATACCCTGTAGTGTACCTCTGAGCCGCCCAACAAGGCAGGTATACCTATGTATACCTTACTGGGAACCGCCGACGCCTAACTATGTCTGCTTGCCATTGACGTTCCCAAATATTTACTCCCGACACATTTCCTTTCATAATAGAGTGCCACTAATGGCTCCTTCCTCTTCCCTATCGCCCTCTTCTTCGTCCTTCTCTCCTGCCCTCTTCTTCGTCCTTCTCTTCGGCCCTCTTCTTCGTCCTTCTCTCCCGCCCTCTTCTCCGTCCTTCTCTCCTGCCCTCTTCTTCGTCCTTCTCTCCCGCCCTCTTCTTCGTCCTTCTCTCCCGCCCTCTTCTCCGTCCTTCTCTCCCGCCCTCTTCTTCGTCCTTTTCTTCCCTGCCCTCTTCTTCGTCCTTCTCTCCCGCCCTCTTCTTCGTCCTTCTCTTCTGCCATTCTTCTTCGTCCTTCTCCCTCTGCCCTCTTCTTCTTCATCCTTCCCCCCCCCCCCCCGGCCCTCTTCTTCGTCCTTCTCTCCTGCCCTCTTCTTCGTTCTGGAGTCTGTGGTATGGCCTGGTTTCTGGTAAATGAACTCTTCATATAGTGCACAATCGTTCCATAACTGCAATTGTACCTAAAGGTTGTTAAAACAACTGGCTCAAAGATCATTGTTCAAGCCTTGGAGGACAGTTATTCAATGCATTGACGAGTGGTTCATTTTTGTTCAAATGAGTGTAGGATCACACGAAGAACTGTACACATATGAACAATATACAAGTATTGATGTCAAATGAATGTTCAAGATGCCTTGATTGTCTTGGTGTATGTTTCAAGATGCCAGGAGGCCTGGTCGACGACCGGGCCGCGGGGACGCTAAGCCCCGGAAGCACCTCAAGGAAGCACCTCAAGGTATTGGTCCACATCACGGCAAAAATGTAAACATGACGGTAACAAGTACTAAAATTTAGTATGAATTTTAAATTTATTCTAAATTTATGAAAAAAACTTTTACACTAAATTATAAATTTAGTGTAAAAAACGGTATAAAGTTTTATATTCCTCGTGTGTGGGGCCAGCAGCCACCTGTCCCGGCCCGGAGAAGGACAGGTGGGCCAGGTGGAGAGGGCCAAGGCTCGGCCACCACACGGCTCAGGGACGGGTGGACAGGGGGGGGGGGGCAGGCATGGACCAGGGGGGGGGGGGTTGAAGTGACCTCGAGAGTGGAGACCATACTCTGGATACGAATACATTCAGTATGTGATTGAGGTGGTGGGGGGGGGGGGAAGTAGGGGAGACAGCTGTGATCCATCGACTGGAGGTGAAGGGGGGAGGGGGTAATGAGAGGTCATGTACAAAACATCTGGGTCGAGGGGAGAAACAGGTGTGGGTCATGAGTGGGAATGAGAGGGGGAAGGAGGAGGTGGAGTGGGAATGAGAGGGGGGAAGGAGGAGGTGGAGTGGGAATGAGAGGGGAAGGGGCAGGTGGGGTGGGATCTGTAGGTTCCAGTCCACCTCATGAGGAAGTAGTGGAGGTGTGGAGGTTACAGGTGAGAGGCAGGTGTTGATAAACAGAAACGTCTAGCGGGGGGAGGGGGGGGACAACACCCTAGTGGGGGTGGTTAGGTTGGGAGAGGTTTTGAGGGTAGTGGAAGGGGCGGGGGTAAGGGGATGCTACGGGTGTGGAAGAGGAGGAGGAGGAGTGAATGAAGGATAAGAGTAGTTGAGAGAGAGGCAGGTGTGACAGGTGAGAGGCAGCTGGTCGCCCGGGAGTATGCTCCCAGAGAAGGTATGCGGGCAGAGTCTGCTCTACCGACATAGAATATTATCAGCAACTTGTTTACATCCACGGGGAAATAATGAGAATTTACAATCCATAACCCAGCACCGTGGTGGAGTGTCCCGGGGTCAGATTCACGAAAGCACTTACGCAAACACTTACGAATCTGTTCATCTTTTCTCAATCTTTAGCGGCTTTGTTTCCAATTATTAAACAGTTAATGAGCTCCGAAGCACCAGGAGGCTGTTCATAACAATAACAACAATTGAATGGGAAGTTTTCATGCTTGTAAACTGTTTAATAAATGTGACGAAAGCCGTCAAAGATTGAGGAAAGATGTACACTTTCGTAAGTGCTTGCGTAAGTGCTTTCGTGAATCTAGCCCCCGGAGACTGGCACGCCTCCTCAGCCCCACCGTAACATGCCTCAGTATGACTAACCATCCTGTGTGATGGGGAGTTTTTAGCATCACCTAGTTAGCTTTGTTGACACACTATACTCCAGTCCATATAGTCTAGGGTAGCTGCACAAATGCAGATGTACCTCATGTATTAATAAAAAATAATGACCAGGAAACTCTCCCTAAATCAATTAGTGAAATAATGTTTTAAGAAGATAGTAATAACGGAATAACTAAGGTTAAGGTAAATGGTTTTGTTAGATTGGCAGGGATACTGGTGACACCACTGTAAGTTCTCCCAACTCGTCCTCCTAATAGAACGTCGCATTTTGACGTATACTCTACCTAAGGCCAAAAATTGTCGTACTAGAAAAATGATAACGGCTCACGAAATTGACATTTCTGTTTTGGGCCCTCTGATGTAGGTTAGGCTAAGGGCACTTTAATTAGACAGTTCCTTGAAGTTGGGAAACCTTAGGAGGACGGCCTCTCAGTACTACAGAATTTTTTTTTTTATCTTTATTTAAAAAAATACAATATAAATTACCAATTGGGGACTTTGGTGTAAAATGATTGATAAATGGTCTTGAGAAAATTTAAAGACATTAAAACGATCAATGCAAGACATTTGGTATGAGGACAGTTATTGAGTTGAACCACACGTCATTGGGTCATAAGAATGATAGGAGACATGATCACAAAGTCGACAATACCCACCAAAGAACATAGACATCATTGCATAAGATAATCACCGTATGTGGCGGGGGGGGAGGGCCCACACACACACACACACACATCAGTCATTGCATTAGACAACAGCAGCTAGAAAAGCGAAGTTCAAGAGCTAGAGCTCGATTCTGCAGGCACAGAGAGATCTTGAGATTATCTTGAGATGATTTCAGGGCTTTAGTGTCCCCGCGGCCCGGTCCTCGACCAGGCCTCCACCCCCAGGAAGCAGCCCGTGACAGCTGACTAACACCCAGGTACCTATTTTACTGCTAGGTAACAGTGGCATAGGGTGAAAGAAACTCTGCCCATTGTTTCTCGCCGGCGCCCGGGATCGAACCCGGGACCACAGGATCACAAGTCCAGTGTGCTGTCCGCTTAGCCACCGGCCCCGTAGATGAATACAACAAACAGAATACATTAAGTAGTGATGTGGTGGAGGCTGACTCCATACACAGTTTCAAATGTAGATATAATAAGAGCTCAGTAGGCTCAGGAATCTGTACACCAGTTGATTGACAGTTGAGAGGCGGGACCAGGTGGTGCACGAGGGCCGCCGTCCTGGTGGTGGTGATGGTGCACGAGGGCCGCCGTCCTGGTGGTGGTGGTGGTGCACGAGGGCCGCCGTCCTGGTGGTGGTGGTGGTGCACGAGGGCCGCCATCCTGGTGGTGGTGGTGGTGCACGAGGGCCGCCGTCCTGGTGGTGGTGGTGGTGCACGAGGGCCGCCGTCCTGGTGGTGGTGGTGGTGGTGAGGCGAGGGTGTTGTATGTTGGTGCATGCCTTTCCCCTGCACGACCCGCTGCCACCTGCCCACGTGCAGGTGCTCGGTGTCAGCCCTCACTGAGAGGAGAGCTGCCAGTGTAGACTAGGGAGAAGGAGCCCACTCATCAACGTATGACTAACCATCGTGTGTAATGGGGAGGTTTAGCACCACGTAGCTAGCTATTTGACACACTGTACTCCCCTTCATATAGTCTAGGGCAGCTGCCCAAATGTTGATTTACCTAAATGTGTTAATAAAAAAAACATCAACGGGTGGGGGAACGGGTACGACTTTACCAAGGAAGGGAGGATGATCTTATCAACGGAGTCATTGCCAAGAGAGTTTTACGCGGTTTTCGTAGTCTTCGACACAAACCAAATATCCCTAAGGACCGTTCTGTTGAATTTGATCATCTTGAGGAAGCCAGCACTAATTCATAAAGACAGAATATCAAATCAGATAATTAGAAAATCAACATTCGGAGGTAATACACAAGCGTTACCTTGTGTTGTCACCAGGTGGCTCACTTCCTGTCCGGCTCTTAACACTTCCTCGACATATTCCGAGTATCTGTGGCTAATTACTAAGGTATATCTTCCAACCATGTTAATAGAACCCGACTTGAGGATGGTCCAGGACGGACCGAAACGTCGTCGTCCCTTCAACTTCTAGTGTGTGGTCTGGTCAACATAACAGAACCCGCCCTCATTTTCAGACCCAAGCCTTGTTGTACCTGTTGTGTTATAATTTAACTATCCTCATGATCGAATTCTGTTGAAGCTATATAGGCTTAGAATTGTGGATGGAGGTGGTTATCTTGAGATGATTTTTTAGATGATTTCGGGGCTTTAGTGTCCCCGCGGCCCGGTCCTCGACCAGGCCTCCACCCTCAGGAAGCAGCCCGTGACAGCTGACTAAGACCCAGGTACCTATTTTACTGCTAGGTAACAGGGGCATAGGGTGAAAGAAACTCTGCCCATTGTTTCTCGCCGGCGCCCGGGATCGAACCCGGGACCACAGGATCACAATTCCAGCGTGCTGTCCTCTCGGCCGACTGGTCTCCCTAACTACATCTCATGGGGTATTCCAGTTCATGTCCACCTGTACAGGGTGCTAGTATTTCCTTACATTTACTCGACACATGTAAATGCACTTAAGATTTTGTCTCATTTAGTTCATACAGGCATTTTTTTGAACATCATATACAGTAACTACCATGTCATCCATTGCTTCTTCCGGACTCTCATCTCGCAACCTTAGTCTCCACACAAGTTCTATTGTAAATGCCTGAAATATTTGTCAAGTTCTTCGTATACCTCCTTATCGTTTTCTGTGATAACTACTACTTGTCTCTTCAACCTGATTACATGGTGTCTCACTTTTGTATTTTAGTGTTATATGGCTATAGATCAGCTTTTGTTAGTCCTCAGCTTTTGTCACAACTTTTCAAATATACTCCTGGCTTCTCTCTTCCTCTGGGTGTATTTATTTCTGGTTCTCATTAATGGCTCTCTATTGTCCCTTCCACAGACCTTCCCCTCCCTCTCAGACCCTCTTAGACCCTCCCTCTCAGGCCTTCCCTCTCTCACAGACCCTTCCTCCCTCTCAGACCCTGCCTCTCAGACCCTGCCTGTCGTCATAAAAGGACACGTGGTTCATAATGTAGTTCAAGAGACAACAGCAGCTCGGGGTACAGCACCAGCTCAAGACACAACAAACATATTTACATATTCAACCAAAGCAACAAGGAATAAATGTTAACATAATTTATAAAGCATCTTAAATGATGAAAATATAGTTAAAAAGTCAATAGTGATAAACAACGAGAGGAACTATGGACGATACTCCTCCATTAATCGATGACTTAAGAGACCTTAGTGCTGAAGCACAAACACCAAAATACAAAATTATCACTATTAAGCTAATTCCAAATATTTTCAACAACAGCGACGACTGAGATATGTTTATAGCCCGCGACGACCATAAAAAAACATGCAACAGTAACATAAGTAAAACAATGGATGAGGAAGGGAAAGAGAGCTTAAAAGAAAAGAAAGAAAAAAACACTAATGAGCCAGACGGACCCAAGACAAAACTCGTAAAACATAATTGTGGCGGACATCTTGGCTTACAGCATCTTGGCTTACAGCATCTTGGCTTACAGCATCTTGGCTTACAGCGTCTTGGCTTACAGCATCTTGGCTTACAGCATCTTGGCTTACAGCATCTTGGCTTACAGCATCTTGGCTTACAGCATCTTGGCTTACAGCATCTTGGCTTACAGTATCTTGGCTTACAGCATCTTGGCTTACAGTATCTTGGCTTACAGCATCTTGGCTTACAGCATCTGGGCTTACAGCATCTTGGCTTACAGCATCTTGGCTTGCGGCATCTTGGCTGACGGCATCTTGGCTTACAGCATCTTGGCTTGCAGCATCTTGGCTTACAGCATCTTGGCTGACGGCATCTTGGCTTGCAGCATCTTGGCTTGCAGCATCTTGGCTTACGGCATCTTGGCTTACAGCATCTTGGCTAACAGCATCTTGGCTTACGGCATCTTGGCTAACAGCATCTTGGCTTACGGCATCTTGGCTTACGGCATCTTGGCTTACTGCATCTTGGCTTACAGCATCTTGGTTGACGGCATCTGGGCTTACAGCATCTTGGCTTACTGCATCTTGGCTTACAGCATCTTGGCTTACAGCATCTTGGCTTACTGCATCTTGGCTTACGGCATCTTGGCTTACAGTATCTTGGCTTACGGCATCTTGGCTTACAGTGTGGGAACCGACCTGTGAGATTTATATTTATTTAATTTATATGAATTTATATTTACGTTAATTTACATACTTCGATAGCAATTTGTATAATGATAAGTGGACTGTATTTCTGCAATAATCTCATAATCTCACAAATCGATCCTCTACACATTAGGGGGGGTTTATATTAAATGAATATATATATATATATGCAGCCAATCAAACTACAATATTAGACTACATACATTGAAGAGGTTCCTTATCTTATAGTACAGCAGGTTAGTCCACCAGGTATAACTAGGGTGTAGACACCACATTTTCCCTCTTTGAGATAGCTTCCATCACCCTGGTAACTGATGCATGCTTCCTCGTCTTAACCTGTCAAAAGGGCGCTAGCTGTAAAGCCAGAATCCTATATATGACAGGTATATCAGAGAACACTGTAAATGGAACAATGAAGACCTGGCTTAATTACCTTTAGTTTGAGGCTACCACGTGCTCTAACCGGGTCACCCTATATAATGACATTAATGGCCATAAATGAAAGATACATGGGTTTCGGAAAGAACACTTAACTTGAATTTGTTGACAGCGTGTTGAAGATGGTACACCTTTGGTTTCCATAACACTACGTCCATGTAAAATTAACAGGAGCCGAATTGCTCCCTGCGCCTCTGGTCTAGTATAAACAATGGCAATGTCTAACACTTCATACTACTGACGCTACTGGCCGACATTGTCCAGATATAATAGGAGCCGAATTTGCTCCACGCGTCTCGGAGGTGACAACAACAATGGCTGCCCCTCCTCCCTCACTGACGCCTGGCCTACATTGTCCAGATGTCAGTAAGTGATAGAAGGGTCACATTTACTCTACTTTAATATTGATAATTAAGTTAATTTATATGAGATGTTTTATGATGGTAAAGTCCAAAGACTAATGTATTTAAGAATAATTCCCACCATAATAGGTGGTGAATATAATAGTATGTGGTGATGATATCCCGTTTTCTTTAGGCGGTAATTCCACTACAAGTTACGTTTTCTATGGGTTAACTTATTTATACAACACAGCTATTATCTGTCTGTATGATATATTAAATGGTGTCGGATTTTCCGACATACAGCATCTTGGCTTACGGCATCTTGGCTTACACCATCTTGGCTTACTGCATCTTGGCTTACAGCATCTTGGCTTACGGCATCTTGGCTTACACCATCTTGGCTTACTGCATCTTGGCTTACAGCATCTTGGCTTACAGCATCTTGGCTTACAGCATCTTGGCTTACAGCATCTTGGCTTACGGCATCTTGGCTTACAGTATCTTGGCTTACTGCATCTTAGCTTACACCATCTTGGCTTACTGCATCTTAGCTTACACCATCTTGGCTTACTGCATCTTAGCTTACACCATCTTGGCTTACTGCATCTTAGCTTACACCATCTTGGCTTACTGCATCTTAGCTTACACCATCTTGGCTTACTGCATCTTAGCTTACACCATCTTGGCTTACTGCATCTTAGCTTACACCATCTTGGCTTACTGCATCTTAGCTTACACCATCTTGGCTTACTGCATCTTAGCATACACCATCTTGGCTTACTGCATCTTAGCTTACACCATCTTGGCTTACTGCATCTTAGCTTACACCATCTTGGCTTACTGCATCTTAGCTTACACCATCTTGGCTTACTGCATCTTAGCTTACACCATCTTGGCTTACTGCATCTTAGCTTACACCATCTTGGCTTATTGCATCTTAGCTTACGGCATCTTAGCTTACAGCTCTGGTGGCTCTTGCTAGTTCCTGAAGGACATATGAGGATGCTCACTTTCCCCGTGGCAGCTTTTCACTGAGGACGGAGATGGTCTACCAATATGGATTCTGACGAAGGAAGGCAGTAGATAAGGATTTTTATATATTTTTTCCACCACAGAATTCAATTGCTTTATTATTCACCCCATACCCATTCCGTGGGCGGTGGTGTAAAGGATTACAGAGGCACATAATCGGTTCAGGAACTGAACCCTCTAGTTCGTTTAGCTAAGCAAATAACAATGTTATGACGCTAGTTACACAATTATTAATGTTATATATACATGTACACATACTCATACATAGAAATGGCCATACATTTCATAATACTAACCAGCATATATAATATTTTATCTGTTCTACATAGTGTTAGAGAGCTGCTACAGTGCTGTGAGGGAGCGAGCGAGAGAGGAAAGAGGGCCGGGTTGGGAGGGAGAGTGACAGGGAGAGAGAGTACCACATGGAGCCTGGCCTAGCAACAGACTAGACCAGTGCGAGACACTAGATGGACTTCTCCCTTAGTACCCAGTACACCAACACCCCCTCCCTCTTCCCCTTCTCCCCCCCATTCCACCCTCCACATTCCCCCCTCCCCATCAATTTCACACACTCACACTCGTTCTTATTTTTGTATTTTCTTTATTTCTTTCTATCTTTTTTATCTACTTTATATTTATCCTTCCCTCTCTCTCTCTCTCTCTCTCTCTCTCTCTCTCTCTCTCTCTCTCTCTCTCTCTCTCTCTCTCTC
This sequence comes from Procambarus clarkii, assembly GCF_040958095.1. Classification (NCBI taxonomy): domain Eukaryota; kingdom Metazoa; phylum Arthropoda; class Malacostraca; order Decapoda; family Cambaridae; genus Procambarus; species Procambarus clarkii. The sequence goes on from NC_091206.1 coordinate 20,287,652, forward strand.
TCTCTCTCTCTCTCTCTCTCTCTCTCTCTCTCTCTCCCCCTTTCTCTCTACCCGTATTCTCCCCCTGCCCCCCCCTCCTCCCCTCTACCTTTCCCAGTCTCCTCTGTAAACGTTGGATACCACTATCTGGCCTTAATGCCGCCCCAGGTTGATGCTATCACTGTTTATGACGGTAATACACTTTTTGTGGTGCTCACAACCAGGCTAACTTCCCAACACTGCTGACCCCACGCCAGCTGACCCCATCACAGCTGACCCCACCACAGCTGACCCCACGCTAGCTGACCCCACCACAGCTGACCCAACCACAGCTGACCCCACCACAGCTGACCCCACCACAGCTGACCCCACCACAGCTGACCCAACCACAGCTGACCCCACCACAGCTGACCCCACCACAGCTGACCCCACGCTAGCTGACCCCACCACAGCTGACCCAACCACAGCTGACCCCACCACAGCTGACCCCACGCTAGCTGACCCCACCACAGCTGACCCAACCACAGCTGACCCCACCACAGCTGACCCCACGCTAGCTGACCCCACCACAGCTGACCCAACCACAGCTGACCCCACCACAGCTGACCCCACCACAGCTGACCCCACCACAGCTGACCCCACCACAGCTGGGTATACAGCTGACCCCACCACAGCTGGGTATACAGCTGACCCCACCACAGCTGGGTATACAGCTGACCCCACCACAGCTGGGGTCCAGGGACGTGTCGTGACTCCCCAGACACGAACCTGTGGACCCAAACTCCACAAGCTCCTTCGGGCCGGATAATTCAAGAACAATACCAGGAGCCTCCAGAGTATAATACCAGGAGCCTCCAGAGTATAATACCAGGAGCCTCCAGAGTATAATACCAGGAGCCTCCAGAGTATAATACCAGGAGCCTCCAGAGTATAATACCAGGAGCCTCCAGAGTATAATACCAGGAGCCTCCAGGGTATAATACCATGAGCCTCCAGAGTATAATACCAGGAGCCTCCAGAGTATAATACCAGGAGCCTCCAGAGTATAATACCAGGAGCCTCCAGAGTATAATACCAGGAGCCTCCAGGGTATAATACCAGGAGCCTCCAGGGTATAATACCAGGAGCCTCCAGAGTATAATACCAGGAGCCTCCAGAGTATAATACTAGGAGCCTCCAGAGTATAATACCAGGAGCCTCCAGGGTATAATACCAGGAGCCTCCAGAGTATAATACCAGGAGCCTCCAGAGTATAATACCAGGAGCCTCCAGGGTATAATACCAGGAGCCTCCAGAGTATAATACCAGGAGCCTCCAGAGTATAATACCAGGAGCCTCCAGAGTATAATACCAGGAGCCTCCAGGGTATAATACCAGGAGCCTCCAGAGTATAATACCAGGAGCCTCCAGAGTATAATACCAGGAGCCTCCAGGGTATAATACCAGGAGCCTCCAGAGTATAATACCAGGAGCCTCCAGAGTATAATACCAGGAGCCTCCAGAGAATAATACCAGGAGCCTCCAGGGTATAATACCAGGAGCCTCCAGAGTATAATACCAGGAGCCTCCAGAGTATAATACCAGGAGCCTCCAGAGTATAATACCAGGAGCCTCCAGGGTATAATACCAGGAGCCTCCAGGGTATAATACCAGGAGCCTCCAGGGTATAATACCAGGAGCCTCAGAGTATAATCATGGCGGTAATATGCTCTGTTGCAGCCGTTAGCGTCGTTCTGCCCCTTCGTCGTTCTGCCCCCTCGTCGTTCTGCCCCCTCGTCGTTCTGCCCCCTCGTCGTTCTGTCCCCTCGTCGCTCTGCCCCTCGTCGTTCTGCCCCCTCGTCGTTCTGCCCCCTCGTCGTTCTGCCCCTCGGTCGTTCTGCCCCTCGTCGTTCTGCCCCCTCGTCGTTCTGCCCCCTCGTCGTTCTGCCCCCTCGTCGTTCTGCCCCCTCGTCGTTCTGCCCCTCGTCGTTCTGCCCCCTCGTCGTTCTGCCCCTCGTCGTTCTGCCCCCTCGTCGTTCTGCCCCCTCGTCGCTCTGCCCCTCGTCGTTCTGCCCCCTCGTCGTTCTGCCCCCTCGTCGTTCTGCCCCCTCGTCGTTCTGCCCCCTCGTCGTTCTGCCCCCTCGTCGTTAGTTCGAGACGACAGCTCCCGTCGTGGTGGTAGAAAAACTTCAAGTCGCTGCTTCTTTTCTTCGAGATCTCTAAAGTACACATTCTCTCACTCCATCTTTCTTACTCTCACTCCACCTTCCCTCCCCCATTTTCTTTACTCCATCATTCCTCCCCCTTCCTTTCTTAGTTCCCTCCCTCCCAACTTCCGTCTCCCTCCCCTCTCTCCCTCCCCTCCCTTTTTGCGAGAGTTAAATATATGTTATAAAAACAGAGGTGCGAGGAGCCGAGTGGCGCTGGAGCACCAGCCCGGGGCCCTCACCACTGTGGTGGTGCACCAGCCCGGGGCCTCACCACTGTGGTGGAGCACCAGCCCGGGCCCTCACCACTGTGGTGGAGCACCAGCCCGGGGCCCTCACCACTGTGGTGGTGCACCAGCCCGGGCCCTCACCACTTGGTAGGTTGATTAAGTTAGGTGGGTGGCTTGAGTTAGGTGGGTGGCTTGGGTTAGGTGGGAGGCTTGGGTTAGGTGAGTGGCTTGGGTTAGGTGGGAGGGTTGGATTAGGTTGGTGGCTTAGGTTAGGTGGGAGGCTTAGGGTTAGGTGGGTGGCTTGGGTTAGGTGGGAGGCTTGGGTTAGGTTGGTGGCTTGGGTTAGGTGGGAGGCTTAGGTTAGGTGGGTGGCTTGGGTTAGGTGGGAGGCTTGGGTTAGGTGGGTGGCTTGGGTTAGGTGGGAGGCTTGGGCTAGGTGGATGGCTTGGGTTAGGTGGGTGGCTTGGGTTAGGTGGGTGACTTGGGTTAGGTGGGTGGATTGGGTTAAGTGGGTGGCTTGGGTTAGGTGGGTGGATTGGGTTAGGTGGGTGGCTTGGGTTAGGTGGGTGGCTTGGGTTAGGTGGGTGGCTTGGGTTCGTGTTTTTTATGATCCTTTATTTTGTATATTGTCGTACAGCAAAATGAGCTGCTATACGACATACTAACTTTTCATCCAACATATGTTGCCTTCTATACGTCATACGTCTCCTAGACGACGTATTGCGCTCCCTCCGTCGTACGTCGAGATGAAAGACTCATAAAATAATATTTTCCGTCAACTTTTTTATATTTTTTCTCGTGGAGTTCATATTAATTATCATGAGTCTTCCCAAGAGTGTGACGAGCAGGAATGTTGTCTTCCCTATGTTGCTTAATGTTGTCTACTGTATATTGCTTAATGTTGTCTACTGTATATTGCTTAATGTTGTCTACTGTATATTGCTTAATGTTGTCTACTGTATATTGCTTAATGTTGTCTACTGTATATTGCTTAATGTTGTCTACTGTATATTGCTTAATGTTGTCTACTGTATATTGCTTAATGTTGTCTACTGTATATTGCTTAATGTTGTCTACTGTATATTGCTTAATGTTGTCTACTGTATATTGCTTAATGTTGTCTACTGTATATTGCTTAATGTTGTCTACTGTATATTGCTTAATGTTGTCTACTGTATATTGCTTAATGTTGTCTTCCCTATGTTGCTTAATGTTGCCATGGTTGTGTGATGGTCCGCGATACTCTCTGGCCAGGCTAGTCCCCCTGGTGGTGGTGGCCGCGGGCCAGGATGTTACCTGTGGTGGCGCGCCCACCTCCTGCCCCCCCCCCCCCTTTACACACATAGACACACACACACACACACACACACACACCTCCCACTCCACAAAGAGGATGATTATCACAACTCAAAATCATTTTATGGTGTTTCAACCTGTCCTCCTACAACCTGTCCTACTACAAAGACCGTCGCTTTTCGCTAGTATGCGTTACATAAGGGCAAAAAATTATCGTACTAGAAAATGAAAGCGGTTGTACCTACAAATACCTACAAACTGTACCTACAAACTGTACCTACAAATACCTACAAACTGTACCTACAAATACCTACAAACTGTACCTACAAATACCTACAAACTGTACCTACAAATACCTACAAACTGTACCTACAAATACCTACAAACTGTACCTACAAATACCTACAAACTGTACCTACAAATAGGCCACTGTAATATGCTGTGGACTTTAAGAACAAAATTATTATTATAAGATGAAGCAAGTGGAATTCAGTTATACTTATTGTTGGGATGATGTCTACTCACAAGTGTTTTTCTTACCGTTTCTTGTAAGTGCCTTTCCCTTTTGGTATAGTTAAATCTAGGTCTATCTTCCTCACCAATTTTAATTACTTTACACTGATTTGGATTCAATTCCATCAGCCATCTCTGCCCACCTTTGAGGTTTGTCAAGGTTGCCGGGGGGGGGGGGGGCTAGACAGGGGTGAAGGGTGGAAGAGGTTGGGGTTAATGACGTTATGGCTGGAGCCAGAGTAGGGATTTGGGTGGGGGGGGGGGTGTTATCTTGAGAAGATTTCGGGGCTTAGCGTCCCCGGGGCCCGGTCCTCGACCAGGCCTCCTTTTTGTTACACCCCCCCCCCCAGGAAGCAGCCCGTAGCAGCTGTCTAACTCCCTGGTACCTGTTTACTGCTAGGTAACAGGGGCTATCAGGGTGAAAGAAACATTTTTGCTCATTTGTCTCCACCTCCACCGGGGATCGAACCCGGAACCTCAGGGCTATGAATCTGAGGCGCTGTTCCTTCAGCTGTCAGTCGCGGGGTAGAGGTAGAATACAGTGGGATGGAGGTAGAGTGTAGAGGGTGGAGGTAGAATGTAGTGGGGGGGAGGTAGAATATAGTAGGGTGGAGTTTAAGCGTAGGGGGGCGGTTGGAGGTAGAATGAAGTGAGGTGAAGGTAGAATGAAGTGAGGTGAAGGTAGAATGTAGCGAGGTGGAGGTAGAGATGAGTTGTGTGAAGGCAGGTAGTGTGACGGGAGGGAGCTTCAGAGAGTTGGGGGCGGTGAAGGGCATGACATGTCGACGCTGGAATGGCCACAGCGGGAGTGGAATGGCCACAGTGGCAGTGGAATGGCCACAGTGGCAGTGGAATGGCCACAGTGGCAGTGGAATGGCCACAGTGGCAGTGGAATGGCCACAGCGGCAGACTGCGTGCAGGAGAGGGGGGGGGGGGGGGCGGGGGGTGAGCTTGACGACACAGACTCCAGAGACTAATGGGAAAGGATTAGGGTAAAGGAATTGGGGAGGGTGACTGTGTGTGGAAATCTGCCTAAGGGACCCAGGGAAAGATGAAGGAATTAATGTAAGAGGGTAAATGGGGTCTTTGTGGGAGGGGGAGGAAGCCAGCGGCCCACACCGGAGCATTGTGGGAGGGGAAGGAAGGGAGGGGGCAAGGCCGGGGTCCAGGACCAGGTGGTGAGCGAACACAGCGGTAGCATGCTGTCAGGGTAAAGCGATTAGTCTTGCGTGCGTGCGTGTGTGTGTACTCACCTATTTGTGCTTGCGAGGGTTGAGCTCTGGCTCTTTGGTCCCGCCTCTCAACCGTCAATCAACAGGTGTACAGATTCCTGAGCCTACTGGGCTCTATCATATCTACACTTGAAACTGTGTATGGAGTCAGCCTCCACCACATCGCTTCCTAATGCATTCCATTTGTCAACCACTCTGACACTAAAAAAGTTCTTTCTAATATCTCTGTGGCTCATTTGGGCACTCAGTTTCCACCTGTGTCCCCTTGTGCGTGTTCCCCTTGTGTTAAATAGACTGTCTTTATCTACCCTATCAATTCCCTTGAGAATCTTGAATGTGGTGATCATGTCCCCCCTAACTCTTCTGTCTTCCAGTGATTCCCGTAGTCTCTCCTCGTAGCTCATACCTCTCAGCCCGGGTACTTGTCCGGTGGCAAACCTTTGAACCTTTTCCAGTTTAGTCTTATCCTTGACTAGATATGGACTCCATGCTGGGGCTGCATACTCCAGGATGTGTGTGTGTGTGTGTGTATGTGTGTGTGTGTGTGTGTGTGTGTGTGTGTGTAGTTCCCTCCTTGTAGGACTACTTCAGTTCCCTCCCTGTAGGGCTACTTCAGTTCCCTCCTTGTAGGGCTACTTCAGTTCCCTCCTTGTAGGGCTACTTCAGTTTCCTCCTTGTGGGGCTACTTCAGTTCCCTCCTTGTAGGGCTACTTCAGTTCCCTTCTTGTAGGGCTACTTCAGTTCCCTCCTTGTAGGACTACTTCAGTTCCCTCCTTGTAGGGCTACTTCAGTCCCCTTTCCTCCTGTCAAGTTCACTGTTGGTCTCTCACCCAGTACACTGCACGCTTCAGCCACCCAGTACACTGCACGCTTCAGTCACCCAGTACACTGCACGCTTCAGTCACCCAGTACACTCAGCCACCTCCCCACCTTCCACCTGTTCACAACACAGCTTCACTTAACTCAGTATATTTTCCTCTCATCCCTGTTTTTCGTATCCCGTCTCCGTGTTCTCGTATCCCGTCTCCGTGTTCTCGTATCCCGTCTCCGTGTTCTCGTATCCCGTCTCCGTGTTCTCGTATCCCTCTCGTAGGAAATGTTCAGACCACCTCTGAAGTTTGTCAAGTTCATTTTCAAGGTATATTATTATTAAATAATTTTATATTATCATCAAACATTAATATGAAGGATCTTAGTTCCTGTCAACTCATTATCTTGAGGTTATCTTGAGATGATTTCCTGACTTTTTGTGTCCCCGCGGCCCGGTCCTCGACCAGGCCTCCATCCCCAGGAAACAGCCCGTGACAGCTGACTAACACCCAGGTACCTATTTACCATTTATTAGAAACGGGATTGGCCTCAGTACAGGGATTTTGAGTTACTCTACTCAGTACCTCTCTCCGTACTGATATCTCCAGTCATTGTAACGCATTGTTTCCCTCCAGGAAGGTACTCCTTCACCCAGCTTAGCAATCTACCTAACCATCTGCCTCTTGCTTTGAGCCATCTTGCTGTTGAAAGCTAATAAGTTCAAGTAGAATTACCCTTTACTGAATCCATGCAGGAATTTAGATACATAATCCACAGTTGCTGCGCGTGTTCAGACAACATTCTCTGATCACATACTTGAGTAACTTGTGTACACCCTCATTGTGCTCTGTTATCCTCAACCTTCATGTATTAAGATGGAGAGATTATCTAAATATTTGTAAAGACAAAAGCGTAACACTCCACACCCCAACTATGGTTCATCAAAATGTCGCATCCAATTCAAGTATGTTTATTGAGACAAGAAAGAAATGCATCTCAAAGGGATAGAGTAGCTTAGGCTATTTCTACCCCCCCCTTCCTTGTCGCATCCCGAGGAAATGTATATGTTTATCTCTCAGAATGTTTGGTAATATGTTTATTGTTTGTGATGTGTGTCTATGTATATATTAACACGATGTACTGAACGGGGTGAGAATAGCTTGAGCTACCTCATCCCTTTGTGTGTATTTTACCTCAATAAACTTATTTCAATTTCAATTGTCGCATCCTTCTGTCATCTGCTTATCACATCAAGTTTAATCTCGGCTTACATGATTGCTAACGACACCCACAAATCCTAACACACCGCCAAAACTCACGTCACCCACTCGTCCAGACACGTTAATTGGTGTTGACTTTGTCCTCGCATCACGTCAAAGGCGTCGTCGTGACGGCCGCTCACCAGAGCACCCGTCGAGTGTTCCAGGGGAGGTCGGAACGGGACACAGCCTGACGTAGCAACAGCCGCCACTACACTCCTGGTTAATTGCCTTTCGTCTGTGTGGACACAGCACCAGTAGCAGCAGCACCAGTAGCAGTAGCAGCAGCAGCGGTATCAATAGCAACCACAGCAGGAGCAGCAGCTGCAGGTTATCGTCTATGTAACACAGAGGACACTGTTGGGCAACGATGGAAGGGGTAAAGTGGAGGGAGGGGAAAAGGGATAGGGGGATAGTTGGACGCTGGTAAAAAAATAATCGACGGAGAAGGATGAATGGAAAGGTAAGTTAGCACTGATGAATGAGGAACTGGGAAGGAGAAAAGTGAACTGATAAAAATGTTGACATGAATTTTTGTATACTTTTATTTGCCTGATATTGTGTTGTTTTAGTGTATGCGGCTTACGCGCTCGTTCAAAACATTCTTATTATGAGGGTCGACAATTTAAGCTTTGTATTGGTCTATATATAGTCATCATTATTTTGAGCAAACCCATTAAATAAAGCTTTGTAAATATTTAATATAATATTAATTCTCTTGTTAGCAGTTGAATGCCCTTATTATGCAGCCATTTTTCTTTATGGCTTTTCTTATTTGTCATTTTATTTAAAATTTCATTGCACAAAAAGGGCTACAGCTTGGGGGGAGGGGGGGGCACGTGCTGGGGGGGGGGGGAGGGGGAGTACTTGGCAATACTTGTTGAGTTCCTCCAGCTCCTCAGATGACGGGCAGGAATCATGGATGTAGTAAGCATTTCCTCTCTGGCCTACCACACTAAGGCGCTGAAAGAGGAAGCTAATCGCTCTAGGGTCCCTAGTTGTTTCAATTAGCTTAGAACCTAACTCCTTTGAAAAGGATAGCAGCACCTTTACTTCAGCCACCAAGTGTCTCCGAGGCAATGGGGACAAAATCGTAGTGGTGATCGAGATCTCTGTGTTTACGAGACTCGCCATCTTCCCGGTGAGTAGCAGCGCCGCCTGGATGTGCAACAACACTGAAGTCAACATAGGTGTTGGCTAAAGTTGAAAAGCAAGTGCAAGAAAAGTTGAAAAGCAAGTGAAAATCAAGAAAAAAATAAAGTTGAAAAGCAAGTGAAAAGCAAGAAAAAATAGCAGTCCCACACCAACTGTCTACCATTCTTCCAGGGGTTCACCATGATCCCGTCTGGGCGACCGACTGGCTCATCAGAGTTGCGGGGTATTAGGTAACGGGGCTCTCTCTCTGCTGGACAACTGGCTGTTGTAAGGCTCCTCTTAATAATGCTCACGACCAATTCATCTCCAGAGCGCAGCACCAACTCGCCCCCAGAGAGCACCACCAACTCGCCCCCAGAGAGAGCCACCAAGCCCCAGGGAGCAGCACCAACCCCCAGAGAGCACCACCAAGCCCCAGGGAGCACCACCAAGCCCCAGAGAGCACCACCAAGCCCCAGGGAGCACCACCAAGCCCCAGAGAGCACCACCAAGCCCCAGAGAGCACCACCAAGCCCCAGGGAGCAGCACCAACCCCCAGAGAGCACCACCAACCCCCAGGAAGCACCACCAAGCCCCAGAGAGCACCACCAAGCCCCAGAGAGCACCACCAACCCCCAGAGAGCACCACCAAGCCCCTGGGAGCACCGCCCGACACGAGCGCTTGGCCAACCTTCATCCCTGCCCCGGACACAATTGCGGGGCGCCCTTGATGGCGGGTGGCCCGCCCGGCCGCCATTCACCCAGGGTCCTGCCTCGCGCTCTCTGATTGGTCGGGGAGCATGACACCTGGTGAGGCCTCACGTGCCACCTGGCAGTGACGTCACCATGACGTGGATGACAAGTGGGGAGGTGGTACCAGGGGGGGGGGAGACACGTGCTGGGGGGGGGGAGCACGCGCCATCGCTCCCCTTCCCACTCCTCGCTACCCGAGGGGTGCCTAGGGTGGGGCGCTGCCCCCCCCCCCCTCCCTTTTCACGGTACCAACATGGTACCCCCACTAACCACCTGGAGGCGGTAACCGTCACAGTCGGCAGATGTCGCTCCTGTCATCTGTCCCTGGCGCCCCCACCCTCCAGGGAGGGGGGAGGGCAGCTGGTGTTCTCCAGCTCCTGTTTTCGGCAGGTGGTCCCCGGCAGGTGGTCCCCGGCAGCTGGTCCCCGGCAGCAGGTCCCCGGCAGCTGGTCCCCGGCAGGTGGTCCCCGGCAGCTGGTCCCCGGCAGCTGGTCCCCGGCAGCTGGTCCCCGGCAGCAGGTCCCCGGCAGCTGGTCCCCGGCAGGTGGTCCCCGGGAGGTGGTCCCCGGCAGCTGGTCCCCGGCAGCTGGTCCCCGGCAGCTGGTCCCCGGCCTAACCACGTAAGGGGCGTGACCTTGCTGTTTCCCGCGTGGCTCAACGCTCACAAAAACTGGTCATGGAGTCGGGCGTCCCCGCCCCTGAGCCCTTCCTGCTGCGGCCTCCCGTAGTGAGCAGCGGTGGGCCCCGAGGAGGGCCACGAGGTGGGCCACGAGGTGGGCCCCGAGGTGGGCCACGAGGTGGGCCCCGAGGCGGGCCAGCGATGTGGCTTGGTGGGCCACGAGGTGCCCTACGAGGTGTCATCCTATAATACTTAAACCTTGAAATGTATAACACCAAAAGTTATTGTCAGTCAGCTACTAAATAGCAAACCAGTTGACAGTTATGTCTCTACGGACACTTGTCTGGGTACAAGTGACAGGATGAACAACCCAGCGGGTTTTCTTCCTATTGGGGAGTGTTGTACACGCTGCTATGGCGGTGTGTCCACTCACAGGATGAGTGGCGCTGCCCAATACTGTCACTATGGCGGTGTGTCCACTCACAGGATGAGTGGCGCTGCCCAATACTGTCACTATGGCGGTGTGTCCACTCACAGGATGAGTGGCGCTGCCCAATACTGTCACTATGGCGGTGTGTCCACTCACAGGATGAGTGGCGCTGCCCAATACTGTCACTATGGCGGTGTGTCCACTCACAGGATGAGTGGCGCTGCCCAATACTGTCACTATGGCGGTGTGTCCACTCACAGGATGAGTGGCGCTGCCCAATACTGTCACTATGGCGGTGTGTCCACTCACAGGATGAGTGGCGCTGCCCAATACTGTCACTATGGCGGTGTGTCCACTCACAGGATGAGTGGCGCTGCCCAATACTGTCACTATGGCGGTGTGTCCACTCACAGGATGAGTGGCGCTGCCCAATACTGTCACTATGGAGGTGTGTCCACTCACAGGATGAGTGGCGCTGCCCAATACTGTCACTATGGTGGTGTGTCCACTCACAGGATGAGTGGCGCTGCCCAATACTTTCACTATGGCGGTGTGTCCACTCACAGGATGAGTGGCGCTGCCCAATACTGTCACTATGGCGGTGTGTCCACTCACAGGATGAGTGGCGCTGCCCAATACTGTCACTATGGCGGTGTGTCCACTCACAGGATGAGTGGCGCTGCCCAATACTGTCACTATGGCGGTGTGTCCACTCACAGGATGAGTGGCGCTGCCCAATAAACTCACCCCTCGGGGCAAAATTTTAAAAAATAAATTATCGTCCCCCGCCCCCAACAAAAAAAATCGCGTACCGATTCGTAATTTATACCGATAAATATTTTTTTATACCGATAAAATCTATTTATTAAAATCTAAGATTTTATACCGATAAAATCGTAAAATTATATTACCAGCTACGTCTGACATTAAAGACTGCAGTACACTTTCAGTCACAACAAAATACCTCCAACACCATTTAGTTTACGGTATTCGGTGGCTTGACAACTACCCACTAACTCAAGTTTGTTTTGTGCTCGCCAATATTTCCCTCTTTGTATTCTAGACATTCTAGGTTCATGCTCTTTATATAGTGCTCATGCCCAACCTGTTCTCCCTGTACTGAATTGAATAGAACAGTCCGTAAAGACTTAACTGTTGGCTTGTTATTTTGTAACTGACAATAACTTCTAATGTTATACATTTCATGGTTTATGTATTATAGGTTGACTTTAAACTTGTCCGAGAATAATGGACGGACCTTCACATTTTTGCACATTTAATTTGTAAATAGTATAGATAGTACAAAATGACCCACACACTGCAGGAATTTGTTGCGAAGAAATTAGAATTGTTTTATTATGGACCTTCGTTTAATTTGGATAGTCCGTAGGGATACCATTATTTTTCTAAAGTTCAACTCTAAACGGTATGAAACAGGACTGTTCTCTCATCAATTATGGCGAGTCTTAGTTCCTCAGTTTCCAAACGAGACTAAGGATAGTCTCGTTTGTCATACTTCCATTCTTTGTTATTGCTTAGCTAAATATTAGCAAGATGTAAGGCATCTTGGCGGTGTTTCCACTCACAGGACGAGTGGCGATGTGTCAACTCACAGGACGAGTGGCACTGCCCAATAAACTCGCCCCTTGTAGCAAAATTAAACGTAAGGCATGGGGTAATCAACTACAGATCGTATGAAGGCACTGCAAAAGTTACGAGCACACGTGTTAGTTCCAATACCATTACTAACAAGAGTTTGGAGTGGTTTAAGTTGCCCAAGAATTTTTTTCCGTACGTTTCTGATGAGATTTGTCTTATAGACATCTTGGAATCACGGCCAGTAAGATTTACACGTCTCCACGGGCACTACATTAATATCAGAGTTATCAGAGTGAAGAGAACGAGGAACAAGACCTTTTGTTTTATCAACGGAGATAATTAGACTACATTCCTCTGTTTTCTTGACAAAATCAAGTTCTGAATTTTTTGCTTTGCTATTAAATGTTGTCATATTAGAGCACTTCATCTCGTTCTTTAATGTTCCTGTCTTAGGGAAGGTAACCCATTGGTACTGGTGTATACCCAGTGTACCGGTGTATACCTAGTGTACCGGTGTATACCCAGTGTACCGGTGTATACCTAGTGTACCGGTGAATACCCAGTGTACCGGTGTATACCCAGTGTACTAGTGTATACCCAGTGTACCGGTGTATACCAAGTGTACCGGTGTATACCCAGTGTACTGGTGTATACTCAGTGTACCGGGGTATACCCAGTGTACCGGTGTATACCCAGTGTACCGGGGTATACCCAGTGTACCGGGGTATACCCAGTGTACCGGGGTATACCCAGTGTACCGGTGTATACCCAGTGTACTGATGTATACCCAGAGTACCTGTGTATGCCCTGTGTACCGGTGTATTCCCAGTGTACCGGTGTATACCCAGTGTACCGGTGTATACCCAGTGTACCGGTGTATACCCAGTGTACCGGTGAATATCCAGTGTACCGGTGTATACCCAGTGTACCGGTGTATACCCAGTGTACCGGTGTATACCCAGTGTACCGGTGTATACCCATGAACAAATCCACAAGGGCCGTGACGAGGATTCGAACCTGCGTCCGAGAGCATCCCAGGCGCAGCCTTAATCCATGTGAATTTGTTCATTTGATGCATCACGCTATTGTTATTTCTGTGTAAAGCAGTGTATACCCAGAGTATGATGAGTGCTAGCCTTAGTGGGGTGATGCAAACCCTCTTTCTCACCCAAGAATTTTGTTCATATTATACAGGTAAACCTAAAATCCAAGCCAATTGGATTAGCTTGAGAGGCATTGCTCTCTCTCTCTCTCTCTCTCTCTCTCTCTCTCTCTCTCTCTCTCTCTCTCTCTCTCTCTCTCTCTCTGTTCCTCTCTCCAACACACACAGCGGACGTCATTATCCCCGCCTCTTTATAATGCCGTGATGGTATCAGGAACTGGTCGTTGTGTGGTACCTGCCCCCCCCCCCCCAATACCCAAGCACTCCCCCTGGTGCCCTGCGAGAACCAGTTTATATTCAGTCATCACCAGATCAATTATTCCCACCATTACATTCTTCCGTGGACAGATGTAGTGTGTGTGGTGGTGTATGTGGTGGTGGTGTATGTGGTAGTGGTGTATGTGGTGGTGGTGTATGTTGTGTGGTGGTGTATGTGGTGGTGGTGTATGTGGTAGTGGTGTATGTGGTGGTGGTGTATTAGTGTACTGTGCGAGACATACTCCGCCAGACCCAACACTAAGGCCTGTTGTGTTCACTACGGGAGCTGGAGGATTATTGTCTGCTTGGATGATCTTGAGGGGATTAGTGACCTGTGATCCCCATCGACACAAGGGTCAATCTTAGCACCCTAGCACCGCTGGGTATGGTGTAGCACCCTAGCACCGCTGGGTATAGTGTAGCACCCTGGCACCGCTGGGTATGGTGTAGCACCCTAGCACCGCTGGGTCTGGTGTAGCACCCTAGCACCGCTGGGTATGGTGTAGCACCCTAGCACCGCTGGGTATGGTGTAGCACCCTAGCACCGCTGGGTATGGTGTAGCACCCTAGCACCGCTGGGTATGGTGTAGCACCCTAGCACCGCTGGGTATAGTGTAGCACCCTAGCACCACTGGGTATAGTGTAGCACCCTAGCACCGCTGGGTATAGTGTAGCACCCTAGCACCGCTGGGTATAGTGTAGCACCCTAGCACCGCTGAGTATAGTGTAGCACCCTAGCACCGCTGGGTATAGTGTAGCACCCTAGCACCGCTGGGTATGGTGTAGCACCCTAGCACCGCTGGGTATAGTGTAGCACCCTAGCACCGCTGGGCATGGTGCGAAAACCTTTGTGTTCCGTGAATGTTAAAGAAAAGTTTGTAAGCCTCAGGAAACCCTTGTGTGTTCAATAGAACTCCAGGTTACGATCCTTATTACCATGTCGTGGTCTAGTCGCTAGAAGCGTGTGCGTGGCGACACCCACCGCATAGGTTCGAACCCTCGTCACAGCTCCTACGGATTTTCTCAATAATAATAATAATGGGTTCACTCACCCGAGGTGTTGGGGTTCGGGTGAGTCGGCCTCTGGCATAATGAAGCATTATCAGAGATTACTAAACAGGTCAATGTCCGTTTGCCTGGTCTTTATCCAACCTCGGCTTTGACGTCAGTCTCGCCGGGAGGGCAGCTAAATTCTGGCTACTGTGGTCCGTTATTTGTGTCTTGCTGTCTCTAAAGCGGCCACCACTAACACCACACTAGTCACTAACGTACCTTCGTGTATGGTTCAAAATGTTTGTAAAGTTCCCCGCACAGAATCATGCAGCCCGTTCTCATAAACAAAGGCTAAAGTCCATTCCATACACCCGCCAAACCCTCTGTTTATGAATGAAAAACGGTTTCACCACTCAGAACTGATGTTCGAACATTTCCGAAACAAGTGCTTTACTGACTAATTTTGTTCGAACCACAACGCTGTAAATGCTTCTCCCACGTACTACAAATACAAATAATCGACCACAGAACCAAAACACCTAACCTAACCTAACCTAACCTAACCTAACCTAACCTAACCAGTGCCTAAATATGTACAATATGCATATTATAAAATAATATTAATTTATATATATGATAAAATTCCTGTTTTGAATGAACAGTATGTTAAAATTGATGAATGCGTCTTTGGGGTCGACCGCTGGATGGAATAGACTAGTTCCGAGGACGGATTGTTCTGGTGAGGATGGCCGCTGCTTTAAGCAACCTAGTCCGAGGACGGGTTGGCCGAGAACGGGTTGGCCGAGAACGGGTTACATAGAAGATGCCTTTCGATTCTTTACAGTACTTGAAGACAAATTCAGGAATACTCCTTCGTCTACACTAACTGATAAGGTGAATGCGCTTGTGCGTACAGATAAAAGTTACACAATCATTCGTAATAACACACAAAGTAAAAACAATGTTTATTTAGACATATTTACAGACAATCTCGACCGCGTGTACGTGCTGAACATACAAATACAGTTGGCTCCGTGAGGACGGAGGTGCGGACACACTCGGCTGGACATTACTACCCACAATTATCTTAAAAGCCTTAGATAACTCCTACTTTAGTTATCACTACACGATCAGTGGTCGTCGTCTCCAATTAACTGGAAATACTGAGTGCCAAGTCAACGTGTAATAATTATAAAGACATTACGTTGATCTGGAACACATTGTCGCAGGTTAGTAAGTCTAATTGAAGAATCGCGTCGCCAGAAAATAAAACAAAACGCAATAATCCGATTTCCCGACGAAGGGAGGAAGCCTCACAGCTCCCATAACGCCATTAGGCAACTGTGAGCACTCCCAGCGCGCGCCCTCTGGAGATAGGTTATGGAGGTCCCTGAGGACACTCAACCCCATTATGTTAGGAGCCCCCACCACCCCACTCTCACCCACCTTCTCCCTCCTTAATCATCATCTTCTCATACCTTACTACATCCCTGTCATGTCTTAGCTCTAATGTTTCCTTCGCCTCCGTTGTTGTTGTTTTAGATTCAGCTACTCGGAACATAAAGTTCCACGTAGCACGGGCTATGGCGAGCCCGTAGTGGACTTACTGGCACAGAAGCGGGGCTTCGCCTCCCATGTCACTCCTGGTCACTTAAAGAAGCAGAGCCCGACGTAAACAACGCATTATCACACCGTTTGTACATAGGTTTGTGACCGCTGCTTCTTGTTCTTCACCAGTTATGTCACCTTCAGCTGCAAGAGTGACTTACTGGCTCTTATGTCCGACTCCAGGGGTTCGTGGAGGACGGACAGGCAGAGAAGTGGGGTTGGGCGATTCTGGGGTTTCGGACGAGAGCCTAGGGGGTTTCCGGAGAACAAATAAGGTTGGGGAAATTTGGTGAAATCTTGTTTCTGGAAGAAGGGGACTAATGGCTTGGAGGACTCTGGTATTTTGGAGGATTAGAAGGTTTTGGAGGACTAAGATAAGGTAAGAAGGCTGGGGAGGAAGGGTTGAAGACTGTATGGTGTAGGAAAGACGGGAAGACTAGAATGTGCAGCGGCAGGTATGTCGCCTTACTTTTTAATACGAGGTTTCACTCTTAAGAAATCCCCAAGAAGATCAGATTATAACTTAAGTAGCTTAACTAGCTTGTGTTAGATAGTTCATAGCGTACTCTAAGTCTCTACTCTTCGCAGGAACCATGTGTGATCCTGTTTGAGCAGCCTGGTCCATGCAGGTATTTACTGGACAAGAGTTTAGAAGAAGCTGCTGATGTTGGCTTTGCCCTGAACGTATAATCTAGTTCCCAATCCCAGAAAACAATGCGACTTTAGTGGGCTGCATAACGATGAGATGTATAAGTTATAAATTTTGCGTCTCTCCCGAAGCTAACTCTTCTCCCTTTTAAGTAGCAAGTTGAAAATTAGATTCTTGCCTGGTCTTGCAATATCGCGAGCTTCAGGCCATGAGTTTGATCCTCGTCAAGAGAGTAGAGCTCGCAGATGCCTACATAATGTTCCCCTGAGAACACGAGTCCAGTCTCAGGTCAAGCAAACCCTTAGTCATCTACACTTGTCAGGTCCTAGGCTTATTTCGGGGGCGAAGGGTGAATGTTCAGGGGTAAACTATCCGTTCCAGCGGTATTAAATTAAAAGGATTAACAGGATACTGCGAGGAAATAACAGTAGGGTCTCTCTAACCAACATAGGATTTAGCAGCAATAACACCCGGAGCATAACATTAATCATGATGGGATCAATGCCAACAGCATCGGACTCATGCTCAATATATAAGAGCATTAACCCCCCCTCAGAAGCAGTAGCGTCAGACTATCTTGAGGTTATCTTGAGATGATTTCGGGGCTTTAGTGTCCCCGCGGCCCGGTCCTCGACCAGGCCTCCACCCCCAGGAAGCAGCCCGTGACAGCTGACTAACTCCCAGGTACCTATTTTACTGCTAGGTAACTAGCAATTTTTAATAGTAATAGTGATATCTCCTGCAACATAATGAGTCAACGGCATTGACAGTACCACCATCATAAAGTACAGTAATAGACGCATCAACAACACAAACCATGAGGAACAGAAGAAAAACACCAGATAGGTGTGGTGGAGGCTGACTCCATACACAGTTTCAAATGTAGATATGACAGAGCCCAGTAGGCTCATGAATCTGTACACCAGTTGATTGACAGTTAAGAGGCGAGAGCAAAGAGCCAGAGCTCAACCCTCACAGTAGCAACAGAATCCTGGGAGGAACAGCAGCAACAGTACCCTGGGAGGAACAGCAGCAACAGTACCCTGGGAGGAACAGCAGCAACAGTACCCTGGGAGGAACAGCAGCAGCAGTACCCTGGGAGGAACAGCAGCAACAGTACCCTAGAAGAAACAGTAGCAACAGTACCCTGGGAGGAACAGCAGCAACAACAGCACCCTGGGAGGAACAGCAGCAGCAACAGTACCCTGGGAGGAACAGCAGCAGCAACAGTACCCTGGGAGGAACAGCAGCAACAGTACCCTGGAAGAAACAGTAGCAACAGTACCCTGGGAGGAACAGCAGCAACAACAGTACCCTGGGAGGAACAGCAGCAGCAACAGTACCCTGGGAGGAACAGCAGCAACAGTACCCTGTGTAACACTGTAAAAGTGTTTGGTTTAGGTTAATACATACATAGAGTACATGAGTCACAGACAAGGATCGGAGAGGCGCCAGTTGTCTGCCTGAGATCTCACACCTCTAACCGTTAACGACCCCAAGTGACCTGAGGTCAGATCATGAGAATTTCACCTTGCTTCCGCTAAGCGTATAATTGGAGCCGGGTAGCCTTCAAACATGCCGACGTTTAAGGAGTGGCTTGGTAGTGCCGGAGGCTATCTATTTGTGGGCGGAGTTAGCTACTAGGTTCCCCAATATAAACTCGGAGAGCTATCCAGAAAGGAACAGTCGGTCAACATTGGTCTACCCATTGGACCCCAAGACGGACGGACCCCAATGGACCCCAGGTCGCTTGTCAAAGACCCATGGGAGGAGGAAGAGAGAAGAAAGAAGAGAGAAGAAAGAAGAGGGAAGAAGGAAGAGAGAAGAAAGAAGAAAGAAGAAGAAGATAAGACAAGCTGAGTGAGACACGATGCCTGTGTCCCTTGCTGGTATCAGCATCATTGCATGGAGCGTAATTGCAAGACAGGATCGTTTGCCTTAACTGGCCGCCCCTCCTACAAGCATGTTGCTCTGTTGAGTGATTCTTCCTGTGTCATGCGGACTTGATGTGGCTGTCAGAAGTAGCTCTCTGAAGGAGGCGTGCTGGAGCAACATGGAGGAAGAAGAGTAGGATGGGATTTCTACTGTTGGCAACTATATGAAGGTCTCGAAACTTGTAGTCCCTATAGCTGTGAAGAACCCCAATATACGTCTCTCATGGTGACTGACGTAGGGCCAATTACAGATCAGCTGGGACAACCGAATTCCACGGTCCTGTGCGCAGTTCAAGTAGTAACGGCTTTCGGGTTGACCAAGGGTTGTTGTGCGTTAACGACGGAGAAGCGACGGAGGCAGTTGTGTTGAAGAAATGTGGTACAGGATTATCTACAAGACCAAGCAGTGACGTCGCCCAGCCAGAGACAATGGACGTCTGTCTATATATTTCATTTTTTTAGAGTAGGATGATGTATATTTGTTTAGCTAGGATGTATTCTTTTCGTTAATAAAGTTGTCGCACACAGCTAGCTTGCTTTAGCAGTGTTGCAAAAACTTTATTTTCGGGGAGAAGGGGAGATGTAACACTGTAAAAGTGTTTGGTTTAGGTTAATACATACATAGAGTACATGAGTCACAGACAAGGATCGGAGAGGCGCCAGTTGTCTGCCTGAGATCTCACACCTCTAACCGTTAACGACCCCAAGTGACCTGAGGTCAGATCATGAGAATTTCACCTTGCTTCCGCTAAGCGTATAATTGGAGCCGGGTAGCCTTCAAACATGCCGACGTTTAAGGAGTGGCTTGGTAGTGCCGGAGGCTATCTATTTGTGGGCGGAGTTAGCTACTAGGTTCCCCAATATAAACTCGGAGAGCTATCCAGAAAGGAGCATTAATCAAGAGAACAGCAGACGAGGACCATGAGGAACAGAAGAAAAACACCAGATAGGTGTGGTGGAGGCTGACTCCATACACAGTTTCAAATGTAGATATGACAGAGCCCAGTAGGCTCATGAATCTGTACACCAGTTGATTGACAGTTAAGAGGCGAGAGCAAAGAGCCAGAGCTCAACCCTCACAGTAGCAACAGAATCCTGGGAGGAACAGCAGCAACAGTACCCTGGGAGGAACAGCAGCAACAGTACCCTGGAAGGAACAGCAGCAACAGTACCCTGGGAGGAACAGCAGCAGCAGTACCCTGGGAGGAACAGAACAGCAACAGAAACAGTCAAAACAACTAGCAGCCGTAGCAGCCTGTCTACCATCTGGTGCACTTGGACGGGGGAGGGGTGGTAGAGGGCATTATTGGTGCTAGGGTAGAGGCCCTTCACACACACACAACCTATAGGCAGGCCCCGCTAGGCCCACCGTCGTCGTCCCTAGCGACGCACAGGGCCTTCCCTTAGTCAGGAAAGGCTCCCTGAGCTGCCCCACAGCTTCCCCTATTGATCACCTGTGTGCCTTGCACCATACCTGTGCGACCAGCCGCTTCCCATTACTTCACAAGAGACACCATGTCGGGGCTCAGGTCCACCCTGAGCCTCGCAAACCTGAACTCGTGTCGCCTGAGCTCTCTAATATCACATTTTTCTCACTCCCAGCCATGCGGGGGGAGGTTCTATGTAGGCCGAGTGGGAATGTTGATCGACTGTCTGTGCCGAGGTGTACGTTTGGCGAGGCGAGGATGTTTTTAAGAGGGTTTACTGATGTGTGTTAGTAGCAGCAAGTTTTCAAGGACAGTATTGCCATGCTCGCTCAACAAGGTTACCCTCGTCTCGCTTGCCACTGCAGGTTCTGCACTTCAGTCTTAATTTACTTTTTACCTAAATAAGTCGCCAGACTAGAATGCTTTCGCGCACTAATAGTTGATGTTTGAATGTGTTATTATTATGTCGGCGGAGCAGTGAGGGAAGACTAGCAAGTGGGGGAGGCGAGTGTGGTGGTGGCGGCAGCCCTGGTGGCTTGGGGCGGTGTGAAGGTGGAGAGGATAGGTGGCTGGGCCGGGGACACTCTCCCACCTGTGTATTTGTCTATTTCTCTCCCTCTTTCTTGTCCAACCATTTGGGCTGGATGGTAGAACGACCGTCTCCCTTCATGCAGGTCGGCGTTCAATCCCCAACCGTCTAAGTGGTTGGGCACCATTCTTTTCCCTCGTCCCATCCCAAATCCTTATCCTGACCCCTTCTCAGTGCTATATAGTCGTAATGCCTTGGGGTTTTCCCGTCATAATTCCCGCTCTCTCTTCCTCTTTCTCTCAAATTCTCGTTCTCTTGTTTATAATAATT
Organism: Procambarus clarkii; assembly: GCF_040958095.1. Taxonomy (NCBI): domain Eukaryota; kingdom Metazoa; phylum Arthropoda; class Malacostraca; order Decapoda; family Cambaridae; genus Procambarus; species Procambarus clarkii. Next base: position 20,308,582 of record NC_091206.1, read on the forward strand.
CAGACTGGAAATCATCAGGAATGGCGCTGATGTTCCCAATGAAACTGCAAGCTTAAAGCTGTTAGCTTACATCAGCTCCCCTCAAGCTTAATTCCTCCTAGAAACTGACTTAATTACTGATCCTACTATTAGCTTTCATGTGCCAGAACCTTCATGTGGACGTTTGACTTGATTTCACGGGAACCTACTTAATAAAATTATTTTTCAAGAAATATAAAAGATATGATGACACTTAATGCTTAGAAGGTTCCTTTATGAAACCAATATTGGTCTCTTGGTGCATTAATACAGATCCACCTGTGCTCGGTGTATACAGGACCAAGGTGGTGAAAGTCTACACATTCATATAAAGAGTCAGAGAGGCGAGACAGCTGCCCTGGGAGACACATTAGACACAGCCAAAAGAAAATCCCCAAACATGAGGGACATGTATAGCTAGGTGTGCTTTATCTGTCGAAGCAGCTCTCTTCAGCATTGATTAGGTAACATTCTCCACTCGAGAGCTCTCACAGCTTGTGTAATTTATATATAATATATATTAAATTCACTCTGATAACAACTACACACATGAACAAATTCACAAGGGCCGTGACGAGGATTCGAACCTGCGTCAGAGAGCATCCCAGACGCTGCCTTTATCGACTGAACTACGGCTGAGCTAAGGCAGCGTCTGAGATGCTCTCGGACGCAGGTTCGAATCCTCGTCACGGCCCTTATGGATTTGTTCATTTGATGCATCACGTAATTGGGATTTGTGTGTGTACACACATGAAGTTTGTGTATGTAGTATCGTCTTCCTGATATTCCTCAGCTTCTGCAGCAGGACGCGCTAGGTGGGTCTCCTCTTCTCCCTTCATCGAGACATCCCAACTGCATTTCAATATCCTGCTACTTAGGAAACATTATCCTCTAGCAATCAGCAAGGTTATCTCTAACACGCTGGCAGGTGCCGCTGCTCCCCACCACTACCGTGTTCTAACTCTTCACCTCATTCCAGGACATTTATCTCTGCTCTCCAGGTCTTAAAGCTGTGCATGGATGTGACTTTCATCATCTAAGCTACCAGTTCGTTCCACTTGGTTTATCACCCTCGCTGCATAGGAATATTTTCTCTGACTTGTTTGTTTTTCCAATATTTACCTGTTATTTTCCACCTCGTCTATCCCCCCTACGTATCTTGGACGTTGTCATCATATCTTCTCTGGCCTTACTGCTAGTCAGACGGGACTCTCTTCCTTACCTATCTTCATTCCAAGTTTTTTCATGGCAATGATCTTAGTGTGTGGGGGGGGGGAAATGTGCGTACGCATGTGTGTGTTTACGCGTGTGTGCGCGTGTGCACGAAGCAGATCATGTGTAATAAACAAACATGCAGTTAATTGCCAAATAAAACCTTAGTTTATTTGAATTTCGTCCACGTTCCAGTACAGCTAAACAAAAATAGAGGGGGGGGAGGAGGGGCAGAGGAGGGAGGGGAAGAGGGGGGAGGGGGGCATAGGGGGGAGGGGGGCAGACGGGGGAGGGGGCAGTGGGGGGAGGGGGCACAGGGGGGAGGGGGGGAAAAACACAAATTGTTGTCAGAAAGTTTCGGGCGCGGCTATTATTTATTGTTTAACTCATTTGTCAGAAACAATAACGAAGGGAGAGTTATTTTGCGGGACCAGCTCCTCCATAAATATTTAATTATGTGGAACACCAAAACTGCCACTTATATTTAATAGGGTTCTGGTATTTTTTTTATGAGAGTGGGGGGGGGAGGTTAATGAATTGGGAGGGGGGGTGATGAAATGGGAGGGGGGGGTGATGAAATGGGATAGGGGTAATGAATAGGTGGGAGGGTTAAAAACAGTAGGGATTAGAGCAGGGGGAGGACTGGAACTCTGAGAGGGATAGCTTGAGTACGAACTTGTACAGGAAAAACAATTATAAAAGAGTCCTTCATGTGTGATTATATAAATGAGCAGCGGTCTCATGATGAAATATTTTCTTGCTCTTAAAATTACATATATACGGCGTATACAATTACATGTGAGATCACTAAACACTCACATTTGATATTAATAATTGATAGGTTTTTCTTTATCGAAACTGTATCATGTATAGATACATCTCTTGAGAACGCGCGCGCGTGTGTGTGTGTGTGTGTTTACTACTTGAGCCTCCTAGATCGAGCTGTAGCTCTTGAACCCCGTCTTTCTTACTGTAGGTTGTCTAATGACTCCTGAACTATTTTTCCTCCATCATATCTACTACATATTTCTTTCACACACACACACACACACACACACACACACACACACACACACACACACACACACACACACACACACACACACACACACACACTCACACACACACACACACACACGCGCGCGCACGCACTACACACGCATACGCACGCACTAAAGGACCAGGTTGTAGAGGCAAACTTCTTTCATAACTTTAAAAGAAGATATGATAGGGAAATAAGTCATGAATCATTGCATTAGAGAACCGGCGGTTAAAAAAGCGGGGTCCAAGAGCTAATGCTGGATCCTGCAGGTACAAATAGGTGAGTATACACACGCGCGCGCGCACACATTAATAATCGCTCACCTATTAAAGACCAATTTAATAGTTTGCTTCTAAAATATTGATAAATTACAGGTCTTAATTCCCCTATTAATCAACTGCTAATCAAGGTCTCGATGAATCAATCAACAGCTTAATCAACCATTCTATTGATGCTATTCACCTCAAAGCAAGAGTGTTAGTCGAAATCTCTTCCCCATGTCAATATTGCCTTCCATGTTGAGTTTGGCAGGTAGAGAGAGAGATATAAAGAGAGAGAGAGAGAGAGAGAGAGAGAGAGAGAGAGAGAGAGAGAGAGAGAGAGAGAGAGAGAGAGAGAGAGAGAGAGATTAATTGATGAAGATTAAGCCACCCAAAAGGTGGCACAGGGCATGAATAGCCCGTAAGTGGTGGCCCTTTTGAGCCATTACCAGTATCAAGGGCTGATACTGGAGATCTATGGAGGTGCGACTGCACCCTGCGTGACGGGAGATGTCTCCCGTGGAGAGAGAGAAAAAGAGAGAGAGAGTGGATTAGAGAGCGAGAGAGAGCGATAGAGATATAGAGATAAAGTGATAGAGAGGGAAAGATAGTGATTGATTGAACTGTGATTACGAGCAAGATAGTTAATACACATAGGGCATTAAACTTGACATTTGTGGCTTGATAGCTGCATACAAGATTCAGATTCGCTTGAACCTTAAATATGGACCACTCACTTAAACAGCCCGCGCCCCCTCCCCCCCCCACCCAATCTATAACAGCCTGTCGACCCCTCCACCCCCCTTTCCTTTTCAGCCTATGTGGAAGGCAAGTCTCTTCAAGGCCTCGCCACCTGTCTCATTTCTCATCCGAGTCGCTCCTGGTCCTACTGGCTTCAGAGAAGTATTCATTCATAACGTATATGAAACCTCTACTTCATAAGGGGCTCAGTCTTCACCCGATACATAATAAGCATATTAATTAATTAATTATACACGTAATAAATTTAGAATTAAGCCAAGGCCCGAGTCAGGTTGTACATAGGAGGAGGTAAGACAATAGCCCTTAGTTAGTGGAAAACATGGGAAGGTACTCTCATCTTTAAACCATTTAGCGTTACTGGGAAAACGAGATTGGGAGGAGGAGAGGAAGAGAGAGGGCGGGGGGGATTGAATGAGAGAGGGAAATAGGGGAAGAGAGAGAGTAGAACGATAAACCGAGGTCAACTGATTCCCTACCCCCCCCCCTTTCCCCATAAACACCCCATCCTACTAAACACCCCATCCCCTCCTCAACACCTCCCTTTAACACCCTACTCCTCATTCACGCTTCTACCCTACTTTACCCTTTTCATCTTCCCTATTCCCTCCGGAACTCCTCCACTCAATATAACCCTCACACCTTCCTCACATTTCCCACTCCCTCCCCCACTACCCCCATCATCCCTCCCCCACTACCCCCAACATCCCTCCCCACTACCCCCAACATCCCTCCCCACCAGCGCCAACATCCTCCCCCCCCCCCACAGCAACCACCCCCCCATCTTCCCACTAATCTACATAATTAACCGCCAGATCAGTGAAGCCGGGGACTGCTAATTGTCTAACCAATTAATAATGGGCAGGAATTAGTCTCCCGTGAAGCCTTAATCTTTTTCATCCTTGAATTTTGCTTCTGTTTTATATATACGTCTGAGAACACCCGGCAGAGAACATTTTGAGAACACAGAGCAACTCGTTTTGAGATTACATGGGAGAACGCTTTTTGAGAACTTAAACATCCGAAAAAAGGCTGAAATCAATTTTTGTTTCGGTCTCAGTGGCCTCAATATTGGAGTCACGACAAGGTGATCCATTGGTCATTTTCCTGTATGCAAAGTTTGCTTTATGGATAACAAATGAGGGAGGAAATATTTTATACAGCGGGATATAATGGACTTCTGATAGGAAATGAGCTCATAAAGAGAGTGACGCAGACTTATGTATATGTATACACTGTCTACAATGAATACACGCAAAGCAAAACACACACACACACTCTGGTGGCTGAGTGGACCGCGCTCGGGATTCGTTGTCCTAGGGACTGGGTATTGATCCCCGGCGATGGCGGAAACAAATTGGCATAGTTTCTTTCACCCTGATGCCCCTGTTACCTAGCAGTAAACAGGTATCTGGAGTTAGACAGCTGCTATGGTCTGCTTCCTGTGTGTTGTGTGAAGCTCCAAGCTTCAAGCTGTGTGAAGGATTCTACTATGGTTCTACTTTTGGTAGGATTCTCTACTCCTTCATTCTACTTTGCTCTGATGAAGGCGATGTAGCCGAAAACGCGTTAAGCATTCTCTATTTTTCAACTGTGGCTTTTCCGCATACTTAGATCAGTGTTTTTTTTTATCATTGTTGCATATTATATATATATATATATATATATATATATATATATATATATATATATATATATATATATATATATATATATATATATATATACATACATACACACACACACACACACAGTTTAGCCACACATATACATGCTTTAATTTAATTGGGAAGAAAGATGTTGCAACGGCTGAGGTTTCTGCATCCACCATCTCATGCAATATTGAGATGTTGTTTTCAACACTGCCTAACATTGCGCTAAGGTGACCGGTAAATCTTGCTGCAGGAACTAATATATATTCCCAAACAGAGTAAAACAATAGGCGCTGTCTTAGGTAGATGAGGAAGAAGCAAGTTCCTCAAGGCTTCCAACAGCGCGTGGTGGAGGAGGCGCGCAGTGATTGACGTCTGGAGAGCAAGTGTGGCGTTTTTCCTGAGTGTTTTGGTGTTTGACGGTCTGTTGCATCTTCCCTGACAAGAGATCCTCTGATGAGAGAGGCGTTTACTGTCTTTGAACTTCTTCAAGCATTTATTTTTTGTGACATTTGTGATCCCGTTATGTTGTCCAGTGTATAGGTTGGAAGCATCGTATAGAGGACTTTGAGAGTGGCCTCATGATTCTTGTGGTGACTGAGAACTGTGTTCTTGTGTTTGGGTCGCAATAGAATAGAACTATCATGGGGGGAAAGCGCCAAACTATTGCGACTATTTAGCACGTGGAAGGGGGTCAGGATAAGGATTTGGGATGGGACGGGGGGGGGAGAGGAATGATGCCCAACCACTTGGAAGGTCGGGGATTGAACGCCGACCTGCATGAAGCGAGACCGTCGCTCTACCGTCCAGCCCAAGTGACTGGTGTTCGGGTAGCACGTGTAACCCTATTCTTGGCTTGTATGCGTGCACTCGTGTCCAAAATAATGTATTGTAGTCCCCTTTCACTTGCCTTGTACCGTGACTCATCATAGCAGAGGATTCGATTAGTACAGCAGCCTTTATTTATTATACAAAAGAACCTTAAAAGAAGACCCACGAAAATGATCAATTTGGATGCCAAGGAAGACGCAAACTCCTACTTTATCTCTCTTCCCCTCCACATCCTTCTCTTCCCCTCCACGTCCTTCTCTTCCACTCCACATCCTTCTCTTCCCCTCCACATCCTCTTCCCCTCCACATCCTTCTCTTCCCCCTCCACATCCTTCTCTTCCCCTCCACATCCTCTTCCCCTCCACATCCTTCTCTTCCCCCTCCACGTCCTCCTCTTCCCCTCCACATCCTTCTCTTCCCCTCCACATCCTCCTCTTCCCCCTCCACGTCCTTCTCTTCCCCTCCACACCCTTCTCTTACCCCTCCACATCCTTCTCTTCCCCCTCCACATCCTTCTCTTCCCCTCCACATCCTCCTCTTCCCCTCCACATCCTCCTCTTCCCACTATGAGCGTGACTCCAGCCCTTCACGTTTCCTCAGAGCTCTCCCTGTCCCTGCCTGCTTACCTAGCATCACCGGCCATCTCCACCTCTCTTATTATCACTTGAATAAAAACAAAACAAAAATAAAAACACACCTCACTCTTAAACATCTGTACAGAGATTTGTTTAAGATCCTCCTTAATAAAGATGAAAAAAAAGATAAAGAAAATAAAGATGGAAGAGTAAGTGAAATGTGAAAAATGATATCAAGATGTTTAAGCCGACGACCCGTCAGGTCAACCCGACAGGGCCGTGACGGCCCTGGCGGACCCCGACGGCCCTGGCGGACCCCGACGGCCCTAGCGGACCCCGACGGCCCTAGCGGACCCCGACGGCCCTAGCGGACCCCGACGGCCCTAGCGGACCCCGACGGCCCTAGCGAACCCCGACGGCCCTAGCGGACCCCGACGGCCCTAGCGGACCCCGACGGCCCTAGCGGACCCGATGGCCCTGGCGGACCCCGACACAAACACCAACAATAACAAGTTACAGTAGCAACCTGATTTACAATATACAATTATCACACAATTATCACACATTTTGAGATGCAACATGTGTCCATAATTCATGCACTAGTCATGTGTGTGTTGCATGGTTTATCTAGGGTTGTGCAGGGTATTTAATCACAGTTGGGATTTTCGCACAGTAAGATAATCTCTGGAATATGCCCAGTAGTCGAAGACCTACTGGCTAACTAGCTGATGTATGCTTGTCCGTCTGATCCCCGCGAGGACCTGGGCACTGTTCAGCCAGTTAACCCAGATTTCTAGTATTTTGCAGGATGGGTACAGGTTGATTCTGGTTGATGGGGTTTTGGAAGTTCTTCTACTCCCCAAGGGTTTCTATTAACAGTATTACTAGGTTCAGGGTTCCTGTTAGCTGCAGCGATGGCCAAGTCCTCGACGATCTTCTAAAAACGTGTCCTGGGCGTGTTGTCATCTGTGTGTACCTAACAGAAATGCATGAATAAAGTGGCCCCCTAAAATGCTGTTAAACGTAGTGTGTTTCGTGATTACTCGACACCATCTCAGCCATGCATGAATATGAATTAGAAGTGAGGGAGTTGTGGGGCGCTGGCACAGCTGGCACCGCTGGACGCAAAGGGCGACGCAGAGCCCTGCGATACAAACTGCAGGAGCTACTCTGATAAAGATGCTCAGCAGCATAACAGTGCAATCGTCTATGTAAACAAGGAGGTCAATCCATAACAAATAATGATACATAATGTGGACTATGGAACCAACATGTCCACACTTTGTACTATTGTTATTCTAAATGGCATGAACAAGAATACAGCCGAGCATAACTGACCATTTCTAGGTCAAGTAATATCAATGCTAATATACACAATCTTAGGGCCTAACGTAGTACATATATGTACTAGAAGACGTTGGATCCGGTAATTGATACTTTCTCGAGTCCCTTACAATATCAATAGTACAAAACAGCCCCTGGAGGCGCCAGGCGCCACATTTTGTACACAGAGGATAGGGTGTGATAAATTATAGAATTTGAACATGATCAACAAATTACCATAAAATGGAAATCAGAGACGCGTCTTGATACAAGAGGAAGGAGAAAAACCAGGAGGACATATTCCTAAGCCACACCCTCCCTCAGTCACACCCTCCCTTAGCCACACCCTCCCTTAGCCACACCCTCCCTCAGCCACACCCTCCCTTAGCCACATCCTCCCTCAGCCACACCCTCCCTCAGCCACACCCTCCCTCAGCCACACCCTCCCTTAGCCACACCCTCCCTCAGCCACACCCTCCCTCAGCCACACCCTCCCTTAGCCACACCCTCCCTCAGTCACACCCTCCCTTAGCCACACCCTCCCTTAGCCACACCCTCCCTCAGCCACACCCTCCCTCAGCCACACCCTCCCTCAGCCACACCCTCCCTCAGCCACACCCTCCCTTAGCCACACCCTCCCTCAGCCACACCCTCCCTCAGCCACACCCTTAGCCACACCCTCCCTCAGTCACACCCTCCCTCAGCCAGACCCTCCCTTAGCCACACCCTCCCTTAGCCACACCCTCCCTTAGCCACACCCACCCTCAGCCACACCCTCCCTCAGCCACACCCTCCCTCAGCCACACCCTCCCTTAGCCACACCCTCCCTCAAGCGGTGGACGGGAATGCCACACTCAATATGGCATTAGGCGGCTGAGGCAGCCAGGTAATGACAGATTAACCTCGGCCTTGGAATTAATTGTCACTAATTAAAAGACAATTTGCCCGAGTTCCCGCCTAACTACCTTACTGCTAGCAAATGATGTCGATTTCGACTCCGCATCTCGGTCTTGTCCCCCCCCCAGTCTTCCCCCCCCCCCCTTGCTCTCTTCTGTTTCCTCCTGGATAAATATCAATGTTATTAACTTGTCTCATCTTTTGTAGAATTTCCCTTTTACTCTATTCATGGCATTTATCATTTACTTCGTGTTTCCCATCTCCTTGTCCCTCCTCTTTCCATTTTATTTTCCCCCTCCAGCTTATATTTTTGTCGTTGTTTCTATTTGTTACGTGGTTATTCTCCTTTTCTATCTTCACTTTTATCATGTTCTCATTCTATTCTACTCATTTTTTCTGCTGTTCTTCCTTTTCTAAGTGACTATTTCGCACCTCGATTCTTGCTTGATTTTTAACCATCCAATGTTTTCTCTGCTCTCTATCCTCCTCGTCCTGCACCCTCCGCCTCTCCTATTATCTCTCTAGCCCCCTATCCCCATCCACTGTCAAGAGATCAGGATGCTAACTAATATTCCACAATGTTTAACCTAAGGCTTAGAGAGTCACATACCTGATCGTTCAACACATAACCGGAGAAGCACACATCTGGCTCGAGTCATACCTGGCTCTTGAGAACACACATCTGCCTCTAGCTAGCACCAAGCCTGAACACCCTAATGTTCGTTTTCTCACATCGTGTAATTCATCTCGTCAATTTGTGTACGAATTACTCCGCTGTGAAAAATGATCCATAAACGTCCCTACATCCCCCTCCAACCCCCTTCCAACCCCCCTCCCCCCCCCAAAAAAAAAATCCATAACAGCCCTCTAACCGCCCCCCCCCCAATCCATCCACCCCCCCCCCCCACCCAAAATCCATAGAGTGAACCAATATTTAACCAAAATATTCCCTCCCAACACCTCCTACAGCCCCCCCCCCCCTTTTAACCACCCACAACACCCTCTCGGGCCGTCCCCCTCTCACCAACCCCCCCCCTCTACAACCCCCTCCCATCATAACACCACTAACCCCCTCCCCTTCCACCTCTTTTTTTTTTAATAAGTTACACAAGATGGTTTAAGTTGAGGGAGTATGTGGTGCTTGAGGAAATTATGAATGGCAAGAACTGCCAGGGGGAAAAACAGGCCTTCGCACCCCGTGCGTAACGGCGAAACTTGCATAAGACTACGTCGAGATATTTCAGGATTGACGGAAGGAAGGCAAAATGAGAGATTGAGGGAGGGAGGAAGGGAGGAGAGGCAAGCATGGGTAGAGATGTACATGGGGAGTAGGGAGGGGAGAGAGAGTGTATAAGGGTGAAAAAGAGATGGAGAAAAGATGCCATAGACATCAGAAAAGATGACGAAACGGCGTCAATTTCCTCTGCTATAGCGAATATATTGAGAGAGTAAAAATTCCAGTAAATGGGTCAAAACAGTGGATCAAACGTAAGAAAGGAGAAGAGCGCATAGGAGAGGCCTGGGAGTGAGAGACTATAGACGTTAGAGACGCATGAGGAGACCTCACCAGGAGCGGGAGAGGGGCAATAAGTGAGGGAGGGGAGGAGAGAGAGAGAGAGAGAGAGAGGGGGGGGTGAGAGGAAATAGGAACATTATTTGAGAACTCGGATGCTTTGGTGATAAATAGCGTCATAATGTGGTGGTGTGTGGTTTATTCTGAGCCCCTGCTGGGTACACGCGCGCACACACGCCACCACCTACATAATTCTCAAGGGGAATTGACAGGGTGGACAAAGACAAACTCTTCAGCACGGGCGGAACACGAACAAGGGGACGCAGGTGGAAACTTAGAACGCAAATGAGCCAGAGAGACATCAGAAATAATATTTTCAGTGTCAGAGTAGCTAACAAATGAAATGTATTAGGCAGTGATGTGGCGGAGGCTGACTCCATACACAGCTATAAATGTAGATATGATAGAGCCCAGTAGGCTCAGGAATCTGTACACCAGTTGATTGACAGTTGAGAGGCGGGACCAAAGAGCCAGAGCTCAACCCCCCGCAAGCACAACTAGGTGAGTACCTCTAACACAGCACCCCCTACCACAGCACCCCCACCACAGCACCCCCGCCACAGCACCCCTAACACAGCTCCCCCACCACAGCATCCCCGCCACAGCACCCCTACCACAGCACCCCTGCCACAGCACCCCTACCACAGTCCCCCTGCCACAGCAACTCGTCCCCTCCCACTCACAACCCGGGACGCGGGATAATACCCTGCAGGACGGACGGCGTCAGGTCGATAAAGCCGAACGAATTGGAACTAGGTATTAGCGAGTCTCTCAGGCCCACCCGGCTGAGGCCAGGAGATGCAACCATAGCCTACCCATATAATATATATATATATATATATATATATATATATATATATATATATATATATATATATATATATATATATATAGGGGAAGGGAAGCTTCCTATATATAGTGTAGGGCAGCTGCCCAAATGCAGATGTACCTGTGTCAATAAAAAAATAAGTCGAAATAAACTGGAGTTATTCAGGTTATAGTGATGAAAATAGTAATTATTGACGATGGTTTGTGATGAAGATAGTATATACAGTGAAAATGTAAGATGAGGGGAGAGAGGAAGGACTAGAGAAAAACAGATCGAGATCTAGATAAATCAGAGATAGAGAAGGGAGATAGACATACAGACCGACTGACCCGGGAATGGGGGTACTAGGGTACCCCCTAGTATATTATATATATATATATATATATATATATATATATATATATATATATATATATATATATATATATATATAGGTATATATATATAGGTATATATATATATATATATATATATAGGTATATATATATATATATATATATATATAGGTATATATATATATATTTATATATATATATATATATATATATATATATATATATATATATATATATATATATATATATATATATATATTAGTGTGTGTGTGTGTGTGTTTAAACCACTCTTACATAGATATAATAAACCACTTTCCTCTCACAATAACCACCACAACCACCACCATTCCTGCATCCTTAAACTACCACAACTTCATCTTCATCCCGGGACCATAGGTACCATCCTTTTCCTTGTTGCCTAAAAGCCTCAACACTCCAGCCACTAACAAGTACCATTCCCACTGCTTACCACATAAACTACCAGTGTCATGCAGCCTGTAACTCCCACCATTCCTGCTTCCCACAGCAATGGTGGAAGTTAACCAGTACACCACGCCCCTTTCTCCTTCTTCAATCCCTGCATCATTTTTATTCATCATTCATTCTTCCGTTCTTCGCGTCACTTTATACAGTTTCCTTCTGCTCCACACACCACCTTTGAGCAACTTTCTTTCCTCTTCTATCCAAAAACTTATCAAATCGTCATTACGCCACAAGTTCCTTCAGGAGGACATGACTACACACCAACAAGGGAGCAAATACCTGCTCCAGGACACAATGATGTTTACTTCAGGTCCTGGGAGCGTGACCAAATGGGAGAGCCCGCCCAGGTCGCACCTCTGTCGAAGTGAGCGCTCCAAGTACTGATTGACAAGTAATTCTTACCTACTCATGCTTGGTGGCTACTCGTGATTGGATTCTCGTGTTTGACTAGTCGTGATTGGTTAGTCGTGGTTGGCTAATTCTGTTTAGTAGCGTTTGTGGGGAGGAAGATGGAACTCTGAGGCAGTGTCTAAGAGTTCCTAGTGCCTAGCTGTCAGGTGCCCGGTACAACTACTCTCAACCTTCTAACACTAGGGACAGCGTTTGAAGCTGTGGTTTATCATTCTAATTCCTTCCCGGTTGAAACAAGTTGTTGTTGTCAACTGTATGCATTTCATTTATTTTTACATTGTGATCCTGTTTCTTTCGATTCTCATCTTTAACAGTGATGTGACAAGACTAAAAACAAATATTTGAGAAGGCCTAATGTTTAACAAGGTGTGGGTCCCATTCAGCAGCTGCATATTTTACGATTGGTCTCACATTGGTATTTTGAAATTTGTCTTTATCTAGGTTTCTACATAAAAACTATTTTGTGTGTGCCAATTTTGCACACGCAGCTGATGACATTCTGCTTATGTGCGCTTTTGGTGAAAACTTCGCGACACGTCTTCCCTTTGTCCTGTTGAGTATCCTCATGATGTAACTGTCTTCCCCTCAGTCTGTATTGTCGTTTTGGTCTCGATCCTCTCCCTTCATTCTAATACCTATGAACGTTTCAGGACATATTCTAGCCACAGACTAGAAGGTGAAGGGACGACGACGTTTCGGTCCGTCCTGGACCATTCTCAAGTCGATTGTGAATGGTCCAGGACGGACCGAAACGTCGTCGTCCCTTCACCTTCTAGTGTGTGGTCTGGTCAACATTCTTCAGCCACGTTATTGCGACTCAACGCCGGCATATTCTAGCCACAATTAGCTAACCATTGATGTGACTTAAGGAACTCCTCTAGCATTGTGGTTTCCTGGCCCAAGACCTTTGCGTACGGCGAGGCGCAGCTCCTGGTCTCTGGTGTTGTATACCAGAAGCAGAACACCAGAAGCCTGTGAAGTTCACGGCTTCTGGTGTTTTAAGTGTTGGTTTGACGTTTGAGTTCATACTCGTGGATAGTTTTCAGGAAGGTTGAGTTGAGTCGTCTAGAGGCTTCCTTCTGTATGAACTCACAGGATTTAAGAGTGTGTACAACTGCCGTCATTTTTGGTAATAAAACACAAGAGAAGAATAATAACACCCAGACCTGTCTCCTCTCTCGTTAAAAATAGATATTGGAGCTACCTCTTATGCTTATAAATAGACCTTGGTTGGAATTAAGGAATAATTTACCAGACTATTTCTCGAGTTTGTCTAGGACTTCTCTTTGCATTCGTCTTTAGTACAGATTCTTCTCTTGAACTTTCCATTATCCGAAGACAATGATATAAGCGATCCTCTTTCAATAGACAGGTCGTTAACACAAATATTAAAGGTATTAAGGGGCCCTAGTTCTCACCCCTGTTGTAACATGATCGGTGCCTCTCTACTCTGATGCCTTCCCTCTGGTGGACACTGACCTCTGTTAGAGAGAGACTTCCTCGCCCAGTTGATCCCTCTCCCAGATATGCCTGCATTCTTATCGATAATGTATTCGAGCGTCCTGTGTGAAGGGTGCAATCTGCTCATCACTCTCCTGTTTTATCGCAGCGTCCTGTTATTAAACTCTAGTAGGTTTCCCAGGCAGGAATTCCCTGCACTCAATATATTGTGTAGTTTTAGACGCGAAGTTCATATTCTTTAATTGCTCAGCGGGTCTCCTCAAAATCTCCATTACCGGGTATTCTACGTTAGTGATGTGAGTACTAACCTAGTTGTGCTTGCGGGGGTTGAGCTTCGGCTCTTTGGTCCCGCCTCTCAACCGTCAATCAACCGGTGTACAGATTCCCGAGCATATTGGGCACTATCATATCCACATTTGAAATTGTATATGGAGTCAGCCTCCACTGCCAGTGTGTGAGTGAGGGAAGGGGGGGGGGGTGCCTAAAGTCCCAGCTATTGGTTATTCAGCGCTGGTTTTCCTCTCTAAAAGTGAAGCAGAGATCAGTGTTGAGTCCTTTGATCTGGCAGAGCCGGTGAGAGCCCTGTGATATAGGACTGTAGTCGAGTCATGTAACCTCTACACTATAACACCCGTCTATATGACCCCGCCCCGGAGACCATCATACATGCTATCATCACCATCATCACCATCAGCATCATCATCACACGCAATATAACCTAAATCCGGTGGTGCACTACAGCCTCCCAGCACACCCCACTGAACCACGTGGCGTATTACTCGGCAATATTTGACGGCACAGCAACATAGACCTCTGTGTTAGCCAATATTGCAGCGCTAGACCCCTTGTGGCCTTGCAACAGAGCACGACGCGCTCTATAACACAGACACAGCCGAGCAAGCTAATGCTCGCGCCACGAAGAGCCTGATGGCCTCACAATACAGCGCCAGGAGTCTCTGGCTGACAATATTTTAGTTACGTGTAATCAAGCCGTGACAATTCCAGATCCCCACTGGTGCTGCATCCTCACGTTACTTTGAATGCAACAGCGTCATTACCGGTGTTTATGGATATTACCCTTGGCGGGGGCGGCCCCCAGGCGCCCGCCAGCCAGCCAGCCAGCCCGCCCGCCCGCGCGCCCGAACGCCCACTCCGAGGTAACGGCCTTAACCCATCGACATTCTCAGGGCAGGCCCAGGCAGTCAACAGGCGGGCGGACATAACATTACTTATTATGGTCATATTGCTCTCTCTCTCTCTCTCTCTCTCTCTCTCTCTCTCTCTCTCTCTCTCTCTCTCTCTCTCTCTCTCTCTCTCTCTCTCTCTCTCTCTCTCTCTCCTGCTTCACGCCCTGCCTCCACCCGTGCCTCTTCCTCCAGATCCACCACCTTCACACCCTCCTAATCCTCGTCTTCCCCCTCTCCCGCCCTTTATTTTCCTTATGCACCTTCAGATCCTCTTCCAACCCCCTTTCCCTTCCTTCGCCTTTCCCTGTTGCCCATAACCACTTTTCCTCGCCTTCTTCATTCGAGAAAATTGCGTCTAGGAATATTCCTTCGGCTGGAATGAATTCTTGGTTGGCTCCGTGACGGTGAGAGAAATGGCCGCCCTCATGGGCGTGCCGCTACACGGATAAATGAAATTACAGTTTCCTCGTGAAAGAAAAGAAAATGCAAGTTACATAATGGAGGAACGGGGGGGGGGCAGGGGAGGGTTAAACTGCACACACCACAAGGCCTCATCACATACATTCCCGCCCGGAGCAGAAACAAATGGAGTGTATCTTTCACCTGATGTCTCTGTTCACCAATTAGTAAATAGGTACCTGGGAGTTAGCTGCTACGGGCTGCATCCTGGGGATGTGCGCGCGTGTACTCGCCTAGTTGTGTTTGCGGGGGTTCAGCTCTGGCTCTTTGGTCCCGCCTCTCAACTGTTAATCAACTGGTGTAAAGGTTCCTGAGCCTACTGGGCTCTATCATATCTACACTTGAAACTGTGTATGGAGTCAGCCTCCACCACATCACTGCCTAATGCATTCCACTTGTTAACTACTCTGACACTGAAAAAGTACCTTCTAACGTCTCTGTGGCTCATGTGGGTACTCAGTTTCCACCTGTGTCCCCTTGTTCGCGTCCCACCAGTGTTAAACACTATATTTATTAACACCCTGTCAATTCTTCTGAGAATTTTGTAGGTAGTGATACACAACGAAAGCCGTTCTTATGTTGGCCAGCCTTAGTGGATCAAAGAGGCGAGGGGGGGAGGGGGGGTAGCACCACTATTCAAAGAGCACCTTGTTTCCCAAGTGGTACACAGCTCTCGTGCCCCGGGAGGCGGAGCCAAACGCAACAGGAATCACACAATTGAATTATTTTCCTCATATCTCATCACCGTTTCGTCACTTACATCTGCAGGAACTCCAGTCATTGGGTCCGCGCCACAGGGACCTTTGGCGTTAGTCACCCCTGACGAATATAGACTAAGGGGCCGAGGTCTGGAAGGGCCACTTCGGCTCTTCCGATAAGCTGTAGGTCTGTGTTTGCAGTGGCGGCGAGGCGTGTTTGCTGCGGTTGTGTGTGTAGCATGTTAGTTTGTCGGAGGTGAGTGACTTCCAGCGGTCAGTCGTCCTCGGTCAAGAACAACCACCAACAATTGGTTGCGAAATCCAAGATATATAATGGCCCTTGCCCGTGGCCATTAGTATATTGTCTCTTGATCAATTGGGAGCTGCAGAGTGAAGGATTTGTTGAAATACAGAGGCGCTGCTTCCATGAGAACCTGAAGATTGACCTTCGCTGAAATCCAGAAGTCGCAAGTTAATTTAAAATAATAAATCCCTCTTCCCCGATATTAAAATAACGGGAAATTAATAAGTAACGAAAGCACAAAATAAAATTGTTTCCTAATAAAACTTCAAAATTTTTATTATAATTTGAGTATATTCCGTTGAATCTCTCTCACTGTGAACTTATAGACATAAGAAAAGGCACGAAAATAAGGACATATCATCACAAAATACAATAATCTTAAAGGCATTGGTAATGTTGACGGAAGCAAAATAATTACCTTGAACACAAGAGTAGTTGGTATTGGCGGAAACTGGAAAGCAATTTTCGCCAGAGTTCCATTGTAGTGGATACTCTGCGACTGAGTGGTGGGGCCCTGGAGCTGAGGTTTGACATGCATCATTTGGTACACGTGTGTTTGGCCAACTTCCATAGAAATTAACCTCGTTTTTTGACTATGTTAAAGGTCTTATTAAATCCCAAATCGAACCATTGGATGGTTAGATGGAGAGACTTGTCCTCAAACCTGATCAGCCAGTTGTATGGGCTTTGTTAATAAATTAAATTCTGACCATCCACTTGCAGATACTTTTTATCCTGTTAGTCTTTGCGGCCCCAAGTGGCCATTTTTAAAACGGGAAGGGATGTTTTCTCTCTTTATGGGAGCAGGGCTCCGGCCTGGACGGACCAGGCCACGAAGCCCACTCGTAAATCAAAACGTGTCGCCATACCTGGTCATTCTGAAGGCTGTAAAAGGAAAGGAAACGTGTTCCTTCTGTCAGTGATTCTGTTTTTGTCTCTGTCCACCTCCCCCCCCCCCTTCCTCACCTCCCCCTTCCCCCTTCCTGACCTCCCCCTCCCGTTCTGTCCCTTATCCCGTTCTCTCCCCTAATATCTCCCCACTTCTATCCCTCCCTCCCCCCTCCCCTAATCTCTCTCCCCTAAACTCTCTCCCTCCCCCTCCCCTAATCTCTCTCCCCTAGTATATCCCTACATCTTTCCCTCCCTCCCTCCCTTAATCTTTCTCCCTCCCCCTCTCCTCTAATCTCTCTCCCTCCCCCTCCCCTAAACTCTCTCCCTCCCCTCCTCCCCCTCCCCTAAACTCTCTCCCTCCCCTCCTCCACCTCCCATAATCTCTCTCTCCCTACCCTCTCCCCTAATATCTGCCAACCTCTCCCCTTCCTCCCCCTCCCCCACTCTGAGCGGATGGCGCCACTCCATGAATAAAAGAGGGAGAAAGGGATATAGTAATAGGCAAATTTTTTTGTCATAAAGAGGAATTTCTCAAAAGGAGGAAAGTGACTGGAATGAAGGAGAGAGGATTGGAAGAGAGGATTGGAAGAGAAAAGGAGACACGGAAGCTGAAGAAGGAAAGGGAGGTATATATTTATATAACGCGATCAACGTTAGATTATTTAAAAAGGCACAGAGAGGGTTAGGTAGAAAGGGGTAGCATAATGTAGACGAGAATATATATGAGAAGGATGTTAGAAGGGTCGCGATGTGTGCGACACAAGGGAAGGGGAAGTATCACGGGGGGGGGGGGAGGGGGGGAGGAATATGTCAGGGGGGGGAAGGAATATGTCAGGGTGAAGGGGGATGTTAGGGGGAAGGAATATATCTCTCCCACCAAGGAAATCTTGTGAGTGATGGCATATTCTGTAATGTGGGCACACATATCCCAACATCAGTCTGAAGATCACCAAGAATAAATGGTTGGGAGTGGCTGGTCAAGTTTGTTGTACATGAAACTCCATTAATTTGCCGACCGCAAGTCACAACGGGACTGACCATTAGACACTCTATGCTTTCAGATGTGTGGGTCGGAAGTGATAAAGTTTCGGTCCATCTTGAACTTGATAACAATCCAGGACAGACACAAACGTCGTCACTATTTACTTTCAAATGTGTTGGATGCGTGTCATTATTAATATAACATGAAAACATAACAATGATATTATGCTGCAAGTAAATAAGAAGAACGAGAAGAAATTCAGTAATAGTAATGACAGATAATTAAATTTTTACCAATAACAAGCCCCCAGGTTCAGTAGGTAAGGACAGGTGCTCCCTGTGTGTCATACACTCTACAGCACACCCAGCAACACCAAGCCCTCCACCACAACCCAGAGCCCTGTACACCATCACAGCCCTGCACACTCACAGCCACCACAGCCCTGCACACCCACAACCACCACAGCCCTGCACACTCACAGCCACCACAGCCCTGCACACACACAACCCCAATTCCACACCTACAGCCCCCCCCCCCCAACTCCCTACAAATCCCTAAATAAACATGGCCTCTCTCACAATCCTAATGCCAACTCAAACCCTCCTTCCCACATCCCCCCAACCAGAAACACGCCCGCACACACACACACCCAGTCTGTTCTAAACCACACAGACTCCATACTCCTGAACGCCACAATCTGCACACCTCAAATTCCCTCAGACGAACTCCAGCGTCCCCTTTTCCACGACTCACCGACTGCATCTCCATAGGATGTTTAGATGTATTTTATTCTCTCCCTTATGAAATGCTGATACACAAGATAGACACACAGGCGGGGAAAACTGGGGAAAAACACTGAACTGTTGAAGGTTGAATTTGTTTGATGAAGTTTAAGCCATCCAAGAAGTGGCACGGGCATGAATAGCCCGTAGGTTGAAGGGTGAACCTGACCGACGACAGTAGCAGTCAGAGAGAGAGAGAGAGAGAGGAGTCGAGCGGGAGTGGTGCAATAAGTGGGGTCCGCCAAGGATCAGTTCTGGCGCCATCGCTATTATTTAATTCATGTGAATGACCTACCCGAGAGACTGAGCTCGTTCATGTCAGTGTTTGTAAATAATGAGAAACGAGAAACTGTTAAGAACATAAGAACATAAGAACAAAGGTAACTGCAGAAGGCCTATTGGCCCATACGAGGCAGCTCCTATTCTATAACCACCCAATCCCACTCATATACTTGTCCAACCCGTGCTTGAAACAATCGAGGGACCCCACCTCCACAATGTTACGCGGCAATTGGTTCCACAAATCAACAACCCTGTTACTGAACCAGTATTTACCCAAGTCTTTCCTAAATCTAAACTTATCCAATTTATATCCATTGTTTCGTGTTCTGTCCTGTGTTGATACTTTTAATACCCTATTAATATCCCCCCGGTTATGTCCATTCATCCACTTGTAAACCTCTATCATGTCACCCCTAACTCTTCGCCTTTCCAGTGAATGCAACTTAAGCTGTTGAGACTGTGAAAAAGAAGAGAACGCAGACAATTACAGTTAGACTCTCAAACTCCAAGACTGGACAGCCAAATGGCTGTTGGTTTAACCCCCAACACAAGGTAATGAAGGTAGAAAGAGATGACAGCCCAGAAGAAATCTAAACCATAATGGGAGAGCAACTACAGGAATCTGAAATAAAGATTTTGGAGTGGCTGTAGTTCCATCAGTTACAGCCCCGCTCCTGTGCCAGGTAAGTCAACTACGGGCTCACTACTTGCGACTTTTTGTTCCGAGTAGCTGAATCTAAATCAACAACAACAGCCACCTCCATCCACAACTTTATGGCTTGATCCAAGAAAGAACTCGATCACCAGTCAGGTTATAAAAGGCATCAGGTACAAGGCAGCAGGCTGGGCAAAAGGTGCTAAACTTCACACTCTCGTAGTTACTGTTAGGTCAGCTCTTAAGTCAGACAAGCACACCTTAAGGCACACAATCGACTTGAGAATGGTCCAGGACGGACCGAAACGTCGTCGTCCCTTCACCTTCTAGTGTGTGGTCTGGTCAACATTCTTCAGCCACGTTATTGTGACTCCTCGCCTGCACACCTTAAGGCCTAGTTGATTTGACGATTCAACGACCTGGTTTGATTCTGTATTAATGTTCTGCCTTTGCCACGGGAAAGCGACCCGGGTTACCTTACCTTGAGGTTATCTTGAGGTGCTTCCGGGGCTTAGCGTCCCCACGGCCCGGTCGTCGACCAGGCCTCCTGACATAGGGTTGACTACGTATCTTATAATAATGACAGTGATGTGAAGCGACCATGTTGCACAGTATCCCCTTCAAGTCTTACAGTGCCTGAAGTGAAGATGGGCTTATAAGTATCTTATAATAGCCCATAACGAGGGGATCATAAGGGCTAAATTTCTGTTCACTGTACTGCTTTATACAAATGACGATTGGTCTCTTGAGACATTGTAGCTCTGTAATTGGTGCGGTCAATTACTGGGTTCGATTCCCGAGTAGAGCGAGATGTTATGACACGTTTCCTTCCACACGATGACTCTGTTCACCTAGCCACTGTGTGGGTACCTGGGAGTTGGTCTCCTGCAGTGGGTCACATCTTAAGGTCCACGAGTGGCTAGGGTGACCCCTGATAAGTGCAACTAGCCTCCCGTCCCCCAGTAACCAGCTATCCGTGAAGGATGGGGCCCCCAGGGCGGCCTCTCTCTACCTTCGCTGTACTAGTCGTGTGGAGGGGACCTGGAGGCCTGCTCGCTGATTCGCTCCTCACCCCGAGGTAATTGTAGGGTAAACGGTGCTTAGGAGTATATAATAGGGGGGAATAGTCGTTTGGGGAAGAATTAGGGACAGTGGAAGGTACTGGAGGGGTTTTGAGAGAGAGACTCTCTCTAGGACAGAGTCAAGAGACAGAGAGAGAGAGTTGAGCCGCCAAAATTTCCGTGCAAGCCTTTACAAGACAGTGTCTTCCTCCCTCTATTCTTCCCTTCCTCCCACACACTATCCTCTCCCTCACTCTCATCCCCGTCTCTCTCCTCTCCCTCTCGCTCCCTTCTCTCCCCACCCCTCTCCCTCTCCCTCTCTCGCCAGTCTCAACACATCTCACTAGTCAACTGTCAACACACTCACCCTCCTCACACTTGTTCAACAGCCACTCTCCGCCAGGGTGATCACTCCCAACCACTCTTATTCACTATCCAACGGCCAATCGAAATAGCGGAAAAATTATACTCAAATTGGACTTCTTCCACCACAGGGGTACTGGCGCTCTTGTGAGAGTTCCTCCACCACAGGGGTACTGACGCTCTTGTGAGAGTTCCTCCACCACAGGGGTACTGGCGCTCTTGTGAGAGTTCCTCCACCACCGTGTTACTGGGGCTCCTTAAGGCACAGTGAAGACCCGCTCCAGGCAGTGATGCTTTCCGTATACTTACAACCCTCCTTCGTTACTCTCGGCTCTGACTAAGAGTTTCCCGAGACGTCGATAACAATGTTAAACTGAACAATGATAAATGATTAACAATGGTCGATATCGACGGGAACGGCTCCCAGGGAAGAGACGGACCGTCCCCCTCAACTGAAGAGACATTGACGACTCGGGGAGCAGTTATGTGCTTCGTTCCCCTCGTTCACCACCCATAGCCGACGGGCCATTAAGTCGGCATAATTCGTGCCATTCAGTCATTAGCATTTGAAAGGACTATAAATCTGATCGAGCCCCACATCTGTCCATCTGAGCTTCTGTCATTCCCCCAGCACTGTCTGGGAACTTTCTGACTCCTGGGCTCCCCATTGCTTATTTATTCCATTTGCATTCAATAACGCACCAATCACACCCTATTTACCGAGGGCGGGACACATCCACGAAGTGTTTAGCCCACTTCCTTCCCTGTATATATTGGCCAGAGTGACGGAATACCAATGAAACGGGGCTCTCTGGTCTAGCTCCCCTCTGGTCTAGCTCCCCTCTGGTCTAGCTCCCCTCTGGTCTAGCTCCCCTCTGGTCTAGCTCCCCTCTGGTCTAGCTCCCCTCTGGTCTAGCTCCCCTCTGGTCTACCTCCTCCTCTGGTCTAGCACCCCTCTGGCTCCAACCCTCCAACGGATCCGTAAAGAGCAAGTGTGTTTTATTGTCATACTTCTCTGGCGATAGACTTTGGGAAGTTACCTTGAAGTGTTTTCGGGGCTTAGCGACCCCGCGGTCCGGTTCTCTACCAGGCCTCCTGATTACTGGACTGGTCAACCAGGCTGTTGGACACTGCTGCTCGCAGCCTGACGTATGAGTCACAACCTGGTAGATCAGGTATCAGGTAAGAGGTATCGTAATATCAAAGTTGATCAGTTTTACGCCTACGATCTCCAAGCTGCAGTGTGTCAATCGCTTTTGATCAGCGATTATTATATTTTCAAATTACTTTAGGTGTTTAAAATCAGCCAAGACATTTCTAACACTAGAAATATAATTCCAAATGTAATTAGAAAATATTGTAATGAAAATACACCAAGGTAACTTTTCAGGTTGTTCCCTGAAGCTGATTAACAAGGACATTTAAAATGATAAAAATAAAACAAATAAAGTCTTGAAGGGACCGGCTCTATTAGGTAGCTGTGGCGGGGAGATGGGTGCGGCGCTGTGGCGGGGAGCTGGGTGTGGCGCTGTGGTGGGGAGCTGGGTGTGGTGCTGTGGCGGGGAGCTGGGTGTGGCGCTGTGGCGGGGAGCTGGGTGTGGCGCTGTGGCGGGGAGCTGGGTGTGGCGCTCTGGCGGGGAGCTGGGTGCGGCGCTGTGGTGGGGAGCTGGGTGTGGCGCTGTGGCGGGGAGCTGGGTGCGGCGCTGTGGTGGGGAGCTGGGTGTGGCGCTGTGGTGGGGAGCTGGGTGTGGCGCTGTGGTGGGGAGCTGGGTGTGGCGCTGTGGTGGGGAGCTGGGTGTGGCGCTGTGGCGGGGAGCTGGGTGTGG
Organism: Procambarus clarkii; assembly: GCF_040958095.1. Taxonomy (NCBI): domain Eukaryota; kingdom Metazoa; phylum Arthropoda; class Malacostraca; order Decapoda; family Cambaridae; genus Procambarus; species Procambarus clarkii. Next base: position 20,331,733 of record NC_091206.1, read on the forward strand.
CGCTGTGGCGGGGAGCTGGGTGTGGCGCTGTGGCGGGGAGCTGGGTGTGGCGCTGTGGCGGGGAGCTGGGTGTGGCGCTGTGGCGGGGAGCTGGGTGCGATTGGGTAGGTTGGTGTGGGTGTGTTACAGGATGTGAGTGTGTTACGGAGTGTGGGTGTGTTACGGGGTGTGGGAGGAGGGGTGCAGGTGGACAGATAGATGGTGGGATGTGGTGGATAGGCAATGGTGTGGGTGGTAGGGCTGTACTCTCATAGTAGTATGGTAGCAGTGTGGTGGTTGAATACTTACTTACCTTTCTGTACTATATGGACGAGAGTTGACCTCGAACACTGTGTAGGACAGACGAACACGTATGTATTGCATGTACGTTGATCAGCATTGTGGGAAGCACTACAATCACCTTGTGTGGCGGAGTGCACTAACTACACTACACGACCTCTAACAAGATCTCTAACCCTGTCCACGGAGGACACAATAAAATATATACATACTAGTTACCCTTGTTAAGGAGCGACAACGTCTGTGGCAGTAAATAAACACAAACATATCGAACCCTGCAAGAATTGGTCTCCAGCCTACAACACTGAGAGCCACCGTGGACACCAAGAAGGCCAGATAAAAGGTTTAAAAATAATTGAAGTAACTAGATGTTGTTGTTGTTAAAGATTTGCTACCTGGAACAAAAAGTTCCAAGCAGCACGGGCTATGGTGAGCCCGTTGTCGAGTAACGAGATAAATGTATAATTTAAGTAAAACAAAAAATGAAGATTAAACAGAAATCTATATAAATTGAGCGAACGTATATAAGGAGTACAAGAGCGAGGCAACATGATGACATATAGTTTAAGTAAAACAGAAACAAATGCACATGGAACCGCTGTAATAAAACAAGCAGACAAACATTGCAAAGTTTGGTGAAATGTATCCAACACGGGGAGTCTTCCCTGCACTGTGGCTCGGGGTGGGCGCCGGGGACTCCTTCCTCCTGGCTCTCTTGCCGGCTAAAAGTGGGCGGGCGGGCGGACGAGAAGGCGGGGGAACCACTAGGCCGGGCAGGGAAAGAGGGCGGGAGGTAGGTAGGGGAGTGGGCGTGCATGAATGGGAGAAAGTGGGCGGGAGGAGATAGTGGACAGACGGGTAGTGGCCATGTAGGGAGGGGAAGTTAAGGGGGCAGGGAGGGGAGTGGGCGTGCAGGGTGGGGAGTGGGCGTGCAGGGTGGGGAGTGGGCGTGCAGGGTGGGGACTGGGCGTGCAGGGTGGGGACTGGGCGTGCAGGGTGGGGGGGGGAGAGGGACTACTTCCTGATGGTCTTGTGACCGTCGCTTTTACGAGTTTTTGTATAAAAGATTTTTGGATTTATAGCAGTAGTCGACGGTGAGGGTGTGGGGGAGAGGGTGTGTGGGAGAGGGTGTGTGGGAGAGGGTGTGTGGGAGAGGGTGTGGGGGAGAGATGGTGATAGGTGACGTGTATGAGGGGTGAGGGTGTGAGAACGTACTCGCCTAAATGTAGTCACCAAATTGTGCTTTGCAGGGGGGTTGAGCTTCAGCCTTTTGATCCCACCTCTCAACGGTGTGAGGAGTTGAGGTGAACGTGTGAAGGGTGAGGTTGTGAGGTGTGTGTGTGTGTTGAGGTGAGAGAGAGAGGGGTTAGGGCGAGAGGGGTACCGTCGTGACTGATGAGGATGAGAGGGGTGGAGGGGTGTGAGAAGAGTGAGAGGGCGCTCCTGGCAACATTACCCCTTTCCTAGCCTTAGGGGTAGAAGGATGGAGAGGGGAGAGTAGTGGGGGAAGTGAGGGGGAGGAAGGACGAGTGCTGTGGGGCCACCGTGTGAAGAGGAAGAAGAGGATAATCTACAGAGGTAGAGTGAAGGGGAAGGGTGAACGAGGGGAGGAAGAGGGGAGAGGGGGAATGATAATGGGAGAGACTAGAGGTGAGGGAAATGGATCGAAGAGAAAAGGTGAATAAAAGAAGGAACGTAACATTAACCACGGAAAATAGAAAAAGAGTAAACTAAAGCAAGGAAGAACAGTGAAGTATTGGAGACACGGTGACGGTAGTAAAGACGGATACTTGGTCACACACTACACCCTCGGCCACACACCGCACCCTCGGCCACACACTACACCTTCGGCCACACACTACACTCTCGGCCCCACTCACTACACCCTCGGCCACACACACTACACCCTCGGCCACACACACTACACCCTCGGCCCCAATCACAAGATCTTGATACTAATGCAAACACCAAATGGTACACTCACCTTCCACAATAAAACAGGAATATTACTCAAACGAGGAAACTACACGAGGATTTGAGAAAACCATCACATATGCACATGGGTAAATATCGTACTATGTAGCCTTGTACTCTTTCTTTAAGTTAAGGTAAAAACAATACCACAATGTAGCTGTGATAGAGCCCAATAGGCTCAGGAACCTTGTTACGGTCAATTTGGGCCAGTAACCGGGTTCTTTCTGTTAACGTGTCTTATAACCTCATCTTCTTGATCTTACCCCAAGTCGATGTTAAATTTGTAAGAATTGGCGGTCGGAAGTAACAGTGCAAGGAATAAAAGGGGTGATAAACAATATGCAATTACACCTTCACCGATATATTATCTCCTTCACCAAAATATTATCACCTTCACCAATATATATATTATATCTCTAAGTATAACTACACGTACTTACACTGTGTCGCTTTCACTCGGGACACTCAATAGATGGGCAGTGTTCATCAAATCGCGACAAATCCACTACGTCCAGGAACACGTCGTCCACACTAAATGGTATTCATCGGCAAGTTCACCATCCTCAACATGGGCCGGTCCACTCACCGTATCGTCACGTTGTCTCAATACCCCACATCCACTCTCCAGAAACACACTGGCAGAGGGCTTCAGCAACACGCTGACAGGGGTCTCCAATAATCACATACATAGCTAGCATCCTGGCAGAGGTCTCTAGTAACCCAACTAGCAGCACTTCTCAGCAGACAAACACTACTGTCATCTCGTAACTCTTCTTGGCCAACTCCCGGGTTCGTGGGTCCATACAACACTACGTATATCCAGCAACTAACACACTGCTACTACCGACGGCGGCCACTTTATCCTCTCACAGGACCAAGTCAAGAGTTCTGAACTACCAAAGATGAACTGCCCTCCTCAGCGCAATCGCCTCTTTACGTTACCTCTGTGAACATAAAACGTCATTAGCTAGTATACTGGGTGACCTTAGGATAACACCCTTCCACCGGGGAACTGATATTGTAATTGCTTTCACAACCTAGATGGCGTTGATATTGTTAAACTATCCACCTAAGGTCATCATCGACTTCACCTTCTAACTGAGGCATGAAACAGGAGCTTTTCACCGACGCCACACCACCACCAACAGATGGCGTTGTCTGCATCTCACCTAATACCTGGGAGTTGGAGTGCCGGTCCATAGATGGCGCTGAAATTGCTACTCCCCATTCCAGCAATGGTGTCGATGCCATAACAAACCTGTACTCAAGTTAATTGACAGTTGAGAGGAGGAACCAAAGAGCCAAAACTCAACCCTCACAAGCACAACTAGGTGGTACACACACATACACATACACATACAGAGGAGACAGAGGAGAACAGCTTGAGTCTTCAAGAAGACCTGGACAAGCTGCAGGAATGGTCGAACAAATGGTTGTTAGAGTTTAACCCAAGCAAATGTAATATAATGAAGATAGGGGTAGGAAGCAAGAGACCAGATACAAGGTATCATTTGGGAGATGAAATACTTCAAGAGTCAGAGAGAGAGAAAGACCTGGGGTTGATATCACGCCAAACCTAGCTGTCCCTTGAAGCCCATATCAAGAGGCGTATGTCATGTTGGCTAACATAAAAACGGCCTTTAGAAACTTGTGTAAGGACGATGGGACACACGTAACTTAACCGAATGAACTATGAAAATACTTAAAATAAATATGTTATGGATAAATTCCCTAAAAGGTGTGTCCTCTTGCAAAGAACGTCGCTTTTCGCTCGTATGCGTTACATAAGGCCAAAAATTGTCGTACTAGAAAATGGAAGCGGCTCGCCAAAGTGACGTACTGTCCCGTTTTATATTTTTAGGTCCTCTGGTAAGTTAGGAGACTTTAAATTGACCGTTTTCTTGACGTTGGGAAACCTTTGGAGGACGGGCTGTTCTCAGAGCCCATTGATGATTGAGAAATTTAACCCAAGAATTACAACCCCAATCTCTTCAACCTCAATTAGGGGACGTCAACTAGGTTAATACACACACACCGAAATACCAAATTACAGAAGTGCATATACACGCGCCCTCAAAAATAAAACAATTACAAAATTAGAGATCAAAGGGAAGTGACCATACAGGCGCTCACAGCGTAATGAGAGCCCCTCAATAGGGGCAGGGGAGGGAGCGGGGCCATGCCTGTGCTCGCCTCTCCATAATAATCCCTCTGGTCTCTACAATGTCGGCGCCTCGGTCAAAAGCCTTCTAACAGGATTTGACGAGACATTTTTCGACTTGTAACAGGATTATCAAAGGGTGGAAATCATGTGCTCGCGCCAAACTTCCACAGTTAACGTGATTAGCGAGAGAATTCAGATTACAGGGTAAGGGGGGAGAGAAGGCCGGGATGGAGGGGGGGGGATGCTGCTGCTGCCCTCAGCTCGATCTCGTTATATCGCGTGTTATAGAAGGCAAAGTCCTCCCAGTCCTGGGTAATGCTGTACGAGCCTAGGGACTCGTATCACCTAGCACTCAAATCCTAGCTTCTAACGCTCAGTACATAGCTTGCAACACTCATTTTACACACACACACACACACACACACACACACACACACACACACACACACACACACACACACACACACATCTAGTCAAGCATAAGACTAAACAGGAAAAGGTTCAAAGGTTTGCCACCAGACTAGTACCCGAGCTGAGAGGTATGAGCTTCGAGGAGAGACTACGGGAATTAAACCTCACGTCCCTGGGAGATAGAAGAGTTAGAGGGGACATGATCAACACATACAAGATTCTCAAAGGAATCGATAGGGTAGATAAAGCCAGGCTATTTTATTTAACACAAGGGGCACACGCACTAGGGGATACAGGTGCAAATTGAGTGCTCAAATGAGCCATAGAGGTATTAGAAAGAATTTTTTTAGTGTCAGAGTGGTTGACAAATGGAATGCATTAGTAAGTGATATGGTGGAGGCAGACTTCATACACAGATTCAAATGTAGATCTGATAGAGCCCAATAGGCTCCAGAATTAAGAGCCTAAGCTCAACCCCCGCAAGCACAACTAGGCGAGGACACACACTGGACTACTTAAACAGCATGGTATCACTAGAACATAAAGTGAAGACTGTTGTGATGGCAATTAAGAACTCGCCAGCAGACATCAGGCACTTCAGGAAACAGTGTAACGTTAACGGTGGCAGTGAAAGCAGAGATCCTACAGCAACCATGACAGCAAGGAAAAAATAATAACTTTTTGAAACTGCACACAGTAAAGTCAACCAGGGAAGGGAAGAGGAGAGAAGGGGCCAGCCATCAATGCTAGCCTTTGTATTGACCCATAGCGAGGCAGACATTAATTATCAGGAGTCATTGGGAACCAGTGATTACTGCGTCAGGATGACAAATGATCCGAGAAGAACCCGATATAAAAGAAGGGGCAAAGGACTTTCCTGCAGGAGGTACAGTTGGAAACTGGCCTTGAAGTTAAGACAACAACATGAGATGATGGGATACGTTATCCAGATATATACAGACACTTCAATTTCTTATGCACCCCATACCCATCCCGTGGGCGGTGGTGTAAAGGATTACAGAGGCACATAATCGGTTCAGGAACAGACGAGGGCAGAAAAGGCATAAGCAACTTTATTCTTTTGGGATATATTTTATTCAGACAATGTCACAATAACTTGGCTGAAAATTAGGTACCGACTCACAAATCTGAAAATAAAGGTATTGAAGACGTTCCTTTTCCATTACTCAACTTGATAATGGTCCAGGGCGGACCGAAACATCATCAATTCTTTTATTTTCAGGTTTTTGGATTGTCATGTATTTTGTCCTTGACCCTCTCCCCCCACCCCCAGCCATCAGCAACTCCTGGGGGAAGGGAATGAGGCCAAGGACATGAACAAAAAGACCCATAACCTTTTCAGGTAGCAGAAGTATTCATGTGGAATACTGTGGTTTCCTGATTGCAGTTTGGTGTTCAGTCCCCAATATGCATATGGCACTCGGCTCCACAAACGCTATCGGAATCTAGGGAACTACGAAAGCAACGAGCACAGGACCTCGCTGCAGTAGTCGGGTGAGGGTCCTGTGTGTGGTGGTCCTTCCTAAGACTACCATCACCTGGTCCTGATTCACGGAGGTCGTGAGAAGCTCTGTAATGCAACATGAGCACTCTAAATGACCTGATCACAATTTTTAGGTTTTGTGACTAAAAGTCAGTAAGGTGTTAAAGACCAGCCCAATGCCCCCGTTGAAAAGTAGAGATGCAACAGATACTCTGAGAGAGAACTCTTTCAACATCAGAGGCCCAAGACTGTTCAACACCCTTTCCACTACAAATAAGGGGGCATAACTGGCCGACCCCTCACAGTGTTCAAGAGAGAACTCGATAAACACCTCCAAAGGTTACCTGATCAACCAGACTGTGACTCATACGACAAGCTGCGAGCAGCCCCGTCCACCAGCCTGGTTGACCAGTCCAGCAAAGAGGAGGCCTGGTCGAGGACCGGGACGCGGGGACGTTGAACCCCGAAATCATTGCAAGATAACCACAAGGTATCCTCCTGTTTTGATATGAAGGATATTATATGAAGGATATTATATGAAGGATGAGGACCATAGTACATATACCGACGTACAACGTAATTAGACAGTAGAAATCGGTACTATTGAAGTTGGACAAACCGGAAAAGGATTTTCTAGTCCTGGGCTTGAAAAATGGTCCAGGACGAACCGAAACGTCGTCGTCCCTTCACCTTCTAGTGTGTGGTCTGGTCAACATTCTTCAGCCACGTTATTGTGACTCCTCGCCTACAATGATTTTCTACTTGTGTTGCAAACACTAACTAAACTAACCTAACCTTCCTAGGCTTAATACACGCTATCTGGGGTCTAATACAGTAATTAAGTTTGTTTTTTGCTTCATTTATTTCTGACTCTATTAAGTGCTATTAAAGACCTGTTAGAGACAGGCAACACAGCATCAGATTGAGAGAGGGAATGACCAAGGGAAAGCGCCAAGCCATTACGACTATATAGCACATGGAAGGGGTCAGGATAAGGATTTGGAATGAGACGGGGGGGGGGGGAAAGGAATGGTGGCCAACCACTTGGACGGTCGGGGATTGAACGCCGACCTGCATGAAGCGAGGCCGTCGCTCTACCGTCCTGCCCAAATGGTTACGTCTGATTGAAAGACTAAATGGGTTGAGTGTACAATCACAGTCACGGTGACATATGCAACACAGTGGTACCACACAGATAAACAACTGTTCATTCTTGAACCTACACCTGTTGTAGGCGTTGAGCAGGTTAGGCACTCTGGCCGATCGCTGAGATTGGCACACAGACAGACACAGTAACACAAGGTTTGTACTTGCAGTAGGCTGCAGCCCCTCGTCAACACTCCTTACCATAACACATCCCACCAGCTCTGTGGGTGCTCTGGAAGCTGGTCTCGTGCTCGCCCTCCGTGTGGCATGGCCCTGAATACCTCAGTAGTATGGCAGTCATCGACACTACTGCACGTGACTGTGCGTGCAGGAGTACTCAGCAGGCGTGCTGGCACACTCCAGGATAGCACGTGTTGTGCACGTGTGGAGGGGTGGATGACGTAATGAGGTACAGCAAGCAGACAGCTCGGGCAGCTGTAATAGCAGCTGGAGGATAACACACCTTGTTATATGGTGGCCACATACTTGTCAGGTTCGAGCGAGAGAACAAAGTGGCAGCGTCGTAGTCTATTTTGCTCTAAAAGTGTTTGAGGAAGAATTTCATAAAAAGAATACAAGGCAGAGCTAGTTCTTAGTTTATACAATGTCAGTGATTCACTCTCAGGAACTTTGACTTAAGGATGATTCTGATGTCGCTTGATCAAAATAGCTTACTGAACTCAGTCTGTTTGGCTCTTCGAATGTAGAATGTACTTTGTGGTGTATCTACAGTTAATAATTTGATGTATATAAATGCAAATCATAATTCCGAAGAAGGATGTTGTAGTTTAACTAGATGGCCAGGAAAATAGTGGAGTTATTTTAGTCTTTTGGCCGCTACATTAATAATCAACGTCTTGTATGTGAAATATTCCTGATAAGAATGAGGACGCTGGACACTGGAGGAGCTCACTCTGGCCACTTGAGAGCACAATCACCAGGTCTATAAACTAACCAATGGCAGGAAGGCACAGGTGCTGGATACAGGAGTGCAGACCTACGCATGATAATTAAAGAGGTGACGTCATGAATTCATCAAGCGTTTGGTCCTCTCAATGTGTTTGTTGTAACTGACCCTCAGGACTGACGGACTCTTCTCCTCATGGCTGACAGACATTGACCCTGGTACCTTTACACCGTTGAAAATGGTGTGCACCCCTAGCTCTTACTGCTATGGCCTGACTGCTTAGTTAGTCATCCTATCTAACTATCCACAGCACACACACGACGGTCATAGTCTCCCGCCTCGCTGCTAGCAATGAAGGCTGCCGGTGTACATCAAATATGCTAGACTTTAAATCTAGTAATAAGAAATATAGGACTTTGTGCACTGGCGTTGTGCATCTTGGGGCACTGGAGGACACTCTTGCTAAGTACAATGAGATGCATCACACAGAGTTAACTGTGGGAAAACTTTGAGCATTCGCTCATAGATGAGGTAAACAGTGATATACTAAATGTGTCGGGGAGAAGTACACCAGTGTCAGAGTGAACAGCAAAGCTTTCACACAAGCTCCAATGAAACACAAGATGGAGAAATAGTATAATACCTAGAAAGGAACTTAGCTGGGTAAGTATCAGAACGGTAAAATAACATAGTAAAAGAGAAAGTGGGTGTGGAGAAAGCTAGTAAGCTGGGTCCTGCCGGGATCGATTTTTCGACCCTACCTGCTCATATCCTTCAGGACAACCACCAAGAAAAGAATAAATTTTAATAAGACACGTTGTCGTCGGTAAGGACTTTATCATGTTAGAGATACATAGGACTAGTGCTTTTAAAGTGTCAGGGTTACCTTACCTTGAGGTGATTCCGAGGCTTAGCGACCCCGCGGCCCGGTCGTCGACCAGGCCTCCTCGTTGCTGGACTGGTCAACCAGGCTGTTGGACGTGGCTGCTTGCAGCCTGATGTATGAGTCACAGCCTGGTTGATCAGGTATCCTTTAGTGAGAGGGTAGGTGAGGGCTCAGGTGCAGGGTAACTGGAGTGGATGAGGAGCCCAGTTGCAAAGAGGACTTGGAGCCTAGTGGAGGGGTGCTTGTGCTGCAGTACTGCCAAACACAGAGGGGAGAGAAGTCTTGTCACTGTAACTGGATGGGCCGAGCACAGGAGGAGAGAGATCGAGTATCAGCAGGGACGCCAACCTGCTCTCGCACAAGACAGTACAAATATGACTTATTGCTTAGTCACTATTTCACTTATAAATAAGTACATATGTAACATATTCCAAGCCTTATTTTTTTTTCAAGGCACTAACTTTTTGTCTCAGTTTTATTGAACAATAGAGCTTTTATACAAAATTTAACAATATCCTGAGTTACTTTATAATTTATTTAAATATTTTAGCTTTATTTTTTAATTTTTATAAAACTGTAATATCAATATAGGTATAGATTCAGTACTTATTGTAATATCTTAACATACTAAGAAGGTTAGGTTAGGTTGTAGTTTTCTATTCAGCTTTTCAAGGTAAACTAAAATATTCACAATAAATTAGTACGTCACATATGCACTTATTCATAAGCAAGATATTGACTATAAGGAAGTGCGAGAACGTCTCGCTAACCGGGAGGACCCTGCATTATAATCAGAGATACACGCACAGTACTATAGGTAAAGTTGTGTGTGTACTCACTACTTGTACCAACCGATTTGTACCTTCAGGATCAAGCGCTTGGGCCCCGCCTTTGTAGCCGCCTGTCTAATGCAATGATTCCTGCCTTATTCCTCTATCACATCTACTTTTTAAATTACGGACAGAGTTCGCTTGTCCAACTTGGTCATTTAGTTCATTTAATTTTCCAACTATTATGCTAAATGTAAACTTTCTAGCTTTCTTTCATCATTCTTATAGTCATTCTTCATGCCCCATCTCTCGCAATTCTGGGACGAGTCTCGAAGCAACTATCTGAACCTCTTCTATTTATTATTTGTTTAGGATGAGGACGCCACGATTGGGAGGCATACTCTAAGTCTGGTCTCACGTAGGCAGTTTACAGTGACGTAAAGGTCTCCTTATTTAGGTTCCTGAGTGATATTCTCACTTTTGAAGTTATAGATTATACTGCAAATATTCTGTCCAGTTATGCCTCCAGAGTTAGGCTTGGTGCTGTATCCTCACCCAGGTCTCTCTCTCTGTCTCTCTCTCTCTCTCTCTCTCTCTCTCTCTCTCTCTCTCTCTCTCTCTCTCTCTCTCTCTCTCTCTCTCTCTCTCTCTCTCTCTCTCTCTCTCTCTCTCCCTCTCTCTCTCTCTCTCTCTCTCTCTCTCTCTCTCTCTCTCTCTCTCTCTCTCTCTCTCTCTCTCTCTCTCTCTCTCCCTCTCTCCTGATTCCATGTATGACTAACCATCCTGTGAGATGGGGATATTAGCTGAGTTTATAGCAAGTCTTTGATATACACTGTGAAATCTTTCATACAGAATAGGGTAGCAGCACATTGCTGTGTATACCTAAGCTTCTTAATAAAAAAAATACATTAGACAAACAACGGCTAGAAAGGTGGGGTCCAAGAGCTAACAGCTCGATCCTGCAGGCACAAACACAATAATAAATCCACACACGCAAAACAGATACTCGCCCAAGAGTCCTTTACGTTTATAAGTGTGGTCTCTGGCACAAATTTGGGCGTATATACAGCAAGACCCATTTAGTTCTAAGATATTTATGCGCGCCAGCAAGGTTTTCCTATCCCAAACTCTATTTTGTAAAAGCCATTAAGACAAGTAATGGGGTATTACCGCTCCCTCCCAACACTTGAGGCTGCAAAAATTTCTGTATCTGGCTGTCTTGTTCGCTTTTCAAACGCACATTTGTATGTGGAGCCGTACAGGCTAAACTTTATTTTAATTGAGCAGACGTGTTGGCCGCCGCCAGCCCCTGGGAGCCAAGGGATATCAGCCTGATTTTCCTTCTATGGCATAACTGTACCAGCGTCGCCACACACACACACACACACACACACACACACACACACACACACACACACACACACACACACACACACACACAGGACTACTATACAGTAAGGAAATAGAGGGAGGGAAGAGGAGGAGGAGGAGTGGCTCTACTCATAAGGAAGGACTGGAGTTTCGAAGAAATGGACTTCCTAGGCTGGGAAGATTTCAGGGACTACATAGCAGGCACTATAACAAAGTGAGGACCAAGGATAATGGCAGTAGTAATAAATGACAGAAGACCCAGACAGGAGTATGACAGGAACAACATGGTAACCATTAACATAATAAAAAGAGCAGCTTCTATTGCTTGCAAGAAGAAATCTAAACTGTTGATCATGAGTGACTTCAACCATGGGAAGATAGACTGGGAAAATAGAGAACCCCGCAGTGTGAGGAGGGACAGAAACATGAAGAGCTAAATAATTAGACTTGGGGACAAGAAACTTTTTATGCCAACATGTCAAGAGACCCTCAAGAATGAGAGGGAATGGTCAACCAGCCAGACTTGATCTGGTATTCACCCTGAACCAGTCAGACATAAGGGAAGTCATCCCATAGGCATGAGTGACCACAATGTCCTAACGTTTGAGTATCTGGTGGAAGTAGGGTTAACCCATCCAAGGAATGGACCAAAAAGTAAAAGGTTGGATTACCGAAGGGGGAAACTATGATGAGATTAGAAAACTTCTAACAAGAATACCATCGGAGACAGAACTCAGTGGTAAGTCTGAACAAGGCATGATGGACCACATCACCCAGAAGTTATAAGGAGGCAGAAAACAGGTTTATCTCGACTCAAAAAAAACAGAGAAGCAAAAGGGGGAATCTGTGGTCCAATCAGGCATGTAAGGAAGCAAGGCAGGTAAGCACAAGAGCAAGGAGAAACTACATAAATAAAAGGACACCAAAGAGCAGAGAGAAATACCAGAGGGTTAGAAATGGGTACCTCAGTGTGAGGAGAGAAGCAGAGAGGCAGTATGAAAAGAACATAGCAAATAAAGTCAAGAACTAACCAAAGCTGCTATACAGCCACACCAGGAGGAAAACAACAGTGAAAGAACAGGTGATGAAACTGAAAAAGGGAGAGGATGGGTACACAGAGAATGACAAAGAGGATGTGTGAAGAACTCAACAAGAAATTTCTGGAGGTTTTCACAAAAGAGCAAGGATAAGTCCCTGAACTAAGAGTAGCGGCGATAAACCAAGCATACTTGGAAGATAATGAAATTACCAGAGATGAGGTTAGGAGGTATCTGCCTTATCTAAACGAGACTAAGGCTGTTGGACCTGATGGAATCCCACCATGGACGCTAAAAGAGGGGAACAGAAATACTTTCCGTGCCACTATCTATGGTGTATAACAAGTCACTGGAAATGGGAGACCAACCGGAGAGTTGGAAGACTGCTAACGTAGTCCCAATCTACAAAAAGGTGATAGGCAGGAGGCCCTAAACTACAGGCCAGTGTACATGTATATCATGCAAGGTGATGGAGAAGACCGTGAGAAAAAGCCTGGTATTATGATGAACTGTTTGACACAGGCAATACTGAGAATAAAATAAAGCATTGAACGCTTTTGTATATCCTACCAGACTCAAAGATAAGCCTCCATGTTGTAGTTACTCAGGTGGCAAGAGTATGTAGACTATATTGACGTTCTACCGAGTAGGTTACTTAGGGAGAGTCCAGTTTTCCCTGGACTCTCCAGGACTATATATATTATATATATAATATATATATATATATATATATATATATATATATATATATATATATATATATATATATATATATATATATATATTGTCACTCTACTCGGACGTTTCCCCTCTTCCTATTGCCCATGGCCTTGGCCAAACTAGGTCCCCATCCAGCATACCCTAGACAATTTAGTAAAGAATAATTATATGCTCTAAACAGAAGTCAAGGGACACGGACAACTTGAGATTGAATAATCAGAGCCAGGCCGTGCAATAGTTAATGTAAGTAATTCATAAAAGGCGGTGACAAAGGAAAGGGTATGAGACAGTCGCCGTTAAATAGACGGGGAGAGCTGAGTGAGAGAGTAAGGTGCCAGCCAGCACGTGTTTACAGCCTCTGCCCGTCTCACGCCATGAGCTTTAATACTTCATTCCTGCCCAGCCCTTCGTACCCCCTTTTTTGATGGGGGTGGAAGTGGGAGGAGTAAAAAAGATAGCGAGGTGTAGGTGACGAAACAAGTTTAGAAGTGGGAAGTATGGTATGAGTTATGCCCGCTTCGCTGACACGAGGTGTGTGGGTGTTGGCAGCTAAGCTTGCACTCTCTTGTCAGGGAGCTGTGAGTGTGTGTGTGAGGTTCCTCATATGACTTTCAGCATATACGGATGTGTATCGATGAATACTGTGTTGCACTCACATACAAACACTCAGAGGTTTGTGTAAATGCTTTGATGCTCTGTATCTATTTTTTTTATCTTGAGGGTGTTAGGGGTGTGGGTTTTGGGGGCTGGTGGGGGGGGGTGTTGGGGGCTGGGGGGTTGGAATTGGGGGCTGGGGGATTGGGGTTGGGGGTGGGAGTGTGTGTGGGGGGGGGGGGGTCGGTTAAGGGCTGTATTTCATCTTGGAATTATGTATTGTGGAACATATTTACATCGACATACCCCAGTTAACATTCAATACCCCATCCCGTCATCCCTATTCCATCCCATCCCATCCCTGCGTTATTATTTTGACTTGACTGTGGTTGAGTGACGGGGGGGGGGGAGGGTGCGGTTGTCGAGGGCTCCCCGCGGGTCTCACCGCACGCGCCATAACCTCGCGTCTCAACGCAATCTTAAAGTTTGCTTTATTAAACTTACAAGACTATTTAAAAAGATGTAGGGCGAGTAAATGGGGTATTCTAAATAAGCGTTTTATGTCTGTTTACTACAGAAGAACTTTTCAGTATGTCTGCAGTGTATCTGCGTTATCTTGTTATCTTGAGATGATTTCGGGGCTTTTTAGTGTCCCCGCGGCCCGGTCCTCGACCAGGCCTCCACCCCCAGGAAGCAGCCCGTGACAGCTGACTAACACCCAGGGACCTATTTTACTGCTAGGTAACAGGGGCATAGGGTGAAAGAAACTCTGCCCATTGTTTCTCGCCGACACCCGGGATCGAACCCGGGACCACAGGATCACAAGTCCAGCGTGCTGCCCGCTCGGCCGACCGGCTCCCCTAGTGATAGTGACTCTTAATCTTGATAAGGAAGGTAGAGAGGCCCATGGCATTATAAAGACCCCCCCCCCTCAACCCTGGATCACAGCACGGGTATCTCACAGGAAACAGAATCCGAGTGGGGAGGCAGTGGGGACTGGAGGGCCTGGTAGCTCTGAAGACCGTCAGAGGGAGTGGTCAGCCGGAACAACTTAACTAGGCAATTCGCTGTGTTCACTACTCTCTTCATTAAACTGTTACAGAATCGGCATTGTGCGATAATATTTCCTCCGCTTGTTTGATGTTGATCGCTCTACAGGGTATTAAAATTTCGGCTATAAAGACCTGGGAGTGGAGGGATTCTGGGCCTTCCGCCTCCGTAACAAAAGGGTTATAATGGTGTTCCTGGGGGAGCCTGATGCGTGTTGGTGATGCAGTAACCAGAGAGTTTATAGGCCTAAGTTATTTAATCACCTGTCGTGCTTGTGTGCTGCACCCGGTCTTAACAAGGTCGTTTTATTAGCTCTGGCGAGAGAGAGGAGGTCGGGGGGGGGGGTGGTTCTGGGGACGAGAGGTGGAAGGGCAGAGAGGAAACGGGACAGGAGGAGTTGTTTGGGGAGGAGAGCAAATTAGGGTCGTTAATCCCAGCCGCACGAACACTAATAGCAGCAGCAGCAGTCCGTAGCTGTGACGACCCTTGACCCGGGGACGGGTCTGTGACACTCTGCTATCCCGACCCGTACACCAGGTGTTTGACAACTGAAAGGCGGGACCAAAGAACCGAAGCTCAATCCTCGCAAGCACAACTAGGTGAGTGCCCACACGCTGACCACCTTCAGTATATTCTGGACAGTATTCAGCTCTCCCTCCCTCCCTCCCTCCCTCCTTCTCTCTCACTCCCTCTCCTTCCCTCTCACTCCCTCTCACACTGTTGCAAATAAAACTTGTTAATATACTCGGCCTAGTTCAGACGAACAGTTTCTCCCGCCACACAGGAACGAGGTAAACGGGAAATGAGGTTTTGGAGGGGGTTAGGAAAGGCTTTGGAAGGGAAGGTTAGGAGAGGACTTTGTGAGGCAGGTTGGGAGAGAGGCTGGGAGGGAGTGTGGTCGACCCAGCCAGCCAGCCTCCATTATTGCCTCCCAGCTGCATCTTGCTTTGATCAATCAGTCCAGTTTTGCAGTGCAAAGACTTCCTGCGGCTTTGCTATTGGGTGTTCAGACCAGCGGATTGGACCCAGAGCAGCAGATGTTATTCAAACCACTGGATGGAATCCTGGTCAGCCAATGAGATCTAGGCCAGGGGAAAGGATTAAGGAATAGAAACCCCATTCCAACAGAAATGACCCAAATGGGAGGGTATGCTATCATTCCGAGTGGACTGAATTTAAATCAGCTCAGTTCATGGTAGTTAGACCGACTGGGAGGATGAGTAAAGTTCAGCGGATAAGTCAATCTAACAAACAGATTTCATACCAGATGATGGATTCAATTGGCAAGATCCACACTAGATGGGATTTAGATTTGCAAATAAGACCGAACCCTGTGTCACTGGTCAGTAGTTTCCCTTGGGGAATATCGGTAAATCTTGCAGAGCTCCTGCCCCCGAGTACCTGCCTGATACCTCCCCCCCCCCTACCTGCCTAATACCTGCCCCCGACTACCTGCCCCCCGACAACCTGCCTGATACCTCCCCCGACTACCTCCCTGATACCTGCCCCGAAATCATCTCAAGATAACCTCAAGATAAGATGGTTGTACCGGCTACACTAAGAGAACCATAAGGTGAACCATACCATGAAGGACGTCTGAAGTTGGGGTTCCGTACCAGGGAGAATCATCACCAGATGTAGCCTAGAAAATTGGTTTCAACTCATAGGGTGAAAACCGCAAGAGGGGAGCAGGGAAGAGAAGGGTGTTCAGAAGAGGGAACTCCAGAGGAGCAGGGTGATCCTGACCAAAGGGAATCTAGACCATCTATAGAGGGTCCTGACAAAAGTATAGATCGAGACTAGTAGTGTCTGGACCAGGAAAGGTCCGGTCCAGGGAGACTCTGTCAGGCCCACCATGGAATGTCAGACGCGATCCCTCTCGTGTGGTACTAAAATCATTGATGTATTAGCTTTTAATTAAGGGGCTATAATTGCTTTTCAGTTACAAAGATCCAAAGATATTCACTTTTCTTCGACTGCTATATGTTTTAATTTATAAAAATACGCACGCACGAACACACGCACACACACACACACATTGGGGGGGGGGGGAGGGGGCTGGTAGCCTGGTGGATAGCGCGCAGGACTCATAATTCTGTGGCGCGGGTAAGATTCCCGCACCAAGCAGAAACAAATGGGCAAGGTTTCTTTCACATAAGGGGCATAACTGGCCGACCCCTCACAGTGTTCAAGAGAGAACTGGATAAGCACCTCCAAAGGATACCTGATCAACCAGGCTGTGACTCATACGTCAGGCTGCGAGCAGCCGCGTCCAACAGCCTGGTTGATCAGTCCGGCAACCAGGAGGCCTGGTCGACGACCGGGCCGCGGGGACGCTAAGCCCCGGAAGCACCTCAAGGTAACCTCAAGGTAAGGTAACCCTGAATGCCCCTGTTACCTAGCAGTAAATAGGTACCTTGGAGTTAGTCAACTGTCACGGGCTGCTTCCTGTGTGTGTGTGATGTGGAGAAAAAAAAGGTGATAAACAGTTGACTGACAGTTGAGAGGCGGGCCAAAAGAGCCAAGCTCAACCCCCGCAAGCACAACTAGGTGAATACACACACACTCACACTCAGGAATCTGAGCCAAATAAAAGATTCCTGAGCCAAAGGCGGGACCAAAGAGCCAAAGCTCAACCCCCGCAAGCCCAACTAGGTGAGTACACCCACACACTAACTCCGTCGCTGCTACGTATTTGATGAATGCGCACTAATTTCCTTTAAAGCCAACGTTTGATGAAAATGGAAAGTACGCAAAGGCAAAGCGCCGGACACAGTAATGACACCACTAATACTGGCGGTGTGTCGAGCGCTCCTGTGTAGACTGGCATACACTCTGGCTGGTACAGAGCAGCTATGAGTCCCACTCTAGAGCAGAGTGAAAAAAAAGAAAATACAGATTGCAGTGGGCCAGCAAAGCGAATATACAGACGGACATACAGACAGGCAGAGACATATTATATAATATATATATATATATATATATATATATATATATATATATATATATATATATATATATATATATATATATATATATATATATATATATATATATATATATGTGTGTGTGTGTGTGTGTGTTTCATTGAATATGACCGCATATTCTGTATTTATTATTTTCTGGTTTAGGGCTTCTATCCCTCTAACTATTTTCTAAGCATCAGGGCTTAGTTGAAATAGAGTTCTCCAAAACTCATTCTCGTACTTTTAAGGTAAAGAAAAGAAGTGATTTACTATAGAGTGTATTACACTTATTTATACAATTTGCACAACGTTTCGAACCTCCATGGTTCATTCTCAAGTGAACAGATCTTACAATGCTGGTTGATTTTATACCCGCACTGGGTCAGGTGATAATACAATAAAGGTGAAAACATGGGGGGATACATAAGGGATAAATGTGAGGTGAAACATAGAGGTAACTGCAGAAACGTAGAGCTATCTGCAGTTACCTCTATGTTTCACCTCACATTTATCCCTTATGTATCCCCCCATGTTTTCACCTTTATTGTATTATCACCTGACCCAGTGCGGGTATAAAATCAACCAGCATTGTAAGATCTGTTCACTTGAGAATGAACCATGGAGGTTCGAAACGTTGTGCAAATTGTATAAATAAGTGTAATACACTCTATAGTAAATCACTTCTTTTCTTTACCTTAAAAGTACGAGAATGAGTTTTGGAGAACTCTATTTCAACTAAGCCCTGATGCTTAGAAAATAGTTAGAGGGATAGAAGCCCTAAACCAGAAAATAATAAATACAGAATATGCGGTCAAATTCAATGAAACATGTTTGAAAGAAAACCTGCTGCCAGTATACACCAATATATATATATATATATATATATATATATATATATATATATATATATATATATATATATATATATATATATATATATATATATATATATATATATATATATATATATATATATATATATATACTCTGATCCTGGTTAGTATTCGTACAGTCCAATGACGGTTAGGGAACAGACGCAGGAAAGTTGAAAGGACGACGTACAAGGAAGAAGTGGAACGGGGCAGGGAAAGGAGAGGCAGTAAAGGAAAGAAGCAAGGAGAAAAATTGAAAAGAAGACGGAGAAGGGTAAGGGACAAGTGAAGGTGGGAGGGAGATGCTGGGATGGGGAAGGATAACACCGGATATCGCCGGTAACTAATCAAAGAGTGCACAGCCATAGTTGGGAGCGAGAACATTCAACGACAGTCGCCCAGATCAACAATCACCCACACAGTGGTGGGCAGCTCTCGTTGATCGTCATTGGGGCGAGGCTGGAGGACGAAGTCACACAGACTGGCGAGGCTGGTGGACGAAGTGGACGAACTCTCACTTGGTATTGATAGCAATGCTCTGACGCCTGCGAAAGTCTCGCCCAAGAATGTTAATACCAGCTGGTGAGGCAAACTCTGTTGTGTTCATTATGAGAGAGAGAGAGAGAGAGAGAGAGAGAGAGAGAGAGAGAGAGAGAGAGAGAGAGAGAGAGAGAGAGAGAGAGAGAGAGAGAGAGAGAGAGAGAGAGAGATAAATGACATTCTTTGAGGTTACCTTGAGATGGTTTCGGGGCTTAGCGTCCCCGCGGCCCGGTCCTTGACCAGTCCTCCTCGTTGCTAAACTGGTCAACCAGGCTGTTGGACGCTGCTGCTCGCAGCCTGACATATGGGTCACAGCCTGATTGTTCAGGTATCCCTTAGAGACATTTATCACGGTCTCTCTTGAACACTGTGAGGGGGCGGCCAGTCAGCCCCTTATGTGTAGCAGGAGTGTGTTGAACAGTCTCGGGCCTCTGATGTTGATAGAGTTCTCTCTCAGAGTACCTGTTGCACCTCTGCTCTTCAACGGGGGAATTCTGCACATCCTGCCATGCCTTCTGGTCTCATGAGGTGTTATGTGTGCAGGTTTGTGACTAGCCGCTCTACAATTTTCCAAGTGCAAATTATTGTGTATCTCTCCCGCCTGCGCTCAAGAGAATACAGATTTAGGTATTTTAGTCGGTCTCAGTAGTTTAGAAGTTTTACTGAGTGGATTCTAGCAGTAAAGGATTTCTGCACGCTCTCCAGGTCACCCGTAATTCCTTTTGAACGCATTTTGTGTGCAATAACACCATGGTCATTTCTGTCGAAAGGCTTTTGCGAAATCTGTGTAAATTACATCAGCGTTTTGTCTTCCATGGCATCTAAGGCCATGTCATAGTGGTCCAGCAACTGTGACAGGCAAGAGCACCATGTTCTGAAACCATGTTGTCCGGGGTTATGAAGATGCTGTGATTCCATGTATTTTGTGATCTTACTTCTTAGCCCTCTTTTAAAGATTTTTATGATGTTTGTTGTTACTGCTATCGGTCTGTAATTTTTTAGCCTCTGTCTTATTTCCTCTTTTATGGAGTGGTGCTATCTTTGCTGTTTTTAGTATGTCAGGGATAACACCAGTATATAGGCTCCAAAGAATGTGAAGAGCCTGCGATAGTGTTTTTTTCCAGTTCTTGGTGAATATGGAGTTCAAGGAATCAGGGCCTGGTGCAGAGTGCATAGGCATACTGTCTATGGCTTCTTCAAAATCGAATAGGAATAGGGGTGACATCTAATATATGATTTGATGTTGTTGAGCGAGATTTGTGATCTGAAATATATATGATGATGATTTGATGTTGAGAGAACATACAGAAAGATACAGAGGAACATGTAAAGAGAAATAGTCGGGAATAAAAAAAAATACCCGCACAGGAAAGCCTCACTAAGGACATTTTCCTAAATAAAAAATATTCCACTCTCGGCAAACAATTTAATGTGTAAATAAATATATAACGGGTGTCCCGGGCGGGTGGGCGGGCCGCGGGTCTCCATAAGGTCACCTTTAAATAACACCAAAACTGCATTGCCAGCCTCAACATTTGCCTCCACAAACACGTTTCTAATTTTTCTGGTCAAGCAAGATGTATACGATGAGAGGGCTGGAGAAGGTTGAGGGAGGGGGTAAGAGGCAAGGGAAGGGAAGGTAGAGGGGGCGCAAGGGTAGGGAAGATTGAGAGGGGTGGGTGAGAAGCGGAGTGGAACAGGGAAGATGGAGGGTTGTTGAAAAGGAATAATGAAGAAGTGCCGAAAAGGGGAATATATAGAGGAGGAAAAGGGTAAAGGAATTAGTGAGAAGAGGCACTGTAGAAACAGCGGAGAGGGAAAGGGTTAATGTAGAAAGAGGAGGAAAGACAGAAATAAATGGGGAGAGGACGAGGCGTTAGTGGAGGAGCAGCGCACCAAGACCGACTTGGCCAAAAATCCACAAGAACGAAATGAAATTTAGATTCTCGACGTGTTTAAATCTTTTACGACACACTTGCTGGGTCAGAGAGAGAGAGAGAGAGAGAGAGAGAGAGAGAGAGAGAGAGAGAGAGAGAGAGAGAGAGAGAGAGAGAGAGAGAGAGAGAGAGAGTGAGAGAGAGAGAGAGAGAGAGAGAGAGAGAGAGAGAGAGAGAGAGAGAGAGAGAGAGAGAGAGAGAGAAGGAGAGAGAGAGAGAGAGAGAGAGAGAGAGAGAGAGAGAGAGAGAGAGAGAGAGAGAGAGAGAGAGAGAGAGAGAGAGAGAGAGAGAGAGAGAGAGAGAGAGAGAGAGAGAGAGAGAGAGAGAGAGAGAGAGAGAGAGAGAGAGAGAGAGAGAGAGAGAGAGAGAGAGGGGGAGAGGGAGGGGGGGTCGTGGAGTGTCATCACAAGGGTAATGCATTTTTAAGCATATTCAAAGAGTTTTTTCTGCTGGAGACATGGTCGGCTGGCCTCTGGCACCGACGAAAGAGTACCTCAGCCACGCTGTTAATATATGAGCATAAGAGCTTAATAAGACTATGTATCAGGCAGGTCTGACACCCCTCCCCCTCCCCCCCCCCCCCCACACACGCGAGTAGATAAGACGCACAGAAAACCCTAAGACATTTTTGTTTGAAACTTAATTTTATTCTATATTTTATACATTAACGTTTCATTTCTTAATACTTTTTATCGCATAATTTACCTGATACTTTGACTACATCTTCATACATTGTGTACTTGAGACTTCACTAACATTCATCTGGTCATCGTGCTTAACCGTGCGGCTCAAATGAAAAAGATCAAATTTCCTTTTATCGTGATCAAAATCGCCCAACTTCATAAGGTAAATGACTCCATCAGATGGAATAATTCACGGAAAATCCCAAAAGGAGAATACAGAGAGCACCTTTAAGCTCTCTGATCCAAAAATTACAAGTGAACAGACCGTCACAATGGCAGTTCTTAGTGATGGCACGAGGAGGGAGGCCTGTTGGCAGAAGATCTGGTACAGGTGTTGGAAAAGGGATCTGGTGCTGGCAGGCGGCAACCCGTTCTCGCACTTTCGTATAGTCAATATTGACTTATTAAATACGTGCATATGTGACATACTAAACATACTAGTTTACCTTGAAAAGCTTCATAGAAAACACCGGCCTTACCTAACCTTCTTAGTATGTTAAGATAAGCATCTTATTGCTCCGTAATTACAATTATTACTTAACCTATTATAGGTATAGGTTGCCGGCGGAGAGGGAAGTCACAGCAAAGGCAGCAGGACGCACCAAGGCTGATACAGCCAAAGACTGATGGTGTGGGACCCAAAGACTAAGGGTACAGGATCAAAGACTAAGGGTGTAGGATCAAAGACTAAGGGTGCAGGATCAAAGACTAAGGGTGCAGGATCAAAGACTAAGGGTGCAGGATCAAAGACTAAGGGTGCAGGATCAAAGACTAAGGGTGAAGGATCAAAGACCAAGGCTACTGGATCATAGATCACGGCTGTAAGACCGGAGACTAAGGCTATATGTTTATCTCTCAGAATGTTCGGTAATGTGTTTACTGCTTGTGACGTGTGTCTATATATGCATTAACACGTTGTACTGAACGGGGTGAGAATAGCTTGAGCTACCTCATCCTTTTGTGTGTATTTTACCTCAATAAACTTATTTCAAGGCTGCTGGTTCAAAGACTACGGTCGTATGAACATGGGTCAAGGCCCCAGGTCGTATGAACATAGGTCAAGGCCCCAGGTCGTATGAACATTGGTCAAGGCCCCAGGTCGTATGAACATAGGTCAAGGCCCCAGGTCGTATGAACATAGGTCAAGGCCCCAGGTCGTATGAACATAGGTCAAGGCCCCAGGTCGTATGAACATAGGTCAAGGCCCCAGGTCGTATGAACATAGGTCAAGGCCCCAGGTCGTATGAACATAGGTCAAGGCCCCAGGTCGTACTGAACATAGGTCAAGGCCCCAGGTCGTATGAACATAGGTCAAGGCCCCAGGGTCAATGTTGGACTGGAGGATAAAGTTGTAGACTTCATCTTCCACGTCCAGCGGCGACCATTACTGCAAGTCTTCCACTGGATACCACGTAACATTTTCTTACCAAAGCTCCTCATTAAAAGTTCAACCACTTGGGCTCGACGGTAAAGCGACGGTCTCCTTTCTTGCAGGTCGGCGTTCAATCCCCGACCGTCCAAGTGGTTGGACACCATTCCTTCCCCCCCCCCTTCCCATTCCTAATGACTCCTTTCAAGTGCTATGTAGTCGTAATGGTTTCGGGCTTTCTCCTGATAGTTCCCTACCCCTTCCTCATCAAAAGGACAAAGTTTACCAGCAGGAATGAGTTTATCGTTCCCAGTATCCTGAAAGTATTCTAACTAAAAAATGAACCAAAATAATTAATAGTGATTCATATAAGTGTTACCTTGTGTGTACTCACCTAATTGTACTCACCTAATTGTGCTTGCGGGGGTTGAGCTTTGGCTCTTTGGTCCCGCCTCTCAACCGTCAATCAACTGGTGTACAGATTCCTGAGCCTACTGGGCTCTATCATATCTACATTTGAAACTGTGTATGGAGTCAGCCTCCACCACATCACTGCCTAATGCATTCCATTTATTAACTACTCTGACACTGAAAAAATTCTTTCTAACGTCTCTGTGGCTCATCTGGGTACTAAGTTTCCACCTGTGTCCCCTTGTTCGTGTCCCACCCGTGCTGAAGAGTTTGTCTTTGTCCACCCTGTCAATTCCCCTGAGAATTTTGTAGGTGGTTATCATGTCTCCCCTTACTCTTCTGTTTTCCAGGGATGTGAGGTTCAGCTCCTTTAGCCTTTCCTCGTAGCTCAATCCTCTCAGTTCCGGGACGAGCCTGGTGGCATACCGCTGAATCTTCTCTAACTTTGTCTTGTGTTTAACTAGGTATGGACTCCAGGCTGGAGCTGCATACTCCAGGATTGGTCTTACATAAGTGGTATACAGGGTTCTGAAAGATTCCTTACACAAGTTTCTGAAGGCAGTTCTTATGTTGGCCAGTCTAGCATATGCCGCTGATGATATTCTTTTGATGTGGGCCTCTGGAGACAGGTTCGGTGTGATATCAACCCCCAGATCCTTCTCTCTATTTGATTCTTGCAGGATTTCCCCTCCCAGATGATACCTTGTGTTCAGCCTCCTGCTGTGTGTGTGTGTGTGTGTGTGTGTGTACTCACCTATTTGT
The DNA here is from genome assembly GCF_040958095.1 of Procambarus clarkii. Lineage (NCBI taxonomy): Eukaryota > Metazoa > Arthropoda > Malacostraca > Decapoda > Cambaridae > Procambarus > Procambarus clarkii. The sequence goes on from NC_091206.1 coordinate 20,356,086, forward strand.
GCTTGCAGGATCGAGCATTGACTCTTGGATCCCGCCTTTCCAGCTATCGGTTGTTTACAGCAATGACTCCTGTCCCATTTCCCTATCATACCTAGTTTTAAAAGTATGAATAGTATTTGCTTCCACAACCTGTTCCCCAAGTGCATTCCATTTTTCCACTACTCTCACGCTAAAAGAAAACTTCCTAACATCTCTGTGACTCATCTGAGTTTCCAGTTTCCACCCATGTCCCCTCGCTCTGTTATTATTACGTGTGAACATTTCATCTATTTCCACTTTGTCAATTCCCCTGAGTATTTTATATGTCCCTATCATATCTCCTCTCTCCCTTCTTTTCTTTAGTGTCGTAAGGTTCAGTTCCTTCAGACGCTCTTCATATCCCATCCTTCGTAACTCTGGGACAAGCCTCGTCGCAAACCTCTGAACCTTCTCCAGTTTCTTTATGTGTTTCTTCAGGTGGGGGCTCCATGACGGCGCGGCAGACTCTAAGACGGGTCTCACGTAGGCAGTGTAAAGCGCCCTAAAAGCCTCCTCATTTAGGTTTCTGAATGAAATTCTAATTTCCGCCAGTGTAGAGTATGCTGCTGTCGTTATCCTATTTATATGTGCCTCAGGAGTTAGATTAGGTGTCACATCCACTCCCAGGTCTCTTTCTCGAATCGTTACAGGTAGGCTGTTCCCCTTCATTGTGTACTGTCCCTTTGGTCTCCTGTCACCTGATCCCATTTCCATAACTTTACATTTACTGGTGTTAAACTCCAGTAGCCATTTCCCTGACCATCTCTGCAACCTGTTTAAGTCCTCTTGGAGGATCTAAGAAGGTGTGTGTGTGTGTGTGTGTGTGTGTGTGTGTGTGTGTGTGTGTGTGTGTGTGTGTGTGTGTGTGTGTGTGTGTGTGTGTGTGCGCGTGCGTGCGTGCGTGCGTGTGCGTGCTTGCTGCTTTAGGCACGTATACACATGTGGGACAAGGAGCACACAGAGATAAAGGTCCTTCAGTATTCAAGCAGCTTCATCCTGCGAGACGCGATAATACAATAAAACAGACTAAAACAATATACTCAATGAGAGCAAACAATACAGTTTTTATATACATATAAAAAAAGAACAAGACGAACGTTGAGAAATAGACAAGCCGACCAAACCTGTGTACACAACGTCCAAGCCAGGAGGGCAGACTACACCTGGCCCGGGCCGCTCCGACACAGTGGTGAGAAGCGGTGTAAATTGGATTTTAGTATCAAGGTAATCAGAGCCAGGACAGGGAAGACAAACCCCGGGGCTTCACCCACACTCTATCCCCCGCCCCTACCCACCACCACTATCCCCACCATCCGCTTTCACTGCTCCATCCTTTATCCTCGGGTTTTTATCCGGACACTTAGCCAGATCACTTATCACACACTTGGCCAGCTCCGTAACCGGACCATCAGCTAACCCTCTAGGCGGATATTTTATAGCTCACGCTCTCAATGGAGACTGTTCCACCCCCGGGGGAATCTGACCCGTAACTTGCCCCGGAGCAGAACTGTGGTCTCGGGTCACCATCACAAGATCAACTCACCATCTCTGATAATACAAGATGCGCGTCAGTGATATACTAATATGAAAAGTGCTTCTGTGTTGGATAAAACACACGATGGATAAACATGTTTGACCGGTCCTCTACTTGAGCACACACACACAAACACAAACACACACACACACACACACACACACACACACACACACACACACACACACACACACACACACACACACACACACACACACACACATACTTATGTCAGCCCAATTCTGGAGTATGCAGCTCCAGCCTGGAGTCCATACCTAGTTAAACACAAGATAAAGTTAGAGAAGATTCAGAGGTATGCCACTAGACTAGTCTCAGACCTGAGAGGTATGAGCTACGAAGAAGGCAACAGGAGCTAAACTTCACGGCCCTGGAAGACAGAAGACTAAGGGGGGACATGATAACCACCTACAAAATTCTCCGGGGAATTGACAGGTGGACAAAGACAAACTATTTAGCATGGATGGAACACGAACAAGGTGACACAGGTGGAAACTTAATATCCAAATGTGTCTCCCTGTGGAGACACATTTGTCTGATGTCTTCTTTCAGAGACATTAGAAATAATTTTTTCAGTGTCAGAATAGTTAACAGATGGAATGCATTAGGCAGTGATGTGGTGGAGGCTGACTCCATACACAGTTTCAAGTGTAGATATGATAGAGCCCAGTAGGCTCAGGAATCTGTACACCTGTTGATTGACACTTGAGAGGCGGGACCAAAGAGCCGAACCTCAACCCCCACAAGAAATAATAGGTGAATACAACTAGGTAAGTACACACACACACACACCTGTTGATATCCGGAGTTAACGAGGGGTCCACCTTCCTTTTGTATTCCTGGCTATTGTTTGTGTTTTTGGGGAGATAACTAAGATAACCGACAGTGAAATACGGAATAAAAGAAAGAGGACAAAGTGAATGAAAGGAAGAGAAAGGAGAGAGAGAGTGAATCTCAGGACAACAAAGTGTGAATACATAGAAAAAAAATTATTCAAAATTCCCAGTTTCGCGATGTCGTTAACTTGATAAACATAGTCGAATAAAGTAATAATCTTGTATATACATATTTTACATTTTTGAATTTGGTCTTCACTTCAAAGCCATCGTCCTTTAGATACACACTTAAATTTATATTCTGGAAACTCCTGTTACAACACACACACACATATATACATTTAAGTGCTTATATATATATATATATATATATATATATATATATATATATATATATATATATATATATATATATATATATATATATATGTATCTGTATATTAATGTAAGTAATTATCTGTATATATATATATATATATATATATATATATATAGAGCAGACAACCTGGTCCGCCTCCCCCTCGTGCCAAGAACATTAGCCGTAGGAACACCAACAACAGCTCACCGGAGAACCACAAAATAAGAGCACAGATCACCAAGAAAACAGAAGAGGGGCAATACCTCAGGTGTAATTAAAATCATAGCCAGCGATGACACTATTGCCTCCAGGAACGCCACGACAGCACGGGTTCTACAGGACAAGCACCTACATAGAGCTCAAGACAGTAGCAGGGATCCCAGGAAGACAATACTGGTATAGAACCCTTGACTATTCGAGAATCTGAGGTGTACAAAGTAGCCATGACTTTTCCAACAGGTTCAGCAGGGGGCTTCACTGGCTTAAGACCCCAACACATCAAACAAATGCTGAACCCTGCTCTTGGAGATGCCGCAAGGGATCTTTTAGTGGAACTTATCACATTCTCCAACATATGTTTGACTGGCAGCATCCCTGAGGACATCAGGCCTCTCTCTTATGGAGCAGCACTCTGTGCTCTAAAGAAGAAGGATGGGGGAATCAGGCCTATTTCCGTTGGCAACACCCTCCGACTCCTCGTAGCTAAGACTGCAGTGAGGTCAATCAGCCAGGAAGCAGCCACCTTATTGAAACCTAATCAGCTCGGGTTTTAGATCCCTCTAGGTTGTGAAGCTGCAGCACATGCAGCACGGGCATACATTGCTGATCCCTCGGACCAGATGACACTAGTAAAGCTTGACTTTAATAAAGGCTTCTATCAAGTCAGAAGAGATGCTGTCCTCAGGGCTGTAAGCTTCTTTTTGGGGAGCATGAAATAAACTCCTGTGAAGGAGTCCAACAAGGTGACCCCTTAGCCCCCCTCCTTTTCTGTTTAGCCATGAAAGAGGTCACCGATAGTCTTATAAGCAAGCTAAACATCTGGTACCTGAATGATGGCACTCTCGCCAGAACCCCGGACACCATTTTGGAGGATATAAGGAAAATCCAGGATCAAGGAGCAGCCTTGGGCCTCATTCTCAATGCATTCAAATGTGAAATAGTCTCCCGCAACCCAGCCATCACTGGCCAAATAAAAACTGTTCTTCCAGACATTCTCGTTGTCGAGCCACCTGACTGCACTCTCCTGGCTGCCCCCATTGGCCCGCAAGCAATCGAGGAGGTCCTGGATGCAAAAATCACTGACCTAAGGAGAATGCTGGACAGTATTGACAAGCCCATGATGTTCACTTCCTCCTTACAAGATACTTATCTTTCCCCTAAGTTGACTTACTGTATGAGATGTTCTCCATCCTACATCAGCCCTAAATTAAACGAGTATGACATCCTTCTGAGGTTCATGCTGGAGAAAGATCCTTATTCTGACCCCTTCCAAGTGCTATATAGTCGTAATAGCTTGGCGCTTTCCCCTGATAATTTCCCCCCTCCCTCCACTCTTCATTTGGCTCTTCTTAACCCAACATCGAGGAACTGAGCTCCCCAGTGACTCCTGTAATTTGTGCCAGCCAATCAGCCACACCGGCCTAATTATTTACTTACCTGTAAGTGGAGCGATCCTCTGGCCTTAGGTAAATACCCAACTTCAGTGTTGGAGCCCTGATGAGCTTCAATATTTTTAAAGCTTCCTCCTTTTTTTCTCTTTCTTTTCGTGTTGTTTTTGACATACATATAAAGGTAATGTGTGTACACACCTAGTTGTACTCCCTAGTTGTGCTTGCGAGGGTTGAGCTTTCCTCTTTGAAGCCGCTTCTCAATTGTCAATCAACTGATGTACAGATTCTTGAGCCTGTTGGGCTATTTTAAATCTACATTTGAAACTGAGTATGAAGTCAGCCTCCACCACATCACTGCTTAATTCATTCTGTTTGTTAATTACTCTGACACTGAAAAAATTATTTCTAATGTCTCCTTGTTCGTGTTCCACCCGTGCTAAAGAGTTTGTCTTTGTCCACCCTGTCAATTTTTTTGAGAATTTTGTAGGTGGTTATCATGTCCTCCCAAACTCTTCTGTTTTCCAGTGACGTGAGGTTCAGCTCCCTTAGCCTTTCCTCGTAGCTCATACCTCTCAGTTTCGTGTGCGTGTGTGTGTGTGTGTGTGTGTTCACCTAGTTGTTCTTGTGGGGGGTTGAGCTCTGCTCTTTCGGCCCGCCTCTCAACTGTTAATCAACTGTTACTAACTATTATCCGCCCCCCCCACACATACTCCCAGGAAGCAGCCCGTGACAGCTGACTAACCCCCAGGTACCTATTTACTGCTAGGTAACTGAAACATCAGGATGAAAGAAACTCTGCCCATCGTTTCTCGCCGGTGACGGGAATCGAACCCGGGCCACAGGATCACGTGCTAAGCGTGCTATCCACACAGCCACCGGCGCTCCTATGTGTGTGTGTGTGTGTGTGTGTATTCACCTAGTTGTGTTTTGCGGGGGTTGAGCTTTGCTCTTTCGGCCCGCCTCTCAACTGTCAATCAACTGTTTACTAACTATTTTTTTTTCTACACCACACACACACACACACACCCCAGGAAGCAGCCCATGGCAGCTGACTAACTCCCAGATACCTATTTACTGCTAGGTAACAGGGGCTTTCAGGGTGAAAGAAACTTCGCCCATTTGTTTCTGCCTCGTGCGGGAATCGAACCCGCGCCACAGAATTACGAGTCCTGCACGCTATCCACCAGGCTACGAGGTGTGTGTGTGTGTGTGTGTGTGTGTGTGTGTGTGTGTGTGTGTGTGTGTGTGTATGTGTGTGTGCTGAGCCTGATGTGTTTAGCTGTGTTTAAGTCAGCATCTTCAGAGGCAGAGAGGAAGTTAATGTAATATAGTAATACAGCAATATATGGTGATGCGGGTGAGCCAGCAGGAGTGGTCGACCTGTCACGATGTCCTACTTTACCCTTGTTAAAGCGGCCGAGGGCAGTTTTCTGCCGTAATAATGCTGGTGCTCACAAGACTTCTCCGGCTGTGTGTGGTGATCGTGGCTGTTCTCAGCTGCTGGGTGCTCATGGCTGTTCTCAGCTGCTGGGTGCTCGTGGCTGTTCTCAGCTGCTGGGTGCACGTGGCTGTTCTCAGCTGCTGGGTGCTCCTGACTTGTTCTCAGCTGCTGGGTGCTCCTGACTGTTCTCAGCTGCTGGGTGCTCATGGCTGTTCTCAGCTGCTGGGGGCTCATGGCTGTTCTCAGCTGCTGGGTGCTCATGGCTGTTCTCAGCTGCTGGGGGCTCATGGCTGTTCTCAGCTGCTGGGTGCTCATGGCTGTTCTCAGCTGCTGGGTGCTCATGGCTGTTCTCAGCTGCTGGGTGCTCATGGCTGTTCTCAGCTGCTGGGTGCTCATGGCTTGTCTCCTGGGTTGAGAGACGACTTCTCATGACGATGCTTCATCTGACTTTTACTGCTTCATAAACATATGGTTCAACTCGCTCGTAAAATGATAGAATAGGCGACTCGGGCTAATCTACCTCGCTCGCTCGCTCCTTCAGTGACTCACTCACTCAGCTCACTTGCTTCCTTGCACCCAGCTAGTGCGTATACTCACTAGCTCATCACTTGCTCATCCTTGCTCATCATTTGCTCATCACTTGCTTAGTCGTTGTTAATAGGAGTGGTCCGGTTTAGCTCCACTGATCTCTCTCACTCTGAGGCGACCACAGCTAGGGAAATACTCGGGCCCAGGAGCTGAAGGCCGACCTGGCATATGTACCGAAGGAAACAGACGGCATTGAAGCCACCTCTATTCACGACCTTAACTCGGAGACGACATAGAAAGCGAGGATTAGATATGGTGCAAAGTGAGCCGTATTTGGTGTTAGCTAAACGCTACTTTTCTCTCTCTCACTGTACCTCCCTCTCCTGCACTCTACCTCCCTCTCCTGCACTCTACCTCCCTCTCCTGCACTCTACCTCCCTCTCCTGCACTCTACCTCCCTCTCCTACCCTCACACTGGCCAGGAACGACCAACCCAGGTCCCCAGGGTCGTTGGCGGCGCCTCAACGTGTTATGGCTGCGAGTGTGGCACTTCAAAGCCCGGCTGATGATGGTCTGACGCTCGTGTTATCCTCCGTCAAAGACTCCCTAGATATTGCTAGAAATTGAAGCTCATGGTTTTTTATTCTTTGAGTTGTAAGATAGTATTCAATTTTTTAACCTCGTTGTTCCTCTCCTTATTTTTACCTTGCTCCACTTTCGTTTTGTTTATGTTAAGGTAATTATGTTTTCTACACACAGAAATCACAATTACGTAATGCATCAAATGAACAAATCCACAAGGGCCGTGACGAGGATTCGAACCTGCGTCCGAGGGATGCTCTCGAACGCAGGTTCGAATCCTCGTCATGGCCCTTGTTGATTTGTTCGTTATCTTCTCTAGTTTCTCTTCAATCTTCTCTTCTCTTGTTTCACTGTCTCTTTCTGCATGCTCACGTCTCCTGCCTCGGAACAGAGGTGGGAAGGTTCGGACCTGAGAGAGCTTGTCAAGGCCTTGTAGCCCGTGTCGAAGATAATGTTCAGGACAGACTTGAGAGGTTGAGACTGTCCTTGAGATGGACACGGCTGCTTCTCCAAAACCTTTATTATTATTATTAACATCTTTATTGACAAAATTAATTACAATTTTGCCTAATCTGAGGATTTTGATAGTCTTATTAAAGTGAGGATAATGCTGGTATTCACTGTCCAAAACCCTGACATAAGAACACACTCTCGGACGCAGGTTCGAATCCTCGTCACGTCCCTTGTGGATTTGTTCACTTGACATAAGAAAGTCCTTGAGCGACACACGGACAGGAACGCACCCACAGGGTCCTCGCAGCCGAGAGGGCGGCGTTCAGGATTATCAGTCCATAGACCCGGGTTCGATTCTCACCCGAGATAGAAAGAAATGATCACCTATGAGTTAGCTGCTACGGGCTACATCCTAGTGGTGGTGGTGTGTACTCACCTATTTGTGCTTGGGGGGGGGGGGTTGAGCTTTGGCTCTTTGGTCCCGCCTCTCAACTGTCAATCAACTGGTGTACAGGTTCCTGAGCCTACTGGGCTCTATCATATCTACATTTGAAACTGTGTATGGAGTCAGCCTCCACCACATCACTTCGTAGTGCATTACATTTATTAACTACTCTGACACTGAAAAAATTATTTCTAACGTCTCTGTGGCTCATCTGGGTACTAAGTTTCCACCTGTGTCCCCTTGTTCGTGTTCTACCCGTGCTGAATAGTTTGTCTTTGTCCACCCTGTCAATTCCCCTGAGAATTTTGTAGGTGGTTATCATGTCTCCCCTTACTCCTCTGTTTTCCAGGGACGTGAGGTTCAGCTCCTTCAGCCTTTCCTCGTAGCTCATACCTTTCAGTTCCGGGACAAGGCTGGTGGCATACCGCTGAATCTTCTCTAACTTTGTCTTGTGTTTAACTAGATATGGACTCCAGGCAGGAGCTGCATATTCGAGGATTGGTCTGACATAAGTGGCATACAGGGTCCTGAACGATTCCTTACACAAGTTTCTTGTGTAAGTTTTTACTTGTGTTCCTCACACACACACACACACACACAAATGTGTATGTGTATATATATATATATATATATATATATATATATATATATATATATATATATATATATTATATATATATATATATATATATATATATATATATATATATATATATATATATATATATATATATATATATAGATAGAGAGAGAGAGAGAGAGAGAGAGAGTAGTGTACCTTGCATGTAACCAATGTTGTAACCCTTTCTGTGTAATGAAATTTTAAAATAAAGTTGGATATATATACACACATACCAAAAGAATAGGGATGGTAGGAGAATAAAATATCAAAGTGTTCAGTGAGGATCCACAAGGTCTTCTCTGAGTACTCATTATTTTCTTCTCCGAGGCTATGGGTCCCTACACTTGCACCAGAGGTGGTACCCCTTTTAGGTATTAAAAATATATATATATATATATATATATATATATATATATATATATATATATATATATATATATAAACCTCATAGATTTTAAACATATATAAAGTTTGCACACGCTTACATTACTTGGACCATCGGGATAGAACGTCGACCCAGCAAGAAGCGGAGCTGTCGCCGTACCAACCAAAAAGGCGAATAGGGAACAAGGGCAGAAGAGTAATTGGAGGGAAGTAACCTCAAGTTTTTAAGCAGGAGGAAAGGAAGTTGGAAGGTGAAGACCTATGGAAGGGGGAGGGGCGGGAGGGGTTACCTATGGAAGGGGTAGGGGCGGAGAGGGGTTACCTATGGAAGGGATAGGGGCGGGAGGGGTTACCTATGGAAGGGATAGGGGCGGGGAGGGGTTACCTCTAGAGGGACGGGAAGGGAAGGGTGGACCTAATGACCGGAGGCGCTGCACAAAAAGGGAAAACGTCTGGATATTGCGACCACCTGAGGAAATTCCCTATCCTCGAGGGATCGCCTTAGAGAGGATGGGACTGACCTGGAGGCTCGTCTTGAGAGGGAGGAGGGAGAGGTGACCTACAGGAAGGAGAGGAGGGGGAGGAAGGTGGGGTGGGGTTGGGGGGGTTGACCTATATTTACCTGTGGGATTCTCGTGGCGTCACCAACGCGTGAAGACAATTTCCCAGCTGCTCGCAAACACCCACACCGAGTTAGCCCGCCGTAGTGTTATTGATCGTTTGTCTCAGGTGAAGGCCCTTGTAATTCCTCCAATTTTCCCCTCCGCGTGTTCTTGCTCTCTCGCTCTCTCTCGCTCTCTCTCTCTCTCTCTCTCTCTCCTCTCTCTCTCTCTCTCTCTCTCTCTCTCTCTCTCTCTCTCTCTCTCTCTCTCTCTCTCTCTCTCTCTCTCTCTCTCTCTCTCTCTCTCTCTCTCTCTATTGCTCTCTCTCGCTCTCTCTCGCTCTCTCTCGCTCTCTCTCTCTCTCTCCACGTTGCATAAACAACTATCAACACAAAGATGTAAATACTGTACTGATATCTTGTGTTGCAAGTTCCCTTTCATATAAGTATGTCGTATGTCTAGGTGGCTAGCCCTCTCCCCACCTACATTTTTTTTTAACACATTTAGGTACATCTGCATTTGTGCAGCTGCACTAGACTATTTAAAGGTGAGTACAATGTGTGTCAAGAACTTGCTACGTGATGGTAAAAATCCCCATCACACAGGATGGTTAGTCATACAGGACCACGTGATCAGTAGTCTGCACTGGCAAACTAAGGGCGTATTATGAGGATTTCATCATAAACACATAAGAAAACGGGCTCATCATATATACTGTTAGCTAGTGCTGCTCGGGGGTTTTACTCCAGAGTGGCTGAATCTAAAACAACAAAACATTACGAACACGAGAGTGAATAAGGTGATTGCGAAGCTCCAGGTACCTCATGCAAACAGGTCTAAATGGTCTAATAACTGGGCATTCGGTGATGTAGTGTGGGAGATCATGCCCCAGTTCCTGCTCACAGAGTTTGCACCTGGAGTGCTCAGGATTGGGAGATCCGTCACCTGTAGCCACCTACCACAGGTAACGGTAACCCAACCTGATCCTGGCAACCACTGTGTCGCACAGTCTGGTCGACGTTTTGTGCTGCCCATAAATATAGGTTTCAGATCTGAACAAATCATAGCTTTTTATACTGGTGCTTTCAGGTCGTTGGGAGTCAGTAATTTCTTTCCTATCAGACCTGAGTGTTTGGACCAATATAGTCATGACAGCAGAGATGGGGATACCTAGAGCTAATTCAACTTCTTCCTTGTTACGCGCTAATTTGGCTACAATGTCTGCCTCATTATGATGGGTTATATTTATGTGTGATGTATCCACACAAAAGAGATTCTAAACCTTTACGCTGTGTAGCGAGAGTGTTATTTATCATTGCAGTTATGAGGCCTTTACTGTCGATCGTGCAGAAGTTTTCACGTGCTTGAAGAGCAGATTTTGAATTACAAAAATTATTTTTGAATCACAAAATTATTTCTCTTTTTTTTTTTTTTTAGTGTAAGTGCAGCTGGTTCTGTTTGTGTCGGGTTGAGCCTGTTTAACCTTACACATTGTTTGTGTGCAAGTGTTCACTTCCCTTCCCACCAGGATTGTCTCTTGTTTATGTGGCAGGTCAACCCTATGTGTATTCACCTAGTTGTGCTTGCGGGGGTTGAGCTCTGCTCTTTCGGCCCGCCTCTCAACTGTTACTAACTACTTTTTTTCCCCACACCACACACAAACCCCAGGAAGCAGACCGTGACAGCTGTCTAACTCCCAGGTACATATTTACTGTTTCTGTCACCCTAATACAGGGGTATTAGGGTGGCAGAAACTCTGCCCATTGTTTCTCGCAGGCGCCCGGGATCGAACCCGGGACCACAGGATCACGCGTCCAGCGTGCTGTCCATAAATGTCCTCAGCCACCGGTCCCATAGTGTGAGTGTACTCACCTATTTGTGTGTGTGTGTGTGTGTGTGTGTGTGTGCGCGCGCGTGTGTTGCGTGGTCAACCCCATGTGTGGAAGTACGTCATTAAGGTGGTGCTGCCACCCTCCGGGGATCCTCCCTCCAAAAATACAATCATCTTTTGTTTTCTTGTTTTCTCCAAACTTTTCATAAGTTTGATTTTGGATAAATTCTAAATAAGTGTTACATGTTGACCAGACCACACACTTGAAGTTGAAGGGACGACGACGTTTCGGTCCGTCCTGGACCATTCTCAAGTCGATTGTGAATGACTCACAATCGACTTGAGAATGGTCCAGGACGGACCGAAATGTCGTCGTCCCTTCAACTTCTTTCAGCCACGTTATTGTGACTCATCGCCTGCAAGTGTTACATGCTTTGGGGGGGTTGAGTGGGTTGGTGGGTAAGGGGGATGGGGGTTGACGGGGTGAGATGTCGATAAACATTGTAATTGAGGATAAATAATTGTATTTTACATATTTCTCAGAGAAAAATCCCTACACATTTTTGGCAAGAAAGCAGTAACGTCAGAGAAGTTAACACTTGTCAGTAGTCTCCATCGTGTTATTACGGACAAGTTATACAAGCTTAAATACTTTACAATTAAAGAGAAATTGGTATGTTATGGTATAAAATTGTTGGTGCTGCCTGTCCTCTTTATATGTCTCTATGCTAAAATAAATAAATAAATAAATAAATATAACCTCCTAACCTAACCAAAAATGCCCAACCCCAACCAACCAATTTATCCTGTGGAATTCATAACCTGTCATGAGCCTAGGCGCGTTAAAGCGGCGGCCGTCACCGAGTGTTGTGTATTAAAAATAGGTCTCTTGTTGTATATAAATTAACAGTATTATATAGTAAAGTTCAATGTATAGTTAGGCATAAGTTATGGGTTTAGGTTCTGTTTACTGTGATTTTTATTTGAAGTTCTTGGGAATATTTACGTTTTAATTCGAACAAAGGTCATCAGCGAAGCTCTGTTCGAGAAGTGTTCGAACTTCATCAGTTGTGAGTATTGTGTGATCAGTTTTTCATTTATAAACGGAGGGGGGAGGGGGGGCTGGATTAACTACCATTTGGCATGTGTTGATGAGGACGGGAGTCCGACGCATTTGTTACGTTTGTCACCATAATGTCACAACACGACCTATTAGTTGAGAGAACCTATTAGGCATACCATAATCCCGGCCAGCCATGGGCGAGGCTGCCTGGGTCACCCCTACAGTGCATGGCTTAACTTCGGGCCGGGTCAGAGACCGGGCCGCAAGGACGTTTATTGAGATAAAATACACACAAAGGGATGAGGCAGCTCAAGCTATTCTCACCCCGTTCAGTACATCGTGTTAATACATACATAGACACACATCACAAACAATAAACATATTACCGAACATTCTGAGAGATAAACATATACTTTTCCTCCTTTACACAAGTACACAAGGACGTGGACCCTCGGAACTGAAGCAAAGTAGCCTCACTGACAGTTCCTCGTCAATTTAAGCCTCGGCGACGAGCCAAACAAAAACTTTAAATGCATAAAAAAAACGATGATGATTTGCAGACCACTTAATGATAAAATGGAATTGTGAAACACAAGACCTGTGAGTGATTTTCGATTGATTGACTGATTGTGTGTGTGCGTGATGTGTCGTTGACTGATTGGTTTGTTCGCTCTTCTTGAAAACTCTGAAAGAAAGATTAATTCTGAGAAACTAGGCACTACTCAACTTTTTTTCTTCCTTTCCTTCCTCTGCCCTAATATTGGGACGTGGCGAGGAAGGTAAGTGCGGGTCAGGGAGGCAGGACCGAGGTCACAAATCTGGCCTTGGAACACCTGCTTGTGTACTGAGGGTGACTCGACACCCTGGGGACGCCTCGACACCCTGGGGACGCCTCGACACCCTGGGGACGCCTCGACACGCTGGGGACGCCTCGACAACCTGGGGACACCTTGCGACACCCTGGGGACCCCTCGACACCCTGGGGACGCCTCGACACCCTGGGGACGCCTCGACACCCTGGGGACGCCTCGACACCCTGGGGACGCCTCGACACCCTGGGGGACGCCTCGACACCCTGGGGACGC